>NC_142190.1:1202500-1547500 GCF_026936395.1 Plectropomus leopardus | reverse complement strand
AGTGGAGTGCCGTTAAGGAAAGCAGAGGTGTACGGCTCAGAAACACGGTGAATTACAGCAAAGAAAGGACCTGATCCGGACAGTAGGTCAGTGCTCGTAAAAGTACAGCGTGGACAGTCAGACAAAAATAACATGAGGCCAGATTTCACTGCTGTGTGAACATCCTGACTCACAGCACGTCTCACACATGAACCTCGCTGTCAGTGTCAAACTCGACTGAAGAAGGGGGGGGGGGGCAGACTCTTAATGTGAAATCACATCTCTGCTTCATTCCTGAAAGTCCTTCTTCGCGCTGATGCAGTTTTCCGTCTTTTTTTTTCCTCGGAGTTGGTATTTCGCCAAAAGCAACAGGATGAATTAACAGGCGACTCTAATCCAGACCGACGTGAGCCGGTGGATCCTGTCGTCCGCAGGTTAGCTGAAGGCTAATCAGTAAATTCAAACTGACTGCCGGGGAGAGAGAGATACTCAGCGTATCTCCTGAGGGAGAGCGAGAGGGGAGCTCATCTCATTATAGCCACCATGTTAACAGATTCATAGATTGATAGTCAGACAATTAATCTGCAACAATTTTGATTCATTATTTAAGTAATCTTAAACCATACTGCCAAAACTTGACTGGTTCCACTTCCTAAATGTAAAAATTAAGCCCGTTCTCATTCCAAACTTGTAAAATACTGCCGCCGTGACGGTGCTTTTGGCGTAAGATCGCGGCGGCAGAAGCCGCCTTTGGTGTGTGGCTGAAACGTCGCTGCGCGGCGTCAGACAGAGCTGTTCGCGGTGTTGTGATACGCCGGCGACCGTCCGACAGAACTAATCAAGATTTGTCAAGACAAAATGTTTCTCTCAGTTTCCTGATGGTCTGAATGAGTCACATCGTTTGTCACTTTTTAGTTATAAAGTCATGAAGTTGCTAAATCGATTGAGAAAGTCGCCAAATTGTTAACACGGGTCCAAATTGCACCAAATTTGAAACTGCGCGTCCCCGGCTCCTCAGAAATACACCCGCCAAGTGTGAAGTGGATCATATAAAAGGTCAAGATATTCAGCGGACACATTCACACACACAGATTTCTCGCTTTATTGTTTTTTGCAGAATTTTGCAGATTTTACAGGATACCAAATTTAAGCTCATATTTAAGTTCTCTTTCAGAGTCATGATTTTTTAATTTAAAGGACACAAAGATCATTTTGTCTTTATGAACTCAAAATCTACTGTAAATCACTTATTAAATGAGTGCATTTATCCCAACAGATACAGCTTCTTTTTCCCTAAAAATATAGTCTTTTTTTAATGTTTTGGTGGCTGTTTGCCTGCTGATGATCAGCGACTGGAGGTCAGAGGTCATTGCGCTTCTTAATTCACAGCTGCATGGCCGCCGGCAGCGAGGAGAGGAGGACGAGGAGAATGAAGATGTGGAGATTCGTAAAACTGAAAGTGATGGCTGGAATAACTGTGACCTCGGGGAAGAAGAAGGAGAAGAAGAAGAAAAGCGGGTTAAATAAAAACGATGAGGAGGAGAGGATGAAAGACAGCAGGAGAGAAACGGAAAGAGGAAGAAGTGAAGAAATGAAGGAAAAAGAGGGACGATTCAGATGGAGAGCAGAGCTGCAGTCCGGCTGTACTCGCTTCATTTATCCTGATGATCTAAACACACAACCTGAGGCCATAAAGACAGATAGAGCAGTGTGTGTGTGTGTGTGTGTGTGTGTGTGTGTGTGTGTGTGTGTGTGTGTGTATGTATGTGTGTGTGTGTGTGTGTATGTGTGTGTGTTGTGATTTATCATCATAACGCTCCTTTTACTTACTTCATTTTCCTCACATTGTATTTCATATTGAAGACATTTTAAATGTTAAAGGGGACGTATTGTGCCAATTTTCAGGTTCATATTCATATTTTTTGGTTTCTGCTGGAACCTGTTTACATGTTTTAACCCCTTGAAATCTGAGAAAATTGGCTTGATTTTTTTTTCCAAAAACATGCAGTAAAGGTGATGAGCAACAGAAAAAGAAATGTCCCAAAATTTAGCAAGAAATGATTAAAAACTACAAAAATAACTACTTGAAAATTATTTTATTAAGAAAAAAAAAAGAAAAAATGAATGATGAATGAAACTTGGAAAAGGGATGAAAAATATAATTTTAACATAATTTAATATAATTTTAAATATGTAATTAATATTTTCCCTTGCTTTTTTACTTCTATTTCTTGGAGGTGTTGTGGCTGTGTTTTAGTTATTAATTCATCCATCCATCCATCCATCCACTTAACCTTTAATCCATTCATCCAGCTATTTATCTGTTTTTTTGTCCATTTATCCATCCTGTCATCCCCTCCATCCATTTACCCATCAGTCTGTCTGTCTATCCATTTCTTATCCCTTTATTCATCTGTCCAACCAACCAATCAACAAGTGAGCTGTTCATCCATCTGTTCTCTCATCATATTCATCCAAAATTTAGAAAACTTTTTATTAAAAACTAGGGAAAAATATTTATTTTATTTCATAATTACATTACAAATAACTATATATTTAAAATTGTAATAATTTATGTTAAAACTACGTTTTTAAGCACTTTTTGTGGGTAATTTCCCTGTTTTTTCTTTTAACTTTTTTCTTTAATACGTTTTTCCAAGTAATTTTCTTGTAGTTTTTAATAATTTCTCGCTAAATTTTTGGCCATTTCTTCTTTTGTTGCTCATCGCCTTCTTTGCTTGTTTTTTTTTTTTTTTTAAATCAAGATTTCTCAGGTTTCAATGGGTTAAAGCATGTAAAAACAGTTTCTAGTGGAAACCCAAAAATGTAAATATGAACCTGAAAATTGGCTTTATATGTCTCCTTTAAGATTTTAAGTGTCTTTGTTATGAGAAACACTGTGAGGAAAATAAAGTTACATAAAAAAAATAATTATTTCTCAATCCATCCTCCATTTTTTAACCCTTTAATCAATCTATGTATCCATCTGTAAACCACTGATTCATCTTTTAATTCATTCATTCATCATTTTCAGTTCATCAGTTCGTTCTTTCCTCTTTCCATGAATTCATCCCTCCATTCGAAGAATCTTCCCCCTCATTAAACGAAGGACAGACAGAGACTCAGGTTAAAAAAAAAGAAAAAAAAAAAGGGTCTCAGACGTTGCATCAAATCACATCATCACGCCAAATTACCCACGAGTCTCTGCTCATTTGTCTCCCGTTGTGTCCAATCTGTCCGTCTGGCTGCGACGCTCCGCCGGGCAGCGCTGTTCGGCCTGACCGCTCTCTGGATCCTCCGCTGATAATTTGACCAAAAAAAAAGAAAAAAAAAAGAGGAAATGGATCTGCAGGGACAGGAAGGAAGTGACAAAAACCCTCGTTTGAATCTGTGGCAGTTTACAAACACGAGTAACGTTAAATATGGCCGGAAGGCGGGAAGACAAAGTGTGAAGAAACGGACGGATAAACTGGATGTCCCGAATTTCTGTTTTATTAAACAACACTGATTAAAACAAACTTTTCGGGGCCCTCGGCAGAATTTGCTGCCCTACCGCCCGTCATAAAAAACCCCTGCAGGGCCGCGGCACATAAACTGTGTAGTTATTTAACCCTTTAACTGGCTTGTTTTATTTCAAAAACATGAAAAGAGGGCGACTTTAGTTTCATTGTATGTCGTTGTTCGTCTCTCTCGACTGTTTGTATGCTGTCGTGCTTGTTTTCACCTGTTTAGTTGACACTGCAATTCACAATAAAAAAGAGAAAAGAAATGGCCTAAGAATAGCCAGAAAATGGTAAAAAGTTACAAGAAAAATAAGAGAAAACAATGCAAAAAGAAAGAGAAACAAAAACAAGCAAATGAACTCCAGAAAACCCCAACAACTCTTTTTTCTTTTTTTCTGTGACATCATTTTAAATATATAACTGAGAGAATTATTAGTGTAGTATTGTTGGCCATTAAAAAAAATCTAATAATGCAAATTGCTTTTTTTTTTTTTTTAAACAATTGTGAATTATAAATGTGCACACGATATGTTGACTGGTCCAGCAGTGAGATTGCTGATGGACAGACAGACACACACAGACAAACACACACACACACACACACACACTCATGACCAAATGCAGATTTTCCTGTAAACAAAGTTTAATTTAAGTCTCAGTGAATGTTTACATCCCAAGAGACAAATACACAACACGGAGTACGATGTTAATACAAATCCGCCGCCCCCACGAGTGTGATGATGTGAAACCAAAAGCGACCATAAAAGAATTCAGAGGAATGACTGAATAAACGCAGAGTGAGGTGTTTAATCAACAGACTTTATTTCTTCTGGCCTGTGTTTAAAAAATAATATCTGAGAGCGATTAAAAGTGGCCTGAAGGTAGAATAAATAATCACATCGCAGCGCTGACTCCGCAGTGTGTTTCTGATAAACACACATGCTTGTGACAGCACGCCCGCTCCGCTTACATCCATCCGCTTTTTATTTATTCATTCATGTCTTCCTGCAGTTCGGCTCCTCGTCGAGTCGTTTGTTTGTCAGGAGAGTTTTTGTTTTTCTCGCAGTGAAATGTTGGTGGAAAGATCCCTCAGGGTTTGTGTTTCCCTCCGCAGCAGGAAGTTCCACCTCAGTGTAAAAAAGACAGTTTATTCATTCATTCATACATACACTCATACATTCATTCATACATTCATTCATACATTCATTCATTCATACATTCATACATTTATACATTTATTCATACATTCATTCATACATTCATACATACATTCATTCATTCATACATTCATTCATACATTTATACATTTATTCATACATTCATTCATACATTCATTCATACATTCATTCATACATCCTGCTATCTGTTAATCTAGGAAAACATTTTTCATCCGTCCACTCGTGGACCGTCTGTCCGTCCATCCAGCTAACCAACTAATCAACCAACCAACACCATCATCCATCCTAGTCACCAGTCCATCTGTCCGTCAGTCTGTCTGTCCGTTGATCTCTCCAACAGAGAGAATAATTTCTTCTCAGCAATCTTACAGAGAGGTGCACAGAGAACAACCTACTGCTCAACGTCAGTAAAATCAAGGAGCTGATTGCTGATTTTAGAAAGAAGGAGGCAAAGACACACGCTCCTGTCTACATCAGTGGAGCTGAGGTGGAGCAGGTGAACAGCTACAGGTTCCTCTGAATCACTATCACTGAGGACCTTTATTTATCACACATCACCACCCAGGTTACAAAAGCACAGAAAAGGATCTACTTCCTACGGAGGCTTAGGAAGGCTAAATTCCAGATTAAGATTCTGGTTAACTTCTACAGAGGAGCAGTAGAAAGCATACTGACTGGAAACATCCCCAACTGGCATGGTTTGTGCACGGCCCAGGACAGGAAGCTCTACAGGGGGTGATTCAAACTGCCCAGAACTTCACTGGTTCCCATCTACAGGGCATCACTGGTTCCCATCTAAAGAGCATCACTCGTTCCCATCTACAGAGCATCACTGGTTCCCATCTACAGAGCATCACTAGTTCCCATCTACAGAGCATCACTGGTTCCCATCTTCAGTGTCCTCGGTGGACTGAGGTGTCTGCACAGAGCTCAAAGGACACTGAAAGACAGCAGCCACCCCAGACACAGTCGGTTCACCCTGCTGCATTCTGGGAAAGAAACAGAAATATCCGCTGCCGAACCACCAGACTACAGAGCAGCTTCTTTCCCCAGAGACTCCTCAACTCCTCCTTCAGTGCCAAAAGGTGTAGCAGGATTTAGGATCATCTTAAACTTAATTTCTTCTTAAACTGCATTTAAGAAAAATAACCTTAAATCTACCTTGTACCTTATTTTAGCTGTGACATCATAGTGTTAAACAGCCAATCACAGTGCTCGATGCACAAAAAAGACAAAGACTTGATCGATTTTATATATTTTTAAGAAAAGATGTAAGAAAGAGCAGCCAACCATCCATCTGCCTGCCTCCCCAACCAACCAGTCAACCAACCAACCAACCAACCATCCAACCAACCATTAACCAACCAACTTACCATCAACCAACCAATCAGCCATCCAACTAACCATCCAACCAACCATTAACCAATCGAACCAACCATCAACCATCCAATCAACCATCCAATCAACCAACCAACCATCCAACCAACCAACCAACCATTCAACCAACCATCCAACCCACCATATACATCTTCTGGGTATACTGGCACCGTATGTGGTGCAGACATTCATAGTTTTTTGGGCGCCTGTTTGGGAGCCCTGTCTGTGTCTTTCTTCGGTCACGATATAAAACAGCTTCAGTCCTCCGCGTGTTGCTGTCAGAGAAGTCGATAAAGAAAACTCATTAGGCCAAAATAACACTTCCTGTTGGCCGGTGCTGCGGTCTTTGTGTCGCTCACACCAGGCTGCTGACTCTGAAAACCATCCCTGCTGTAAGGAAAAAACCAAACTGTGCAACACAGAACAGGAGTTTTGGCTCAGCTGTGGTTATTTTTCGGGCCAAATCTTTGTAATGATTCATTCAGTTTGTGAAGTTCTGCTGGCAAACTGTGTGTTCCTCTGAGCCGTGCAGCGTGTTGCTGTTTTGATTCTTTTTCGGTTTAGGCCAAACAGCCCGCAGCGTAACACCGAGCCTCTGACGCTCACCGCTCATTTTTATTCTGGATAAATATTTACTCTGGGTGGTGCTGGAAGATCTTGTGGTTAAAAAACAGTTTGTTTTTTTTTGCATGAAAAACATGAAAGACTCCCATCATCCTTCATTTTTGATTTTTTCTAAATTTTATTTTATTTTATTCTAGTTTCAAGTCCCCAGATAGGATTTGAATCAACAAACCTTTTTTCTTACCAAACTCCCAACAGAGCTATCGATGTGCGTCACCTCTTAAAACAACGAACAGATTAGTCATACACAGACATCAGATGAGTTAAGCCTGTTAACCCTTTGAAACCTGAGCCATTTGGCTTGATCTTTTTCAAAAATGTGAAAGAAGAATTGACCCCAAATTAGCAGGAAATTAGTAAAAAGTACAAGAAAATCACTGAAAATTTGTAAAAAGAAAGAAAAACACAAGAAAATAACATGGGAAAGTAATTTAACAGAATTTTAAATATGTATTTATGATAATTATGAATACACATTTCTCTGGCTGCTCTTCTTCTCTTCTTTATCTTTTAAGGTAATTTTCTTTTACTTTAAGTAATTTCTTGCAAAGTTTTGGGTAATTTCTACTTAAGTTGCTCATTGCCTTCTTTACATGTTTTTTAAGAGGTCAATCTTCAATTATTTGTGATTTACAAACCATTTAAATGCACCTAAAACCTAGTAATTCTACATTAAAAATAGTTATTTTATTTTATTTATTTCTTCTTTTTTTAAACTCCTTTTCAGGTAGTTTTCTTTCACCTTTTTTAACCAATTTCTTGCTATTTTTTGGATTATTTTTGCTTTAGTTGCTCATTGCCTTCTTCACATATTTTTGAAAGAAATTCATTATTAATCATTTGGAAATTTACAGACCGTTTAAGTGCACTTTAGAGTCGGTGCATCACTTAAAACTACTAATTTCCTCTTAGGTTAGCACACATTGCTTCAGTTTACGGCCTTCACGTCTGTGTGATGACATCCAGCAGTTCCCCCTCGCCGCCGTGTGGGGCCGCCGGCGTGCGAAGCGTTTCTCACAGCTGATGTAATACAACTTTCCTGCTGTTGCTTCCTTTTGATTCTGATTCACTCACTTCAAAGGCAAAAGTCCTTTTTACAAGAGAGACGGAGAACCACCTGCAGGGCTGTCTCACCCTCAAAACTGAGTGTGTGTGTGTGAGGAAAGTGTGTGTAAACCTGCGTCAGTGTGCGTTATAGTGTATGTGTGTGTGTGTGTGTGTGTGTGTGTGTGTGTGTGTGTGGTGAAGAAACTCTCACTCCTCATCTCTGACATTTCCAGGTCACTCAGTTATAAAATGGCTCCTCTGCCTCCCGCCCCCTCTCTCCCTCTCTTCCCTCTCTTTCCTCCCCCCTCTGCCTCTCCGGTTTTACCTCTCGCCGTCTCTCGGAGGCAGCGAGGACGTGAAGAAGAGCTGGATGAAAAAAACAAGACGAAGAGACAGAAGACGAGAGGAAGTCTGGTGTCTTGTCTTCACCGCCGAGCTGCTAATTTAACTCATTTATTTAACAGACATGTTTCCTTTTCTTAATGAACTCTGATGTTGTTTTGCAGAAGTCGAACTGGAGCGCTCATTCATCACTGACACGTGAACTCAGAAACATAAATCATCAGATGAACAGAGTTTATTCACGCCGAATATTTCCATTCAATCAAGTAAAAACCAGTCGACTGTTTTCTGAATACCGAACACATCAGCGAAGAAGCTTGATGTTCCTTGATGTTTAAAGTGGGAGCTACGGGAGCCCTGAGGGTCAAAACACTGCAACATTTCAGAAAACACAATATTTTCTAAATAAAGCAACATTTCCCAAAACACTACAACTTTTCCCAAAAAACTACATTTCACAAAACATTTTCCAAAATAAAACATTTCAGAAAACAAAATAACGATTCTCGAAACACGACATTTACAAAAAGCAACTTGTTTGCCCCAAAATAAAACAACATTCCCCAAACATTAAGAAATTTCCAAAAACACTACATAATTTCCCCAAACAAAACAACATTTCAGAAAAGCAAAACGCTTCCCAAAATACTACATTTCCCAAAACAAAAAAGTTTTTTAATGCGATCTGTTTAATGATTATAACTATAACTAATACTAATACTTATAACTATTGTTTTTAATGTGTTTATGATAACTTGCAAAACAGCACTTTCACATGTATTTACATATAATATAATAAATATAATGTAATATAATATAATATAATATAATATAATATAATATACACACAATGATGGAGGCTGAAAAGCAAAACTGAAAAGCATTAGATGGAGAATGTACCTGTATGTAATTTTATTTTTCATATATTTTCCTGTTTATTCATCCTCTCCGTCCTCTTATTTTTACTCATCACTGCCGCCTCACCAGGGATGCTTTTTTGACATCACATGCATAGCTGCAATGCATTGTGGGTGATATAGACCTCTATTGAACCTCAGACCAGTTCATTATTTAGAGGCTCTGCACACTTGTTGTTCTCCACCTGTCCACCAGAGGTCCTCAGAGTTCCCCCCACAGGTCCAGGTCACATGACTCCACCTGCTCACCTGCATCTCATTCACCAATCACAGTCAGTATTTATACCAGCCTGCTTTTCCTGTTTGCTGCACAACCCAGTAAGATCACGAAACCTCTGAGCCCTAAGCCGTTTTTACCTAGTTTTGGCTCACCTGGACTCTTTGTCTAATAATGCACTTAAAACCTCAGTCTCTCAATGCACAATGAAGTTATATACATCTTTATTTTCATGACAGCCTGGGCTATCAGAATATTTAGGCTGCAGTGATGTGACTTGAATGTACAAATAGTTATGAGACCATAAAGACAAAAGAAAAAACAAGAAGGAAATTGAATTGTTCAGATTTTTAGTGATAAATCACCCAAAAGTAGTATGCAGAAGCTAATTTGCTGTAGAAAACCTTTCTCAGAATCAGAAAGTGAAAAAAAATAACATTAAAACTATTATATATTATTATGCTATTATATCATAGTTCAAAAAATGAACACACTTTTCCAAAAAAAGTCCCCTCCTTTTTGTTTTGCAGCAGTGTATCTCATTATCTGTGCCATTCTGCACAGCAGCTCCTCTCTGGGATGGTGCAGAGGGCCACGATTCTCCTGCCTGCTCTGCCTGCAGTCAACACAGGGTTAACATCCATATGAGGCCCTGCTGCTTCTTACACTGTCTCCCGATCTACCGTTGTCTCTTACTTTTATTTTTATTTTTATTATCATTTTATTTTTATTGTTATTGTTATTGTTATTTTTATTATCATTTTTATTTTTATTTTTATTATAATTTTTATTTTTATTTTTATTTATTTTTTTATTTTTGGGGCTACCAGCGTTTATTCTGATGCAGGAGTTTCTGCCAATAACACAGAGCGATAGAGGCAGCAGGATTCGGCCAATCACAGAGCAGTTTGCTCCAGATGACGTAGGCATACGTAAGCGGATACAAAGCGTCTGTCGGTCTTCCGATTGGACAACAAGACCAAAACAAACCTCTGATCTCTCCAAAGGAACTATGGGAAACCAATATGGCGTTTAGCATCAATGCTAATATACTTTTATCAGCGAAATATGATTAAAATACGGACGGAAGACACCCGATATCCGATCGATCCTCACGGATTTATTGATACGATGCCTCGGAGACATCCCCGTGAAGGACTCAGCCGGGATCTTCGCACCGCCGGAGACAGTAAGACGGTCCGGGCTCAGAGTTAGACACTGAAGCGGAGCACAGTTTAGTCTAAAGGGTTAAAACACACCTGCGTCTCTGCGTTTTGGACCGAGCTGTCTCGTCCTCTCCTGTGAGACACAAAGTTCACCATCACACAGATGCAAACAGTGGAGGGAGAAGTTTTCAGGCTCCAAACTTCAGTAAAAGTACTTAAACTACTGCGAAAACAGGGTATTATGACGTCATTTCGCTCTCTTTAACTCTTTATATCCCGATGGGTGGTTTCATCTACAGCGGTGCATCATGGTCCATAAGATCAGCATGTAGCGTGGCTGTCCTGTGGGAAACACGTCAAAGTCAGAAAAACAGTTCAGATCAGCATTTTCCAGCTGATCCATGAGAGTTTTTAACCCTTTAGGGCCCGCTTTAATATAACCCACTCACACCGCTCTGCATGCAAAAAAAAAATTACATTTATGATTTTCTGCTTTCAATGAGTTTATTTTTTCATCCATTTTCAGAAGTTAAAATATATATGTATATATATATGTGTGTGTGTGCGTATATATATCTATGTATTGTTTGTATTTTCTTTAATTTTTATGCATTTTATACACTATTTTTAGCCTTATTTTTATTAAAAATGTCAATTTGTTTCATGTTATTTATTTTATTTTCCATCTTATGATATGCATTCTGTGCATTCAGTTAAAATTTTTATTTTATTGTACTTTTACCGGTATTTTTAAGGGGGTTTTATCCTTATTTTATTTTTACATGCAGGTTTTATTATGTTTATGTCTTCTACGTCTTTTTATAAGAGGCACTTGATGCACTTAATTTTTTTTATGTGAAAAGCATGTTGAGCTGCATTTCTCGTATGAAAGGTGCTGTACAAATACAGTTTATTATTATTATTATTATTATTATGTTGCACAGGTCACAGATGGTGTTTTAGAGAGACTTGATACTGGACTTGTAGTCAACTGTGATCAATAAAAGTGAGTTTTCTGTCTGTCTGCAGATACACACTCTGCTGGAGTTACATCGACGAGGATAAAACCGGCGAGCAAGAGGTTAAACTATCTGCAAACGACCAGAAAAGGAAAGAAGGAAAGTGACGTCGTGGCGCCTGGTTAACGGTAAGATGACACTCCTGAACTCTCACGACAAATGTTCAGTCACAGAAGAATTCACTACGTTACACGAGAGACTTCTGAGTCCCGCGTTTCTGTGAAAAATGGCTCAAATACACAGTTAATACTACAGTTAACCCTTAGTGCTGCTTTAATATTGCACAGCAAAATGTGCTTTATGAATTTACAAAACCTTTGTCCACAAATGTGAAAATTTGCCTTCAGTTTCACCATTAAATACTTAATAGACTGCTCAAAGAGCATTAAAACATAAAATAAAAAAACTACAGCGATACATTTCACCTAAAAAGTATAAAATATGTTCGAGCAGATAAAATTCACAATAAGTAAATATTCATGTAGAATTATCATACCGTGCTGAAACCTCCAGCAAAGTCTCAGGAGCACCACCAGCCTTTTTTTAAAAGCTTGATTTTCAAAATATTTCAATCTCTCGCCTCCTTTCATGCTTCAAATAAAGGCGGCAAAAAGCCAGAAAAATAATCTAAAAAAAAGAAAGAAAAAAGAAATCATTGGAGAAGAATCAATGAACAAAAAAGTCCAAGAAATAAATAAGTAAAAGGTGACAATTAGGTGACAAAAAGGTATTTTTCTTGCTTTTCTGACTTTTTCTTTCACTCCTCATGGTGAAAAGTTTAAAAATACTGCTGACGGGCATTCTGGTTTTGTTTTCTTGCTTATATTTTATTTTGTTCTCCTATTTTATTTGGCATGTTCCTCAGAAAGATCGAACAAACTAACAAAAATCAATTTGATTTATTTTTTCTTTTTCTTTCTTTTTTTCTTTTACACAAAAATTTGCTTTGGTCTAATTTTAAATTTAATACGAGTTCATCCGAGCACATGTTTAATATATGTTATATAACCGAAAGCTCTGATGTGAGCGATGAATCAGAGGAATAACTGCAGATAACAGAGATGTTTTTCAGACAGTTTTACTTTTGTGTTTTTCTGATTCTTTGAAAGAAACGTTTTCAGCTGCAGGCGTCATCGAACTACAGCAGCCGAGCTTCTTCCTCTGCGAAGCAAACTGATTTCTGTTGTTTGTTTTCAGGCGTCTTGAATGGTCTCTACTCTGTTTTTCTCTTTTTGTCTGGGAGAAAAATATCTTTTTTCTCGCCCGTCGTTTTTATTGCTGCTGTTCTCAAAGCGAGTCCTGATTCAGAGCCGCTGCTGCTTAATTAAGTTCCTCACAGAAGTGTTTCATCTTGTGTTTAACATCCGAATGAACACCTAAAAGTAAAAATGATAAGTTCTCTCTCCAGTCCACATTAGGGTTGTTTACATATATTTTATTTATAGTGAAATTATTCAGCTTGAAAGAAATAAACTAAAAGAATAAAGAAACAAACAGAAACTGAAATCACATAAATATCTCGCTAATTAAACCAAAGACGTTGAGTTTGGGGAAATTGGTGTTATTTTTCATGATAATGGTGGCCGATGCATCACCGGAAATTAGGTGCAATTATGGGAACAACTGGTCTTTGATTTTACACAGAAACTAACAAAAGCAGCTTCTCATTTCTATCTGCGGCTCTGCGGAGGCGACGCTCACTCACCAATATCCAACTACGATTTTTTTTCTTCCAACTAACAGCCCGCCGGCAAAATCTGGCCCCCGGTGGTCCCCGAAACATTTCCTGATTCACAATCAAAATAAAGTGATTCACATGGGAAGTGTTTTGTACTTTTAGTCTTCATGAAAAGTCAGAGTGAATAAAACAGCATCAAAATAGAGCTTATTGATCAAAAAAAGAGCCAGTGGAGGATCCCCCACACCCCCGACAGAGGACACAGATAAGACACTAATGTCCTAAAATCCTAGAAACATCCTATAATTCTGTAAGTCCTAGAATTGTCCTAAATCCTAGAAATGTCCTAAAATCCTGGAAAAAATCCCAGGATCGTCATGAAATTTGGAAAACATCCTAAAATCCCCAAAATATCCTATAATACTGGAAATGTCCTAAAATCTGAGAAACGTTCTTTAATCCTTGGAAAGTCTTAAAAATTGGAAAACATCCTAAAGTCCTTAAAATGTCCTAAAATCCTAGAAACATATAAGAGGCTGCTGCTGCGGCGCCCCGGCCTTCTGTCATTCTTGCAAAATTGGCCTCAAAGCAGAGCAGTTTGAGCCTCCAGCTGAAGCTGCTTCATGTCAAACAAAATCGAAACACAAAAAGCATCTCTTTCAGCGCAGACAGCGCTGAGAAATATTGAAAATTCGGGGAGATTCTTCAGGCTGAGAATCACTGTTACTGTTGCATCAATATTAAAAATCAGAAAGCTGCTGCTGATGTTCGCTCGCTCAGAGCAGCAGATATCGAACAGTATGAGGGAAAAAGAGAATATGAGAGGCTGCATATTGTATACAGGACTACCACACACACATTTCTATAGTGAGAAGCGGTGTGTGTGTGTGTGTGTGTGTGTGTGTGTGTGTGTGTGTGTGTGTGTGTGTGCGCGTGCGTGTGTGTGTGTGTGTGTGTGTGTGTGTGTGTGAGCAGCTGCAGGAGGGGGAATACACAATTTGTTGTGTTTAGAGCCGAGATGCTGAAATCAGCAAAAACGTTTTGCTTCAGAAGAGTTTTGCGTCTGCTTTCTCTGCACAATTCCCTCTGAAACGGCCGAGACGGGCTGTAATTGGTCTGCCTCACCTGCTGAGACACACACAGGTGACAGCTAAACAAAACTGTCATGATGATGATGATGATGATGAGGATGAGGATGAGGATGATGATGATGAGGCTGTCTGAGCAGTCAGCTGAGTCCTGGAGGAGCAGCGGAGCCCGGCTCGTCCTCGTGGGGGACGGAGCCGATGAAATATTCAGCCGGCTGCTTGTTAAAGACACTCAGCTATTTTGGTCAAATTACAGGAGCTGGTGTGTAATATCAGTCTGAGTCTCCGGAGCTTCACAAGTCGACTAAAGAAATTATTGACTGTGGAGAGAAGAGGGGCCGTTGGGTCTTTGAGTATTTTATTCTAGTATTTAAAGACAACTCTTCCTGGGCTCAGCTTTAATATATATATTATTCTTTACAATGGCCGAATTTAAAGAAGCTCCACCAACACACGGCTGCAGAAACGAAGCAACACCTCCACCAGCGTGGAAAAAATGTTTGAAATATTAATACTAATAATTTGTTTTTCTCTTTCCCCCAGAATTTGTTCCCTAGCTTTTTAAAAATAATCTTCTCGCAATTTTTTCACAAATTGTAGAACATTTCTTACCAAATTTCTAGTTGCCTTTTTTTCACATTTTTTGGGAAAAAAAAGCACAAATTTGCTTTTTCAGGTTTTGAACCCTTAAATGCTTGTTAAAGACATCTGAAAGCAGCACAGACTAACCCCCAGAATCTAACACACACACTAACCCTAACCCCCAGAATCTAACACACACACTAACCCTAACCCCCAGAATCTAACACACACACTAACCCTAACCCCCAGAATCTAACACACACACTAACCCTAACCCCCAGAATCTAACACACACACTAACCCTAACCCCCAGAATCTAACACACACACTAACCCTAACCCCCAGAATCTGCAAGAAATTAGTAAAATCCAAGAAACATCATAAAAATCAGAGAAATAGCCTATAATCCTAGAAATGTCCTAAAGTCCTAGAAATGTCCTAAAATAAAAAAAAAACATCCTAAAATCCTAAAAGTGTCCTTAAGTCCTAGAAATGTGCTATAATACTAGAAACATTTTAAAATCCTACAAAAGAGATTACCTAAAAAAGAGCTAAAAAAGTAATAATAATTTTGTAACATAATAAAAATGTATATATAATATTAACATAATATAATAATATTTTTTCCTAACATTTTCCCCTACTTAAAAAAAAATTTTTTTTTTTTTTTTGTAATTCCGGGGACATTTCATTGCAAGTTGCTCATTGTCTTTTTTCCCCATTTTTTTTTTTTTTTTTTTTAATTTTAATTTAAATTTATTTAAAAGTGATGCTGGTCCAGGATTCAAAGGGTTAAAAACTTAAGCAGACCTTAGCCACAGAGCGTAGGACAGATGACCTACATTCAGCAGTACAGTTTCGGGGCGTAGTTAATGAGGCGGCCTGTTAAACGGTGCTAATGAAACCAGTAAATCAGGGAGACGTACGGTGAGCGGTCGGATCTGAAGCAGCTGAATATCGGACTCACGGGAGCGATTCGAGCAGAGTGTTTTATTAGCACACAGATCAATGCCTGTCAGGCGATTAAAAACCTTTTAGGTTGTGTCGATGTGTTCATTATCTTGTGTCCCGGCGCGTCGTCTGATGTGCTCGGCCTCAGGAGAGCTGACGAGCGCCCAAACACGGACTCAACTTTAACGTTTGTCACTTCAGAAAGAGACAAGGCGGCATTTTTACGCATTAACTATGACAGAAAGTTTATTAGACATCGTATTTTGAGAGTCGTTCACACTCTGCTGTATGTGAGGACGCTCGGGTGTGTGGAGGTTAAAGAGATAAGAACTTTATTTTTGAAGCACCTTTGACCCTTTGAAACCTCCAATCAAAAAACATGGAAAAAAGGCAATAAGCAACTTTAAAGATTTAAAAACTCAGTAAAGACTTTAAAAATGACCAAAGGATTTGCAAGAAATAAGTAAAATGTAACAAAGAAATTACTCAAAAGTGGTCAAACAAAAATAATAAGAAAAGTATTAAGAACCAAAACAGGAAGTGACCTGAAAAAGTGCAAAAATAGAGAAGAATTTCTGATAATTATAATAATTTTAAATATATATATATATATATATATATATATATATATTAGTATTTTTCCTTAGTTATTTGAAAAAGATCCCAATAGTTATCTGTCACCTTTTTAGCTATTTTTTTTTTTTTTTTTTTAAAGTAATTTTCCTGTCATCTTTGACTTTTTTTGTTTTTAGCAGTTTGCCACAAGATTCACTGCAAAGTTTTTTACTACCTTTATGGCCATGTTTTTTTTCTAAATCACAAAAATATCTGCAATGTTTGAACTGTATAAATGCTTGTGAAAGGCACATCCTGGAAACATTCTAAAATCCTAAAATTGCAGGAAAAAAGTAAAATAAAATTGCATAAAAACTGAAAAAAAAACAGATACAGAAAACAAAAAACAAAACAAGAAGATCATCTGAAAAAAAGAGCAAAAAATTAATACTTATTTTGTAGCATGATTTTAAATATGTAATGTTCATAATAATATAAAATATTCAATATTCATATGCTAAATCTTCATAATATAATATAAAATCGATCTTTAAAGAAATGGGCAGCCGGTGTAAATTCATTAAAACTGGAGTAATGTGTTCCCTTTTATTGATTCTAGTTAAAAGTCTCAAAAGTGTACAGTCTGAAGTCTATGAATTCACCTCTGATTTACACGTGTTAAACGAGCGCTGCGGTAATCCAGTGTGGAGGAAAGAAAAGCACGAAGGACGGTTTTGGTGTCATCAAAACTCTGAATTCTAGCGACGCTCCTCAGATGAAAGTAACACGACTGGATGTTTTTTTGGTACGTCCCTCAAAGTTGAGGCCGTCCTGTTGAGGTCGGGATGTTAAATCATTTAAAGCCGTAGATGACAGAATACCGTCCGAAACACGGAAAATTAAAAAACAGCAGCCAACAGTTTAGGAAAATGCTAAAAGTTACAGAGCTCAAGTCAAAGGAGCCGATGGATCACATTTTGTACCTTTTTATAATTCAATGTGACAAATAAAAGATTGATGAATTCACAATGGAAATATTGTAGATATTTACATATTTTATTAAATATGCGCCTTTTATTTGTGTTTATCTGAACGTGTTACTTTACTGTTAATAACTTTGTGCCAGTTTTCACCCCGAGTGTAAATTATTCAAGCAAACACACACACATCCATGCTGCTGTGTACGTGTACCGTTGTTTGTGTGTGTGTGTGTGTGTGTGTGTGTGTGTGTGTGTGTGTGTGTGGCTGGCCGCCCTCCTATCACTCCTGATTTCCCGGCTCTGCGGTGAACACGCTGCCAGTTTGATCCATATAAAACTGTTATGGTTTATTGATCAGTGAATATAAATAATGGAGGTTGTGTTTAAAGATTCACGGGGCCGCTGGGACGCCCCGGCGATGAAATATTTAACCTGCTGTACACAATAGAAGAATATGAATGTTGTTTGCGTAATGAAGCGGGTTTGAGGCTGCTGTGTGTTTTATGGTTGTGTGAATGGAATAAAATAAAGTTCCTGGAGGCTCGGCGGCCGCAGATGTGTCGGTAATAAAAGGTTTTGGTCTGACAGACGGAGCTGGAGGGAGCATTCAAATCCTTTACTGCACTAAAAGCACAAAAAGTTCACCTTTGTTTTCTGTTATTTAACAAACTGGTTAATTGACTTATTGTGTACTTGAATATTTTCGTATCTTTTATGTGCAAAAATCATCAGTCTGCATTTATGCCGCGTGGCTGCAGGTTTGGATTCAGCTGTCAGAGTGAACGCTGGGATTGTTCATTTCTGTAAACCAGCTTTCATACGCATCTTATCAACATTTCTACAGTGACGCCGTGTCTGAGCTGACTTTTTCATCAGGAGGTGGAGCAGCTGGTGGATGATGTGATGAGGATGTGTGTTTTTAGCAACCCGTCGCCATAACGTCGTCTTTTATTTACCATAATTTAGTCTTTTTGTGCTGAATTGTAACCACAAATTGACCTAAACGTTACTGAAGCACCATGTTTACAGTTATCCACCACATTAGTGACACTTGAGTTACAGCCTGTGGGCCGAATCTGGCCCCGAAACGTTTTCTTATTTACATTAAAAAAGTGACGCACACTGGGAATTGTTTTTGTCCTTTTAGTCTTCATAAGGTGTCAGAGTCAAATTAGAGCTTGATGATCCAAAAAGAGCCAGAGGAGGATCCTCCACACCCCCCCACAGAGGACACAGCTGAGACATTAATGTCCTAAATCCTACAAATGTCCCAAAATCCAAAAAAATTCCTGAAATCGTTGAAATTTCTAAAAATTTTAGAAATTCCTTTAAATACTAGAAATGTCCCAAAATCCAAAAAAATTACATAAAATCCAAGAAATTTCCTAAAATTGTTGAAATTTCTAAAAAATTTTTTTTTTTAGAAATTTCTTAAAATACTAGAGATGTAGTAAATTTCTAGAAATGTCCTAAAATCCCAAAAATGTACCTAAAACCCTACAGATTTCCTAAAATCCTAGAATTGTCCTAAAATCCTTAAAAAAATAAAAGATCAAAACTGAGCTTGTTTTGAAAAAAGTGCCCATGGAGAACCACACCCACCCCCCGACAGAGGTCCTTGCAAAGCCCCTAATGTCCGAAAATCCAACAAATGTTCCGAAATCTAGAAATGTAGTCCTAGCAGTGTCCTAAAATCCTAGAATTAGGATTCTGTTCTGGAAAGTTCTGGAAATGTCCTAAAATACAAGAAGTGTCCTGAAAGTCTTAAAAACGGAGCAGTGGGCTCCTGGTAACCTCGGCCAACAGCGTGTGAACGGGTCTAAAACTGTTCTGAGTATTCGGGAGACGAGAAAGGTGCTACAGGTGCGTGTCCACTCATCATTTCACGAAACGTTTGTCCGGAGTCTGTGCTCTCAGCGCTGTTACATCTGCGACTGAACGGCGTTTCTGAACCACGTTACTCTGTATTGTTTTGCTGACCAAACATCATGAACTGCGGTCAAGACGAACATGTACAGCTGAATTATTGAAGTCCACTTTAATCACGAGAGAGTGAACGCACATGTTAGAAAAACACTCATGAATAAAGCTTTGTCCCTGTGCAGCCATGATTTATTAAAGATGATCAAAGGTGAAAATACACAGTCGCCAAACCGCAGATACATTTGTACGTTTCATATTCATCACATCGACATGCGTTTGTCTTCAGGGTGAGGATGGTCGATTTTGTGACACCGCAAAGCTGCAGGCCTCTGTTCAAAACCAGCAAAAGACTTAATTTTTTTAACTCATTACAATATTGCCAGCAGCTATTGTATCCCAAAAAAAGATTATTTTAATTCTTTGAGACTTTGAGTGAAATAGTTTTCCTTGTACAGCTTCGCTTTTGCAAGTATTTACACCTTTTATCCTTAAATAAATGCCATTTCTTTCAAAAACACGGGAAACTTGGTAGGAAATGTTACACTCATTGAAAGCACTTAGTAGATTTGGAAAACTATTTTTAAAAAGCTAGTGGAAAATGTCTAGAGAATAAAGAAAAAAGCTATGGAAAAATTATATTTATAGCTAATTACACTAATTACATATTAAAACTATGTTACATAATTACTATAATTTTAAGCACTTTTTCCAGATCATTTTTTAAAAATTATTTATTTATTTTCATGTATTTTAATTGTACTTTTTTAAAAAAACTACTTACCTGCATATTTAGAAGTCATTCTTCTGTCTTTGCTCTTTGCCTTTTCCATGTTTTTGAAAGAAATTAAGCCAGTTTGTTCAGGTTTCAAAGGGTTAACCCAAAACACGATCTTCTCCTAAGCACAACCAAGTGGTTTGCAGAAATGTCTGATGCCAACATTTATTTTGGCGGTCAGGTCAGAACATGCACACCTTGATGCTGCACACACACTGCTGTCAGTTGTTTGTGTGTATTTTAGCTGCTGCATTATAGATAACTGACAGAACAGCTAGATTCAGATCTGAACCTCAACATCCTGCTGATTCTTGTGTTTCCTCCTCCATCGCAGGCCGACGTGCAGCTTTACATCGAGCGCGTCCTCTGTCTGACCCGCCCGAGAACCAAGAACAAACGTTCACAACCACTGCCGCAAACAAAGACGCACACGGTGAGTATTTGGGGCAAGACTGTCACTTTAAGGACGTGATTTCATGACTTTATTCAAAATGCTAGTCAAAATGTGGTGAGAGCGCGGCCGTCATGTGAGAACCAACCGCAAAGTCGACTTCTCACGGTGTCGGAAAAACAGCAGTTTTCAGCTTTGTGATGAAGCATTTTCCAGCTAATTCAAGAGAAACTTTCCACCTCTGCAAATGTGTCTGTTTCAGCGCTGTGGCTGTCAAACACTCAGCTGTTCGACAGTCAGAGTCCTTCACTGCATTTGGTTCTCTGATATCGTTATTGTTTTATCGCCTAGCCCTACCTAAGCTCCAAGAAACTTATTAAAATAACAGAAACATCTTTAAATCCTACAAATGTCCCCTAGACACATCTTAAATACTAGAAATGTCCTAAAATTAGAGAACCATCTTTAAATCCAAGAAAAGTCCTTAACTTTTAGAAATGTCCTGAAATCGAAAAAAAATGTCCTAAATTCTTACAAATGTCCTAAAATCCAAGAAACATCTTCAAATCCTACAAATGTCTTGAAATCCTAGAAATGTCCTTAGCTCCAAGAAACATTTCAAAATCCTAGAAAGGTCCTAAAACTTAGAAACGTCCTAAAGCCAAATAACATCCTGAAATCAGAATATGTCCTAAAATCCTAGAAATGCCCTTAAAATCAGATAAATGTCCTAAAATCCGAAAGACACCCTTAAAATCCCAGAAATGTCCTAAAATAGAAACAGGTATGGGGTGCTGTGACTGGCCCCTGGTCTCTGTCATTTTGGAAAAGTGGCCCCAAAGCAAAGAAAGTTGAGTGTAATATCTTTTCTGCTCCATAAAGTAAAGACAAAGACTTGCTGTCTTTTGATAACTCTCTGGTTTCGCTCCTTTGTGATCGTCCAGCTGACGGTTTTCATGTGAAGTTTACTCAAAATGAACATCTCTGATAAACAAACAGCAGCAGCCGACAGCAGATTAACCCAGACCGCGGCGTGACATGACATCAGTTCCCAGAGTCCCGCAGAGCTCGTTAAGACTCGTTAGGGCTGATTAGGCAGCTGACAGCCATGAGACGCCTCTGCAGCCCGCTCACTGTCTGCAAACTACTATTAAAATGTACTTTTATTTGTGTGAGCGCGCGTGTGTGTGTGTGTAATAAAACGTGTTTTCAGGCCCGTGTTTAACAGTCAGGTGTGTACGAGCGTGTGTTTGTGAGTGTGTGTTAAACGCCTTTTCCGCTGCTGCTGAATGTTTGATAGGTGGGGAGTGGCGGGCCCTGCCTCATGTATTTTTAAAGCAAAAGTTACCCAGGCGTTCTCTGTGCTTTGTTCTGCCTTTTCGTTGGCCTACTTTAAACTTTGCAGCAGCAGCAGAGAATCAGAGGTCGACTCCGCCGTAAACAACGGTTTCACACCTCCCGAGCTCCAAAAACCACAAACGGTGCGTTCGCTTCCACATGAACATGAATTTCACAGATTTCTAATCCCCATCCTGTCCACTGGAAACCGTCTTTCCATCCTTCCAGATGGTTCCTCTCCTATTCTCCTACTTCGTAACAAAGAACGTTTTTATTTTGGTAATTTGACTCTTTGTGATTTTTTTTTTATTTTTATATAATTGATCACATGACACACATGTTGCTAGTTGAGTTAGTGTTCATCGTAGCGACCGAATCACCAGAAAACCTGCTGGAAGTTCACAGATGTGTTGCATGTGTACGTTATTATGCAGCTGCTGTAGGATGAAATGTTCCTTTACCTTTCGACAACGCTGTGGTTAATGTGCGGACGGATCGGTTCAAACAAAACTGCTTTTTGTGGAGCTCTGTCGGCATGAAAAGCTGGGATGTGCGGTCTCTCATTGGTGGTGCTATTTCGGCAAAAAATACGCCAGTGGCACAGTTATAAACAGCCAGGGTCAATGTCTTTAAAAAAATAACCACTTTTGTGGCACTGTCTTGGCAGGAAGCGCAGCGATGTCTCAGTTAAAAAACAGCTGCTTTTTGTGGCTCTGTTCCTGCACGAAAGGCAGCGATGGTGTAGGTGATAAACAGCCGCTCTTGGCATTATCCAGGTGAACTACAAACACTTTTCGTGCTTCACTGGAAGGGAACACAGTGATATCTCGGTTAAAAAAAAAAGGATCACTTTCTGTGACGCTATCCTGACAGAAAATGAATCGATGTCTCGGTAAAAAACACCCACTTTTAGTGGCACTTCACTGACAGAAAACGGCAATGTCTTTGTCAAAAAAACAGCTGCTTTCCATCACACTATCTTGCCAGGAAATTATATTTTTGGTAGAGACTTGGCAACACGTCTTTGGTAAAAAAAAAAAAAAAAAAAAAAAAGGGCACTTTTCATTACACTTTCCTGGAAGGGAACACACTGATGACAAAAAAATCACTTTCCTGTTATGATAAGAAAGTTTCACTTTTAATGGCCCGACCACAGCATGAAATGCAGTGATGTCTGTTAAAATACAGCCACTTTTTGTCTCTGCAACAATCACTTTTCATGGCATGAAATGCAGCTAAATTTCAGTTAAACAGCTGCTTTTTTTCCTGGTAATAAACGCAGCGATGTCTGGGTGAAAAACAACCGTCAGAGGCTCCCCACATGCTGATGGTGCAGCCACTTAGCTCAGATCGATCACTCTGGAGGGAAATTATCTCAAAATCACAGCTGTTTTTTAGAAAGTGAAAATGAAAGCTGCGTGTTGATGCCTCAGCGGCGGCGGCGGTCTGTGCCGACTCTCACCTCTCAGCCTGTTGCGTGTTGTGCTAACATGATCTCTGCCGTCTCAGTGAAACAATCCCCGAGGCAACGCGAGACTCGGGTCTCCGGAGAACCTCTCTGTCATACGGCCTAAGTGCTGCTCCAGACAGGACAGATTTCTGCTGCGTGACGCTGAGCCGACACGAGTTGGGCAGGAAGTGGATTTTCATGTAAAGCGCGCGGCGCCTGGGTGTGAGGGAGGATTCCTCGGCAGAGGTTTGCAGAACAGCTTGTGAATCAGGTCTGACGGCAGAGTTTCGGTGGTTAACACGCTGGTTTTAAGGCCCTCCTTCACGTATTCAGCCGGACTCTAAGTGCTCCGTCATGCATTCGTCCCGCTGCGGCGCGCTCCTGCTTAATGAATGAATAATGAATGGCTGATTCTTTTTAATGCAGAGCTGCTGAGCTGACCTGTAACTGCTGAAAAGGGTTTCCTGTCTGCCGTCCTGCAGCTCGTCCTGCAGCACGGTTTCCAACCCTTCCTCTGAGCGGCTGAAACGTGTCTGTGGAGTTTTCAGTTCTCGTCGGCTCGTCGTGGTCAAACGTGTTTGAGCTCAAACAAATAAACAGTTTGTTTGGAAGCAGACTGATGTTTTCAGGTCGCCTCCGTCAGCGGCGTCTTCAGAAGCTTCAGTCCCGAATGTTTCATAAATAGCCACAGATTTAAACGTGTATATGTATATATTAATACATACACAAGCCTGTCGGTTTTTTTGGAGCCTCCCCAAAGCTACAAATATTTTTCCCTCCCTGAGTGACTTTGGGAAAATGGATGAAGTGTCTTTCCTATAAAATCACCCAAAAATTTAAAAGGAAAAAAAATGGTTGCCTGGTGGCTCAGTGGGAAAAGCGGGTGGCCCATGTACAAAGACAATGTCCTCGCCTTCAGTTCACCTTCAGCTCGTAGCCCTTTGCTGCATGTCGTCCCCTCTCTCTTTCCCCTTTCACGCTTAGACACTGTCCCATCAGATAAAGGCAAAAAGCCAAAAAAATATATACAACATCAGCTGTAAAGTACCTTTTTTACTCAGTAATACTTACTGACAACTACTAATATTTTAACATCACTGTTCATAATAATGTTAAAAAAAGTTTGTCAGGGTGCTGCAGATGTGGTCTACTGTATTTACAGCGGTTGTCGTGGTAACAGTGGGTCTGCAGTTTGTTGTTGTTGATGTGTTTTAGTCGGTGTGTGTGTGTGTGTGTGTGTGTGTGTGTGTGTGTGTGTGTGTGTGTGTGTGTGTGTGTGTGTGTGTGTGATGCTGCAGGGGGCGATCACAGAGAGACAGAGAGACAGTGCTGGTGTGTCACTCTGTCAGATGTGAATGAAAGTCAGGGACCAGCCTGAGGACACTGCTGTCACTCTGTGTGTGTGTGTGTGTGTGTGTGTGTGTGTGTGTGTGTGTGTGTGTGTGTGTGTGTGCTTACAGTCAGCAGTGATGTATCGACAGCTGTGAGGGTTTGATTACACTGAAGAGCCGGCAGGAAGAAAGAAACAATAAGCAGAGACTAAAAAGACTAAAAACAAATGTGCGTCGGAGGCGAAACTGTAAGAAAATATAACTCGACCTTTAATTTGATCTACAAAAATATGACATGTTTTTTCTTCATATTTCACAAAATAAAAAAGCAAAAGATATTAATCTAAAAAAAATTTAAATCTAGAAACAAACTTAATGTTTCTGAACACTCCATCAGTTATTTAAACAGTTTTCTAGCTGTAATGGATTCATCATTTATTCCTCTGGCGCCACTGTTGGGTTTTTGCACCGCAGGTAACGTAACGTAATGACGTCACTATGAGCGTACGGCGTGATGTCACGGAGCAAGAAAGCCTCAACTCTCTGCTGCAAAAAGAATAAAAGTCCCAGCTGATATGGTTCTTATTTTAGATCGAATCACGCAAACCTCCACAGCCGTCCACAAATCTGAGCTGTTCTGAACACGTGCTGCCTTTAAAAATAGATTACTTAAAGGGATTACTTTTTTGTTTTGTCTGCTCTAACACAGTTACTGAACGCGACCGAGCGAGCGTGCGACAGTTTGACACATTTATTATTCATGATGTTTTTTTATTAATATTATTATTCTGGCTCTCCGTCACCTCAGAGATCAGCTCTGGCGAGGCGGTTTGTTTTTGGATGACAATGCAAATTTGTGGGTCGATCTTAAAGTCGAAACAATAAACGGTCGAAAAGCTGCTGTGACTGCAGGTGTGAACAGATGTGACGATGGTCTGAGTCTCTCTGGTTTTAACTTTAACAGAAGGAAGCCGCTGAAGAAAAAAGTTTTCTGCCGAGAGACTGACGCGGTGTGTGTGTGTGTGTGTGTGTGTGTGTGTGTGTGTGTGTGTGTGTGTGTGTGTGTGTGTGTGTGTGTGTGTGTGTGTGTGTGTGTGTTTTGCAGGCTGTGTATAATTAGCTGTAGTTGTGAATTGTCTATAGTTATCCTGTCGGCTGTCTCCAGCTGTCCGCAGAAACCCTCTCTCTCTGCATCGCTCTTTATCTCTCTCACTCACTCACACACACACACACACACACACACACACACACACACACACACACACACACACACACACACACACACACACACACACTTCCTGTCTCCTCCTCCTGTAATTATTGGTGAGTGTTCAGTCATTTTGGCTCCTGTATGGCAGCTGGCTGACAGGGATTTTTGGACACCTGGCTACACACACACACACACACACACACACACACTGCTACAGGCTGATGTATGCTAATCTTGGCTATAAAAACTGCACAGTGTGTATTTTTTTCCTCTTCTGGAAAGAAAAAGAAGCTTCACTGCGTTGCTGTCAGAGTTTGGAAACAGGGAGAGATTTTGTTTTTGCGTTTCTAACTTTGAGTTGATCTAAAGTGCTGACATCACATCCTGTTTACTTGAGTGAAAGTAGTACTACCACAGTGTAGAAATACTCTGTTACAAGTGAAAGTCCTGCATTAAAAATCTTACAAAAGAAAAATGCCAAAGGAGGAACTTTTTTCTTTCTACCAAACTACAGCCAGCCTGAGGTTCAGTCTCTAGAGGAACATTTCCTAGAAACGTCTTTAAATCACAGAAATGTTCTTACGCTAGAAATGTACTAAAATCCCTATAGAAATATCCTGAGATCAGAGAAAAGTCCTAAAATCTGCGATACATTCTTAAATCTTAGATCCTTACATCCTAAAATCCTACAAATGTCCTTAAGTTCTAGAAATATCCTAAAATATTCCAAACATCCTAAAATCCAATAAATTTCCTAAAAATCCCTAAAAAGGTCCTGAAATCCTAGAAATGTAATGAAATCCTAAAAACTTCCTAAAATCCTAAAAACTTCCTAAAACCCTAGAAATGCCCTAAAATCCAAGAAATATCATAAAATCCGAGCAATGTTCTAAAATCCTGGAAATTCCCTAAAATCCACAGAAATGTCCTAATATCCAAAAGATGTATGGGGCCCCTGCGACTGGCCCCTGGCCTCCTGTGATGCTGCTAAAGTGGCCCCCAAGAAAAGCGAGTTGAGTATCTCTGCACTACATAATAATGTACAAATATAACATCTGTGGTTTGCAGAAACGTGCAACACCAACAGTTTTTTGCGGCGATTGTGTTGATCACTGCACAGAAAGAAACAATTAAAATCTTAGATCTCAGGCGCCCTCAAACATCGCTCACTAAATATGTTACGTTTAAAAAATTGGGATAAAATACACGGTTTTTAAACATTTTATTTCTCCCAGAACAGATCCTGAAAGTTATTGTTTACACACACACACACACACACACACACACACACGTAAACACCATCTCCCAACACGAGTCCGGTGCCAAAGAAACAACACGCAACATTTCATTAAAATTCTGCTGTGAACATCATGTACGTCATACATTATTTATCTTTGTAGGAGTTACACAGAAGCCAACATACAGTAACCCTCTGAGGGCTGGAAGGATTTCCTGCATCCCGTAAACTCCACAGCGAGCAGTTAATTAAGATTTTGGCGTCTCTTCAATCATCATCATTATGCGTCATCACTGACAGCTGTTTGTTTTCAAAACGGTGAATTATCCACTTTGAACCGGGAGAGATCAGAACGGCAGTTCACTGTATAGATACTGTACGTGTGTGTGTGTGTGTGTGTGTGTGTGTGTGTGTGTGTGTGTTCATAAATGCCTGCACGACCACTCATCGTTATCTTTGATGCCTGTTGCCATGGTTACAGCTGGTGTAGAGCAATCCCAAATTTTTCTTGCAGCTCCACACTTTGTGTGTGACCTGCAGATAGATGGAGCTTTACTGTAACCTGTCAGTGTGTAATCACACGTCCGCTCACACCGTCTGAGCTGAAGCCTGCAGGTGTGTGAGGGCGTCACGCCGACCGCCGGCGTGTAGAAAACATCATTATGTTCTCTGGAATCAGACGAGCACGAACAACCCTCAATCCGAACACACCCCAACCTGCCCAGGGCCGTAAATATAGACAGCGCAGGCAGGGTAGGTGCACGGGGCCCATGAAGTCGGGGCCCCTCAGCAATATGTCAGAGGGAAGATGGGAGCTTTTCAGAGAGCAGCACCATGGAAATCTACAAACATGCTAAAAATAAAAAAATAAATAAATAAAAAAATGAAATATATATATATATATATATATATATATATATATATATATATATATGTGTGTGTGTGTGTGTGTGTGTGTGTGTGTGTATATATATATATATATATATATATATATATATATATAAAATCATTACATATTTTAATTAGAATTTTTTAAAGCACCTTTTCCAGGTCATTTACTTGTGTTTTTTTGTTTTTATTTTGCTTTTTTTTAAAGCTAATTCCAAAAAACATGCTATATTTATAATGATCAAAATTCCACATTGAAATGATTTTAATTTAAATCATAATTTTTAACACACTTTCATCCAGGTCATTTTCTTGCTTTTAAAAAAAATTATAATGATGAGAATTACATTTTTAAATTATAGGTGTAATTTTTAAATTTTTCTTTTTTTGAGGTAATTTCTAGACACATCCTAAAAATTATACAATATAACATATTTAAATTATTTAAATTTAAATTATCTTATTTTTAAGCATTTTTTCCAGGTCATTTCCTTCTTGGTGTTTTGTTTTACTTTTTTTGCTTAAAAAAAACAACACTTCTAACCCTAACCCTAACCCTAACCCGTTTTTGCCAATTTTTGGGGGTGATTTTTTCTTTTACTGCTAATTACCTTCCTCCAATGTTTTTGAACAAAATAAAGCCAATTTGTTCACGTTCCAAGGGGTTAAACCATAATGTTGATTTAAGGGCTGAAACTAATTATCCTACAAAATGACAATTAGACACTGACTGTTTCGGGTTTTTTGTATAATTGGGTTCTTGAAAAGGATGTTTTTATCTCGGAGTGTTAACGTCAAACACAACATCATTACCATCATAAAACCCTTTCAAGCACCTACATGCACATAAGTGTTCAAATTGCAGCAAAGTGTGTAAAATGATTGTAGTTTAAAGTTAAAAAATGTTCTGCAATGTGCCTGAAGTAACAGAAAACATAGTTTTGAAGTCCAGTAAAACTTCAGTGTCCACAAATGTTCAGACTGTGATAAATCCCCCAAAAATACTGGTCATATTGTTACAAGATTTGGAGTAAACACACTTCCCAGAGGTTTCCCGCTTTTTGATTTCGATGGCCTGCAGGCACTGAAACAGCACAGATATTCACATTTGTATTGAGGGGCAGCTAACAACACTTTCACACGGTCCCCCATAAACACACGCTTTACAGAAACAGATTTCTCTCTGAAAAAGCTGCAGCAGCAGCAGTTATGCTGCATTCATGTGCCGGTGGGAAGGTCCGACACCAGGACTTTAAATAGAAACCTGCCAATGGGAAAGCAGAAGAGCTGTGAGTGTGACTCCACTCTTCCTCTCTCTGTCTGCATCAGTGTTTGTGGCTGAATGATAGATAGTGTCCATGTGTGGTCACTGAGAAAAGATTGTTTTCAGCAAAAAATCTATGGTTCAACCTCTGTAAAAATCACTTAAGTTAACATGCACAGCTGGAAGTACGTCGTCTTCCTGTACCTCAGTTTTCCATCGCCTGTTTCTTGAAAGTTCTCCTCAGCTCCGAAATGTTTCTCTTCTGTTTATATCCCGTAAATTTTCAGAGCTCGACTACAACGTATGTGTGCAAAGTTTGTCACTAGAGATATTTTCACTCTTTTAAAGGCGGCGATGTCTGTGCACCACCCCCGCACACGAGGTACGCCCAGCCTGCTCTCACTCCAAATTCGTCAAATAGTGCTGCTCTGTCGGTGCTTTCGGCATACGAGCATGACGCCACAAGGCGCCTCCTGCTCGGACAGAAGCGCTGGTGTTGTTATTATAGACTGGCGGATAGCTGGACAGCACCAGGCATGCCCACATGCAACGTGCACGGACGGCGTCACTGGATGCACGACCAGACAGAACTGGTTGTGTGTGCTCCTTTCAGGACACTATTACTTTTGTTTTCTTTGTTTTTTAATATGTTGTTTTAATTTTTTGGTTTGAAATAAAATCATTCATACATTTGTTCAATACACGCACACGTGAATGGTGCCTTTTGTCGCCACACACTTGTGCCTAAAGACAGAGCGGAGCTTTTATGTCAAGTTCGTAATGACACCGGGTGGGACCTTTGTGCTCCTTATGTCACGTCAAAACAGGCAGCATTTCACATGATGCAGCGTTTCAACGTGACGCAGAGCTTCAGTGTGACGCAGCGTTTCAACCTGACGCTGTCCAGCAGTGTATCATGCGGCTGCGACAGGTTCCAATAGTTGTACGCTGAAAGCATTGACGGGGCGGCGCTGTTTGACGAGTTCAGAGTTGGAATGATGTGGACTTACCTTGCATACATTTGAATCTCAGATTTTAGGGACGTGCACAAAAATAACAGCGTGAACCGCACTCTCAGCTGACGCCCTTCCTCAGCTGCGTATCACGCAGATGCAGCGGAAGTTGGCTTTCGGCGTCGGGATCTTATGCCAAAATCACTGTAAAAGTGGTGGTATATGACAACTCCATAATGACAACCGGCTACAACACAGGGTGGGATGGGCACAGATACAAAAGTTTAAGATAACAGTAAGTTGCAAATACATATAAATATATATATTTACAGTATGTATAGTGTCTACAATCTTATCTTATATCAGCCATCGATAATTTTCATCCTGTGGTGGCTTTTTCATTGTTTCCATCATAAATGTAGCAGTGACTGATGATCTCCGCTCTGGCAAATTGATCAGTTTGAGATGACCACTTGTACACTCTGTTAAACAATTTCCCAATGAACAATGGATTATGGGATACTGATTTCTTATACGTATACACTTTGATATATATTTCTTACATACTTTCTCGAAACACCAAATGCAGGTAAAAAAGTGTTGCAGCCCCGCCCAGCCTGTTTGATTGATGTGTCGACTGGAAGGTTTGCAGCAGAAAAAAACGACCACATTGATGCACGTTTAGCATCAAATACGGAAAGCCGGAAACCAAAAAAACACCATGACGATTGCCACTTAATGAGCTGCAGAAAGCTGCTGAGGAATGAAAATTAAAACTGAGCCGCTGGAGACATTATGTGGGCCACATGGAAGTATATGCAGCCTAATCTAATTACACACAAAGAGGTGTGTAGGAGAGCCGTGTATTGTATCAAGTGCCTGAGGAAGAGGAGGAAGAGGAGGAGGAGGAAGAGGGGGGTTGAGAGGTTTATCGGATGACAAATATATACGTCCACAGGGCTCCATTCACTGCCAGACAAAAGCTTATGGATCTCTGCGACGACACGCACAATAACTTCATTTACATAGAATGGAAACAAGCTCGATTGGACGTATGAATATCTGATCGATTACCGTGGTGACGGATACGTAGGAAAACACGTTTGGTGTCGGCTGAGTTAAAATAGATGGAAGGTGGATGGAAAACCACGTCATTTAATCAGCTATTGTTGTGTGTTTGTGCTTGTGTTTGCAGATTGTTTAAGAAAACAGAAAGGTTGGGAAGGTGTGTGTGTGTGTGTGTGTGTGTGTGTGGGTGGGCCCATTAGTGTGTGTGATTTGTTGCTGACTTCAGGATTTAAAAACCTCCTCTCGTCTCTCCTTTGTTTTCTTCTTCTCTTTCGCTCTAGTATCTCATCTCTTCTCTCCCCCTTTCTTCTTCTTCCTCTCCGTCTTCTCTCGTCTCTTCTCAGTCGATAAATTTTGAAACTGCTTATTATCTTTTGTATATTTGGACTCTTTTTTTATCTACACTCTTCCAACTTTGCGTTGCAGCTGCTGCACAGAAATTTCCCTCAGGGTAAATAAAGTTTTATCTTATCTTTGATGGCGCAGCAGCCCTAAAACCCGGTCCAGTTGCCAGGAGGAAATGTTGGCGTTCTGTGTTTCTGCAAACCATGAATCCTCAAAATCTGCACAGTAAACGAATCATATCAACATTTCTTAAGTGACGTAGTATAAGCGCTAATTAAAACAGACGACAAACCTGCTACAACCTGTCACTCTTTCTCCAGCAGCTTTTTAGGCATGGAACATGGGTGTTTTGTAGCAACCTGTTGCTTTTTCCACCATTTTTGTGTGGAGGTTTTATAGCGACCTGTCAGGTACCACACATGTTTTGTTCCGACCTTTTACTCTATCCAGTGGCTTTTTAGGCACTAAACATAGGTGTTTTGTAGCAACCAGTCCTCTTTTTCCTGTGGCAGTTTTAGGCACTGAACATGGGTGTTTTGTAGCAACCTGTTATTCTTTTTTCAATGTTTTTGCTTGGGTGTTTTATAGTAACACGTCACACTCTTTCCAGTTGCTTTTTAGGCACCAAACATGACTGTTTTGTAGCAAGCTGTCACTCTTTTCCCAGCGGCATTGTCTTGGTTGTTTTCTAGCAAACCAGCACTAATTTTTATAACAGCTCTTTTAAGCACTGAACATAGTATAGCAAGCTGTTGCTGTTTTTTCATCAGCTTTACAGACACTGAATGTGGGTATTTTGTAGCAACCAGTCTTCTTTTTCCTGACAGTATTTTGTTGTGACTAGTTGCTCTTTTTCCAGGTGCTTCTTAGGCACTGAACATGGGTGTTTTGTAGCGACCTGTCACTCTTATTCTAGTGTTGGGTGCATGGGTGTTTTACAGCAAAGTGTCCCTTTTTCTTCAGCAGCCTTTTAGGCACCACACTTAGGTGTTTTGTAGTGGCCCTGGCACTTTTTCCAGCAGCTTTACAGGCACTGAATGTGGGTATTTTGTAGCAACCTGTCACTCTTTTTACGATAGCTTTTTAGTTACCAAACATGGGTGTTTTGTAGTGACCCATCACTCTTTTTCCGGTCACAACAATCTAAAATGTGGACGTTTAGCAGCTGAAATGTTTACCATCATCTGGCTCCTCAGCACTGAAAACCAATACAGTGTGTAAAATGTTCTGCAGGTATTTTGTAATAAACCAAAGTATTGGACACATTAAGATTTTGACCTCCATGGTGGGGTGAGAGAAAAAGTCAAGACCACCAAAGTTTTTAGGAAACATCGCCTCAAACCCTCGAGGCATCGTGACTCAGTGGCCCCAGCCTGGAGCTCTGCAGCAGCTCAGTATCGAGCTGCTCTGAGAATGAAAAAAAAAGTTTTTTAACACCAGCAGAATATGATTTTGTTGCCAGCAGCACTTGTAATATAAAACAGAGGTAGAATGAATAAAACAGTGTGGACTCAGTGTTTTGATTCCCCAAATTCCCATGGAACAGGAGTGGAGATGGAAATATTGACTTTCATTGTGAACTTGTGTAACATTTATAAAAGCTCGCTGCTGCTCTGACCAGTGAGTCACGCCTGGTGCTCCCTCGTCTCTCTAACCGCTTTATTGGCAATTTCCTCCCCCTCTCAGAGACACCATATACGGCGTATCATGTCACAATGATGAAGCAAGCCTGGAAATAATAATACTTTAACCTGCTTATTAGACTCAATTCAATTTGCAAGTTATGAAGAAAATACGTTTGGAAGCCCGAAGCGCCGTTTTTAGTCCTTCAAAGGCTTCAGTGTTCAGGTAAATTTAAGACAGTTTTAAAGCAAATTGTGAAACAAAATAGGTCCTCGAGTACTACAAGAATAGTTCTCAGGTGTTATTTTTTTTGTGTATGATGTGTTTAGTTTGCTCTGTCTTTTCTTCAACATCAATAATAATTTTACTAGCTGTAGGGTCAAGTCATGTCTGAAGTCACTTGATAAAGTCCGTCCTGAGGACATCTGAGACAGGTCCAAATCAAATCTCAAGTTATTTGAGCCAGTTCATGTCTGAGGTCAATTAAAACAGCAACCTCCAGGGCAAAAACAATGAAGCAAAGAGCCAAAAACTGTCACTCAAGGCCGCTGCGACAGCGACAGCCACGGCTAAGACTATTGTCTGAATCTGAGGTTACACCAGGGCTGTTGGATATGACGAAATGTATTGTCTGACAAAAAAAAACATCAAGCGTTTCATATTATGCTATTAAAACATCAAAACTTCCAGCCTGAGATGAACAAAGTCCTTCAAAATAAAAACACCATGAAGTCCGCTTTGATTTATTTAACTATACAAGTCTGTGAAAACCATCCATTGTCATTTTTACTGTTAGGCGATTTTGCGTTAAGATCTTCGTCTACTGGAAAATGCATTAAAAATTAAAACCTAATAAAGTATACTTATCAAAAATAATTTTTTGCTCATGTTTTTTTCAGTGCATTTTCTTTTTTGGGTGTTTGGACATGATTTGGTTCTGAACGGGTTAAGATCTGTCTGAGTAAATTTTAGGTTGATGAAAAAAGCATCAACTGTCAATTTCAAGTCATTTTAGGCAAATCTAACTGACTGTTTTTATTCTTCGGGGTAGTTTTGGGAACTTTTGGTATCAGTTAATCCCTCAGTCGGTCCAGCTGGCAGCTTTTAAAAGAGAGAAGTCTCTCCTCAGATGTTTACCTAATTTGAATCGAAGGAGCCACTGGCCAATCAGAGTCCGGGATTATGACTATCCTGCCTTCAGGAAACAGTGTTCATATTCATTCAATCATTTTCTTTAAACTCAACTCTGACTGTTTTTTCAAAGAGCAGCTTTCTCGCCCTCGGGTAAACTTAAAAACGGAATAATCTGGGATCTTTTAAAAAAAATAATCCAGAAGAGACCTCATGTAGATTCTGACTGCACTCAAACTCTGTGACACTGAAGCAGCCGCTGAACACTGCTACATATGCATGAAATCGCCCTATGGAGCAAATATTCTTGCATTTACATTTAAAGCCACTCAAGGGGGAACTTTAAAGGGTGAGCTGAGTTCAGGGGAGTGTTGCGGCAGGGGTTCCTCTGTTTGGGCGTGTTGGGGAACTCCCTCCGGGCAAAAGAACCGGATTTGGCAGCAATTAAGCCAATCCGCTCAGAGCTATAAGACCGTGTCTGAGCGTTAATTCCTCCTTATAGTCTTTGAATGTAGACCTCAAAGCAGCTCCGTGGTCAAGACGGAGTCATAACTTACTTCATTAGCGGCGAGGAGGAGAGATCCTGTTATGGCGCCGAGGCAGAGGAGGGAGAAGACGAGGGAGAGGAGGGCAAAAGAGGAGGAGGATGAAGGCTCTGCAATAATGAGGCCAAGCAAGCAAACATGACCTCAGCCAAAATATGTCTGCATCATCACTGCCTTATTAAAGCTCGCTTCGGGGGAAAAAGAACAACTTGAAGTCTGCAAACTGCAAACAACGAGTGAGAAAGGAAAGAAAAGGAAACTGAAGAAGAGGAGGGAGGAGGCGAGCGGACAGAAGAGCTACCAAATGTCCTCTGGCAGCCAAATTTCCTCCTCGCCTCCTCTCGTCTGAAGGAGGACAGGTGTGGAAAATGCTGTTGAGGATTCTGGGAAAGGTGGGCGGTCAAATTTTCAGGTGCGATTGGAAACGTGTCCAAAAAAACTGAGCTCAAGTTAACTTTGTGTAAAAGTTTGGACGAATCGAGCAGCAGGTGTTTGTTCCTCTGGGATTAAAAAGAACGTCGATAATGTCACGGTGACGCTGATGATCGTCTCACTGTGATCGTCCGACACGCTCTCGTCACAACTCGCCACATGGTGCCGCTCTGTCTTTGACCCTCTGCGTCTACTTTTCACGTTTTACGTGTCCGTCTGCATCAGTTTCTGCTCCTGGATGCCGTTACAGCAGGTTTCCATCACATTGCGCAAATTGAAATTGCGAATACAAAATACACCAAATGGAAAGTCAGTTTTGAAAAAAACTCCTGTTTATCGCAAAAAAGTTTTTACGCTTGCATGAGGTGGTATTTGATGTGAAAAAGCCATGTTTCGCAAAACTGCAATGGAAACACATTTTTGGCTTTTCAACCCCATATGATGTCTAACACCTGGTGGCGGTTATACGACTTTATGGACGCCAACCGCCATTAAACCCAAAGAAGAAGAAAAAGGACAACAAAGTCACATGACATACAACAAAACATGACTCTGTATGTGAGGATGGAGAGAAAACGAACTCCAGACTCCCGCACAAAGGTCTGTTGTTTGTGGGGTCCGTCCACCTCCTCACCCACCCTGTTAGTGTGCTCCTGCTCCATATATTATGTGGTTACTAGCAGCGGTATTAGCTGACGCCGTCCTTCGGTATTTCATGTGCACGTGACCAGTTTCGTCTTGCTGCACTCTCAAGTGACGCTGCCCGTGTGTGTTGCATGTGGACACGCCCGGTGCCATCTAGCCGTCTGCCAGCATGTAGCCACTGGTTCTGTGTGAGCACGTTCTCGTCTGACGCCATCCAGCCGCGTTGTGGTCGGATGTGGAAAGTGGTTTTTGGCGTCTCCCTCGTACGGAGAAAATACTGACCGAACAGTGCCGAACAAGAAAATTAACCGGCAAAAAGACTTACAAAATATAATCAATAATTATCACAATTATAGTTTATTTTTAGACATTATCCCTAACTTTTTTTTAAACAAATTGCACAACTATTTGTAAAGTTGCTTATTGCCTTGTTATCATGGAAAAAGGCTTCTGAACTCAGCACAAGAAAAAAAATGAAATGAAAAATGAATCCACAGAGATGTCCATGTGATAGATGTAATGTGGCGCCCACGTTTTTATTTCTTGTGTGCTTAATGAAGCACAATATCCCGATGCTGCCTTTAAGATCCCACAGCTCTCCTGCTGTCTCCGTGATGTGAACACTTGATTCATCGCCCTCCCAGTTTTATTTTGAGCATTCTGGTTTTACTATAGAAATGCAGAAGTGCGGAACAAAACTGAATCTCAGTCAGCCGAGTAAAGACAGTTTGTCCAGCTGCAGTTGTTCCAGCTTCTCGGAGAAGAGCTGCTACGATGTTCAGATCAGAGTTGATGTAGGTTTAACAAGCGGATGCTTCAGTGGCCCGTATGCACCGCTACCGCCTCGCTTCTGGTGCGAGTTGTGGGTCAAGTGGTGTGCATGAATGATTGTGTGTGATTGTGCAAGTTTTTTTTTTTGGTTGAAATGTAAAGCAGCAAATCTCTTTTTGAACAAGTGGTTAATTGTGTATTTAATGGATGATAGGATATTTTGTCTCTTTTACAAATCCTCTCTACCAGCTGAGCTCTCAGGGCCTTTTGAGCTGGAGCAGCTTTCACGCAGGTTTAAGGCTGAGCATGAGGTTCGGACCAAACAATCAGCTCAACATCAGACACGTGACAATAAATATAAAGTCATACATATTTGATTTGCATGATTTCTTCTTTTCTTATTCAGCTGTTGCTCAGAGTGATCTTTTTTTTCTTTCAGTGTCAGTCTGGTTGAACCAGCGATAATCATTTTGCTCTCCAAGTACAAAACAAACTTTCATACTAAATAACTTATTTTTATGAAGTAGATTTCCTACAACGTAAAACCATCAAAGAGCATTCAAAAGTAAAGTCGTCCTCTCATACATCTGACTGGACGTCATCAACCTCTGTGGGAGGAGTTTACACATTTTTGAACATTATTTCGGTCCGCATGTGGACTTCAAGTGAAAGCATGTTTTATAGCGAAAAAACAAGGTAAGATTTAGTGTGCAGTTTATCAGATTTGACAGTCTTACTGTACATCAAACAACACGACCACCAGAATAAATGTTGGTGTTTTTAAAAGTCGTGTTTTGGCTTAAAATACCCAGTTTTGGTGCTATAATCACATCTGGAAATGCTGCCGATGCCTTACTAACAAATTACTCAATTTTAGTGCTACAGCTGCTGCCAAAAACGTGGCTATTGTCGTTCTACAAAACACCCAATTTTGTCACAATCTTTGGTGGAATTTCAGCTGATGTTTCACCAAAAATCCCCCAGTCATGTGTCACAAGAGCGGCTGAAAATGCAGCCAATGTTTTGCTAAACGTTCTCATCTCAGGTCATCACATGTTGCCAACTTGCAGTGGACTTCTGTGTCTACATATTACGCTTGAGATATCCGTCTGCGTCTGCTGTTGACGTTCCAACACAAGGACATAGTGGCATCATGGCAAGCAGCTTTATTTGTACAGCACATTTCATACAACAGGGCAATGCAAAGTGCTTTACAGAGTAAAATATGCAAATATAAAAGCATAATAAAAGATACAGATTTACAATAAATCATTGTGCTGCACGTGGTTATGTTTAAGTAACAACAGCACATGGCAGCCAACGCCGGGACGTCAACAAACACACATGCGGGCACGGCTGGTTAGAATTAGGAGGAGACACATGGTAAGGTGCAGACCAAAAACATCATATTCAGTTGGGAAGCGAACACCAGACTTCTGCATGAAATCCAGGTTTTTTAGACTCAACCACCAAAATGCAGCATTTAGCTCCTTATATTACGTATACCTTATATTACCTATAACCTTACCTATATACCTTATATACCTTATATTAATGGCAATTTGTCAACCTGACGCTGTCCAGTGTTTTATCACACAGACACGACATGTTCTCTCTGACCACATTCTCAAGTGACACCTCTTGTTTACGTGTTATGCGGACACGAAAGGTGGCTTTTGGTGTCGGGATCTTATGGCAGTTGCTTTTGTATTCTGTTCTTGTATTTGTATCTGTATTATTCATGTAAGTGTTTTCAGTATTTTTTAATTCTCTATTTTCTTTTCTTTTTGCAATTTGTGTAAAGCGTCTTTGAGTACCTAGAAAAGCACCATATAACTCTCATCTATTATTATTATTATTATCATTATTATTATTAAAAGCACCGCAAAAGCAGGGGGGTTTGATGGCTTCAAAATGAGAACAGGCTGGATATTCAGGCTCTGTCTTGCTATAAATCAGCCAGTTTTGGTGCCATAATTGCAGCTGGAAATTCAGCAGATTTCTGCAAAAGTACAGCCAGTTTTGCTGTGTGCTGGTCTTGAACAGTGCTCTGCAGAGGTCAGCAGCTTACCAGCTGTCTTTCTTTGGTGTCACACCATCCACCCCCCCTCCCCTCCACTGATATGATGCTTTTGAAATGTAGCGTATTTGGTGTTTAAACATTTTCATCTGGTAAATGGGACCAAATCCAACTGAATCTCTGCGGGTCCAGTTAGTCTCAAACACTTGTGAAGCGTTTAAATAAATCCCTCACAAGTCCTAATTTCCTGGCACATTCCCTGCGTGTCCTGGGAATTTGTCATGCAAATAAAAACCTGTTAGAATCCCATTTAAGTAATTAGGTTTCTCCACTGCTAATCTGGGGTTATATTTATTCACTTAATCTGCAAAATGAAAGCTGATTTCCTGCTTATACAAACATTTGTGAAATCAGGTTAGAGCTAAAACTGGAGAGCTTCTCAAAGTGCAGCGTCTTCGGCGGACCTTCACTGTCAGACCGTGTGACAGCGGGCTGCGTACGACTGTTTGAGCTTTGTCTGTAAATATGTGTTTAGCTGCGTAATACTTTAAATCTGCTCCTCTTCATTTGTCCTTACCTTCCCATCTCATTTCTTCTTCACCAATGTAGGTTAACAGTGAAGTTGGCAGCCGTGAAAGGATTTTTGAACGTTTTCCACTGCTGTGTCCTCACAGATGACAGCTGTTATTACCCGGTGAACAATAACGCAACAGTCAGCGCTCCTGAACGGTGCTTAATATAGCTGCTGTTTCACTGTCACTTCCACAGGAGGAGGAGGAGGAGGAGGAGGAGGAGGAGGAAGAGGAGGATACAAAGTGACAGGAGGCAGCAGGAAATATTACAGTAGAAGAAAAAAGTGGAGAGAAGGAAGAGGATGAGTGATGAGGTGAGTTTACACCCTGTTGGTGTAATTGGATTAAGATTAAATCGTTAATGTTAACAGAAGGATAATCCCCGGAAAGTGTCAACACACAGCGCTGCATCAAAACTATTAATTCAATCTAACACTTCCCACCGTACCACAGAATAATTAAAGAAAAAACAAAAATTTCAGTGGATGGTTCCAACAGTCGGTATAGTCAGTCGTTAACGTTTCAACTGCAGGAGAAATAAGACTGTGTGCTGTCATACAGGATGTGCGTCACCCTGTCTGAAGATGAAAATTAACACTTTCTATGAAGCCCATGTCTACAATGCATTATAAAGCATTATGTACATACTTATAATGCATTGTGATGCCTCTATAGTGCTGTATAACCCTAACCCTAACCCATGGTTGTCTTTAATGCTTTATAAAAATAATCATAAGTCACTGTGATGTCAATGTCTATAATGAATTATGAACAGACTTATAATGTGCATATAGTCAAAAGAATTAAATAATATGTGTATAACTGTATATCAGTGACACTCATGTGTTGTACTCTCTTATGCCACAGCTGTGGTTTCTTCCTAACCAGCACTCCCATTCAGTCACTCTGAGGTGTTCTTTCTAAATATTTATAAATGCTTATAATTATGCACAATATAACACATCATAAGTATGTTCATAATTCATCATAGACATTGGTGTCATAGTGAGTTATGATTATTTTATAAAGCATTACAAATAACCCTGAGTGCTTATATCTATTATTATACAGCACAGTAGAGGCATTAAGATGCATTATAAGGATGTTCATATTGTGTTATAATGCATTATAGACAATGACTTCATAGATGGTGTTATCAGCATGTTAGCACTGTCATTGTAAGCATGTTAGTGTTTACGTACAGGCTCGCTGAGAAGCTGTGGAGTCTTCTGCTCATGTTTGTTCCCTGCAGCTTCATAAATTAAGATTTGGTTTTCTTTCCAGCACTTAAATATTGTGGCTGTGATGAACTCTGCAGCCTGTAGGGGGCACCAGCTGTACTAGTGCATTCTTTGTTTCTCTGTATATGTGTGTGTATGTGTGTGTGTGTGTGTGTGTGTGTGTATGTGTGTGTAAGTAGCCACTCCTGACAGGTGTGTATTTTGTGTGTGTGTCTGCAGGTGAACTGCTTCAAGGGATGCTGACACTGCTGTTCCAGCTAAGAGCTCCACTTGGCTCCGAGGTACACACACACACACACACACACACACACACACACACACACACACACACACACACACACACACACACACACCATCTGGAAGAAAAGCTTTTTCATACGAACGTGCTGTCATCTCAACCTCGTAACACACACACACACACACACACACACACACACACACACACACACACACACACACACACACACACTCACTCACACACACACACACACACACACACACACACACACACTCGCTCACTCACTGACTGTAATCGGCGCGTGTGTGAGTGTTATATGTGTGTGAACGATTGTAAACAGCGGGGAATGTTGAATGTGAAATGGCCTCTGGACAGGTGGGACTGTGCAGAGGTGCATCATGGGAGCTCAGGGGAGCGGTGATTGAGAGCAGAAATAAACAAAGAGAGAAGGCGGAGAGGAGAAGGAAAAAGAATAAAAGAGAGAAGAAGCAGAAAGGTGAGAGGAAGAAAATGGAGAAAGGCAGAGAAAACAAAGGTCAGACTGTTATTTTCTAGATTTGAGGCACAGAAAACTAAAAGTCTTAGACTGCCTTCATGGGCTCCTCGGAAATATCGTATATATATCGATGTTTCAGAGCAGCAGAAATGGCGGAAAGCTTTGAAACAGTGTCAACAATTGATGGTAAAAAAATATGTATTTGGTTATTTTGTTCCTAGTCGCTGTCATTTACTTTTGCAGACTTTAGTATATGAATCTATTAGCTGCCGCAAGCAAGCAAACTCTGAAGTCTAAAGCAGCCAGGCGAGTATCCTAACACTGATAACAGTATTATTATTATTCATCTAAAAAACGTAGTGACAATGACAATAACCTGGCATTTAAAGGGTAAAAATCCCCCAAAAATAATGAATATTTGATATTTATGATTAGGACTGATTGTGTTAAATTAAATGAACCAAGAAAATAATATTAATGCATATATTTTTATTGCTTGATTTTGAAAAGCAGATTTTGTGTGCAGAGTAGTACAGGAATGTGTAATCTTAAAGAGGACCCTGAAGGTTAATTCAGTCTTTTTTAATCCGAAATCTAATGTATTTTCCACTTCTTTTATACTGCTTCACTGTGCCGTCCAATCTAATCTCACCTCGTCTTGTTTTCTCTAATGTAATCTGGTGTCATTTAATCAGAATAATCTCTTCTAATTGCCCCGCTTTGATTGCAGTGTTCAACAATAACAAAAAAAAGATCACTAAAGCTTTCTGATTGCCTCCAGAGTTGCCATGGCAACTAACGAAGAGCACCTGAGTGTGAAAATCAGTTTTACTCGCGTCGAGCCTAATCGCTCACGTCTGTTCATCCCGTAACGTCTAATCGTTACTAACTACTTTAACTGCATTTCACTGACCTTTTCCCCTCCTCCTCCTCTTCATCCTTCGCTTTCCTCATTCATGCATCTCCAAACACACACACACACACACACACACACACACACACACACACCTGTCAGTCCTGCTGCGTGGCTTATTAACCCTCGTTAGCCATTTCTCTCAGATATTAATGGGACGGTCTCGTGACTAACGCTCCCCGCTGAGCGCGCTGGGTTTGTGTTTTGTGGGCCTGAGAGTGGAGGAGAGGAGGTTAGAGATGAAGAGGGAGAACAGACGGAAAATCTTGGACGGGCTGATCAGAGAAAACGAGGCTGAATATGAGCCAGGACTCTGAGAAAAAAAAAAAACATCAAAAAGTATGTTTGATGTTTAGGAGCCATCCTATTTAACGTCACACTCCTACAACACTCAGACTCACCTAAAAAAAAAAAATCGATGCAGCAGAGCCAGAAATATTGCTTTTATCACAAAAAGTGCAGCAGGCGACGTACACACTCAGTGAAATACTGATTCGTTTTCAGGGTCACTGTGACCTTTGTTCTGCAAACTACAGATATTAAACATTTGTTCTTTTCCTGTTTCCTGCTCCTGCAAACTTGAACAGGTTCATCTCAAATTTTGGCAAAAGAGCCATAAGACCTCGTTGATGCTTTATTGTGAAGATTGTGAGTTTTCGTCGAACAGCATTCCCGTGTCAGTGTGGTGAATTTTGATGTTTCGACATGATATTGGAAGTTGTTGTAATTCGACACCAGATGGTCAGGTCTTCACAAAATTTCAGACATTTGATGACAGTCCATTTCTGAAGACATCCGCAGTAAAATTTTGAATCACGGTCATAGCGCCACCTACAGGCAACAGGGGTGTTACTATTATTAGGGCCCAAGCATGAACTGTGCGAGGAACCTCTTGGAATGCAAGGAATAATTATTTTCTCCCCAATGACTCGCATTTTTGCAGGCCTCAACATTCCCAAAAACTCATGAAAAGTGGTACGCTTGTCCAGCCTGGCGAAGACGTTTGTATTTTGGTGGTTTTCAAAATGGGCGTGGCAAAATGGCTCCACAGTGCCCCCCAACGTGTAGCCCCAATGCCCAGTTTAACTTACATTTACAGAACCCGACAGGAAGTCGGCATTTTTTAATTTTGTGCTGATTTTTGGGGATTTTGGGCCCGGTACTTTTGCAAACTTGTCCTAAAGGATTAATCTGATCGACTTCAAATTGGGTGTGTCCAGTCCTAACGTCTTCATAATTAAAAGTTATCAAAGGTCAGTGCAAAACTTTTACGGTTTTCCTGTGTTTGATGCCCTGAACACATCCGTATGACAATATTCACTAGTCGTAATAAGGCCACCTAGTGGCAAGAGCAAGTAACTCTTGAGAGACAATTATCATTGGATTTACATGACATTTACATGGTTTAATCTACAAATTATGTACACCAATATGACATGGAATTTGTGCTCCCTCCGCTGCCACCTAACTGCTACTGGAAGTACTACACCATGTGAAATAGCTCACTCCAGAGACCTTTTTTACTTTTATGTTCTCCTTTTAGTAGGTTAACCAGATCGACTTCAAAATTTGCGCAGAATAGTCGTAAGACCTTGACTATAATCAGAAACAAAGCTTTTGAGTTTTCATCCAACGCTGTTGCCATAGTGACGCATAATTCGCCATAAAAACAGGAAGCTCTGTTTGGGGTCTAGAGACTTTTTTTGCTTTTCTTTTTTGTTCCAAAGAGGCTCAGTACTGCCCCCTAGAATATTTCCACAAAGCAGCCTGCACCGTACATTATGTCTATAGGTATGAAAATTAGGAGGTGTGTGTAAAATCTCAAGATTTATGAAAAAGCCTCTTGGAGCCATGCCCTTAAGCGAGCAGGAAGTCAGGTGTTTTGATTTTACATTTCATTTTTAGGGCTTTTCTTTTTGGCATTTTGTCAACATGACTGCTTGGTAGGCGTCTCCCCATCAACCACGCCCTCCCTGTCCTCAGATGTAACATATCTGTGGTGTCATACGTATCACATCAACATTTCTGGCAAATGTGTCTTATTCTGGTGACTGGGTTAGATTCACATGGTCCTCAGTATTGTTCAGTACTGTTACACCCCGTTTGGACATCAGCTGTTTATCAGAGCATTCAGGTCCTCATAAAATTATAAAGTCAGTAAATGTCTCATCGCCACGTCCCAAACGTTTTATTGCTTTTATTCTGATGAATACGGATGGATGGATGGATGGATGGATGGATGGATGGTTGGATGGATGGATGGATGGATGGATGGATGATGGATGGATGGATGGATGGTTGGATGATGGATGGATGGATGGATGGATGATGGATGGATGGATGGATGGATGGTTGGAGGGTTTGGAGCTCTTGTGCTGATATCATTGCCTGCTAATGGATACACACAGCACACAGACTGGGTCATTACTGGAGCTCCAGGATGGGCCCCGGGCCCTGCAGAAGTGTCCCCCAGCTGCGAGGCCCTCGGGCCAGGCAGCTGACAACAAGAACATACCCCTCCTCCTCCTCCTCCTCCTCCTCCTGATTCCTGGTTCTCTCTATCTTTCAGAGAAATGAGGCAATGAAGGAAATGGAGAGGAAGAGGAGGATGTTATTGTGTATCTGCTCGAGAAAAAAACCTTCAACAATTAAAAAAAAAGATACAAAGCAAACGAAAGTAAATTAACTGGATGTGAGGGTCTAAGGACAGAGGGATGTCGTACACTGTAAAGCCATCTGAGGCTCATTGTGATTTGTGATAATGGGCTTTATAAATTAAAACTGACTTCACTTTTTCTGCATGTATTTACAGCTCTGGTTTAGGGGAGAAAAAGATGCTTTTACGAATTTGAGCAGGTTAGTTTGGACACTTTGTGAGACTCCTCTGCTGACGACAAAAGATCAGTGTTAATGACAGCAGGGGAACACTGATACTGAGAACAGCAGGCAATCAGACAGTGGAAGGACAGCGGCTGGCTGCATGGATGGAGGCGAAAGCTTCGCGTCAGCGCCCTTGAACCTCCTTCCTGCTGCAGCCGGCGATGCTTGTGGCTCCTCCGTGACCTTTGACCACGCTGCAGCAGCCACATGGAAGTGTGAAACTGGTCACAGTGAAGAGGATGTGGGGGGCTGAAGCGCTTAGATACAGAAACCAGAGCAGTGAGCCGAACACATTCACAGTCATGGAGCTTAAAGCGTGCAATCAACCCTTTACCATGTTCATACTGTGTGTGTGTGTGTGTGTGTGTGTGTGTGTGTGTGTGTGTGTGTGTGTGTGTGTTACTGATCATCCTAAAGCCTTCCATGTATTTCTGAACAAGCAGGATCAGTAGAGCATTAATGGAGAAACATGCTTATACGGTACACTGCACACACACATATGTAACTCCCACCGAGAGTCTGTGTTGTGGAAAATGAATCTTCAGGAGACGATGCTGAGCCTGTGCTCTCCTTACAGACGATATTAACAAAGTATACAAATCATCAGCTGCGTGTGTGTGTGAGTTTGTTGCGTGTTCTCGATTACAGCCTGAAAAAAAAAATCATGTTTTTTCAGGTAGCAGCTGATTTAATCTACAATTTTGAATGCAGGACCTTGTGGTAAAGTAATACATCTGAGCACTTCTTCCACTGCTGCATTCAACATTGTAGGTGTGTTTTCATTAACCCTCATATCATGCAAATTCAAATTTCAACTATAAAATACACCTAATGGAAACACGTTTTTACACAAAGTTTAGTTCTTTTGAAATTCTACGCTATAAACTTCTTTAAATGCTGTACCATAAGTTTTATCAACATCTGGAACGATGACTTTTTGGACCGTTTTTACCACAATCAATATAATAATGTTCTTCAGAATGGTATACTATGACTTTTTTTAATATTTTGAACAACTGTTTTTTTTTTTTCAGTATGGCGTTTTGCGACTCACTATAGTATGACTTTTTTCATCATTTTAATAAACCTGCTAATGTTTTGAACATCCATATTGTTAAGTTGCTCATTGCCTTCTCCCCATATTTTTTTATAATAAATAAGGCCAATAGATGCAGAAATAAACTACCAAAATACTTCAAGGATGATAAGAGTAATCACTTATCCATTCTTGCGTCTGTTTTGTTAAATCTAGCTAAAATCTGCCTTCAAAAAAAAGTGTAGACTTTGTTAAAATGTAACACTTTTGACATTTACTGCAAATTGAGTTAAAGTGTAACAGTAAAGGGATCTGCAGGGATCGGTTTCCATTGAAAATTCACCTAAAATATATTTTAAACCTTCTTCAGGAAATACGTTTTCTGAAAATAAGCCTGACTTACAGAAGTAATCTTGGTTTAACCGATAATGTTGTTGCACAAAACGTCTTTCAGACCAATTTAATTTCCTTCGTTCATTCCTCTATTTTTAAAGTAGAAATTAAAATAATAAGAAATGCTCAGGGATCGTATTGTAATTATATTTTTATTCTTTAATTAGAATATAAAACAGAATCAGAAGGAAGAAATCACTTTAAAATCTGATAAAAGATGCAATCATTGTTTATGATGCCGTTGGATGCTGATTAAAAATTTTATTATCTGTGAATTTTGTACTGCTCATTGGCTTCAACTACACAGTGAATCAAGACAGTTTCATTTTCAGATCTATTACGTGCCAGAAATGTTCAAGACAACGATAAAACAATAACAGACGGGAAGAAAAAAAGGAACTTCCCGTCTTACACGGTGAAAATCAGATGACCACTGAAGGTGGAATGGCGATTGTTACTGTCAAACACTATTGCGTTGCCCGGCAGATGCAAATATACAGCATCTCCAGCCTCCAGAAACAGGTTAGCGGCATTGGAAGCAGACCCAAAGTGAGAACCTTGTTTCTCCCACGCAAGAAAAATGTGCTCGGAGTTCCTGAACAGCGCAGCCGCTGTAGCATGAGCATTATCTCCACGTGCACCCACGCTCCACTCAAAGTTGTAGACTCCTCTCACCGGTGCAGTGAAAATACCTAATGGACATTTGATTTTGTCATTTTAAATGGAAAATTCAAGTTTTAGAACATCTGTAAACAAGACTGACATCAGCAAATTTAGAGTTAAGATGTCAGAATTTAGGTACCTGTTTCCGGGTTGTAGGCTTGTCCAACGTTTGTGGTGATACGACTGAAGATCAGCTGAATGTGTGTGTCAAAGGGTCCGAAAGTTTTGTCTTGTGAATCGACCAGAGAGGCTGAGAAAGCCACCTGTTTGACTGAGAGAGAGAGAGAGCAGTGTTCATGTTTTTTTAAATCAAATATCGTCTTGAGTTTAAAAAAAAACAGAAAAAAAAATTCACAAGAACATTTGAAAGCCATGTTTGACAGTTCGAAAGCTTTACAGAAGGTGAAAACTGTGGTGGTTGCAAGTATTTTAACACGTCTTTTCTAGAGTTTGAAAACGAATTATCTTGCAAATAGAGATTGTAACTGCAGTTTTCTTAAGCAAGCAAACACTGTTTCTGTAGATAAAAATCACGCTAAAATCTTAGACTGGAATCATCAGCCGGAGATTCCTCATTCGACTGAGATTGCCTCAAGTCGAGACGTCGCTTTTACGCCCTCTTAAGTTGTTATCAGACTCATAAAATCCCGTATCAGTCGAGCACTAAGTCACATTCATTTTCCCCAAACACAAACATTCTAGTCAGGTCCTGATCTTAAAGGAATAAACTGAAAAGAAATTACATGTTAGAATATTGATAGTCTCGTAAATTTAACTTAACAGTTGAACATGTATTATTAAAATATTCATTGTTTTTGGTCACATTTTCTATGAAGACCACATCTGTGATGCATTATGAGGTCATTCATAGTGAATTATAATGCATTCATAATGCCTCATGACTGCACTCATAAACACACATAATGCTTACTGATGCACTACATCAACAGTCATAAAACACTATAGATCTGACGTATGATAAATTAACCCTTTTACACCTGGATCGACATCAGTTTTGTTGTGATGCACTTAGATGCTTTTCACAAGCATTTAACCTCTAAAAATATGGGGAAAAATGAGCAATTTGGTAAGAAATGTCCTGCAAACTGCAAAAAAATGTAAAAGGTGACAAGGGGTGAGATAATTAGATACTATCAAAATACTTGTTTTTGGTTTTTTTTTCTTATTATTTTTGGGTAATTTTCTTTTTTTTTTTTTTTTACCTTTTTTTCTAATTTCCTACTGATTTGGGGGTAATTTCTTTTTAAATTTCTCATTGCCTTCTTCCCATGTTTTTTTTAATGAAATACAGCCAAAAAGCTCAGGTTTTAAAGGAGTAAAAGTGACAAGTGGACGAGATGTTGGCCACTGAGGCTTATAACGCATTATAAATACCTATATTCACCAATACACAAATCAACAGTTACCTGCAGTTAGGACTCATAGAGTACTACAAGTAAGTGTTATTGATGCATTTATAACAATTTAAGCTTTATCATAATGTTTGATTGTTGGAGTCGTGCAAAGTGAAATCATTTTCATGCATTTCTAAGAATCTATGCTGCATCATAAGTGATTAATACCTTCCATGCACTAGAATACTTTAAAAATACTATATATAATCATATACATTGCATGTATTTTTAATTTTTTATAGAAATGATCAAAGCTGTTTTTATTTTAACAAAATACCCTGCAACTGTTGCTTCAGCTTCTCCATCTCAGTCCTGTGCTCCTCCAGTTCTTTCAGCGTTGCTGCTTGTTCTGCAAAAAGGAGAAATAACTCGTGAGTTTGATTTCACTGCACCATCAGTTTCTTCCGTATGTTCCTATCCCCTTGTAAAAGGACTCCAAAAGAAGCGTTACCTCTGCCATTACCTGATTAATACTCTACCTTCATTCTCTCTTTTCAAGGAACTGATTTCCATCTTCTGCTGAGCACACATGGCCTTCACCTCTCTCAGCATAGCGAGGATGTCTTGCATACACGGCTCTTTGTTTGTGGTACTTTCATCCGTGGAGACGGAGCCGACCAGCAGCAGCAGCAGCAGGGAAATCACAGTGATCCGCATTCTCACTCTGGCAGCTTAAACTGTTGAAGTGTGTCATCTGTAAACCTGCATGAGCTTTATGTAGTAGCCGGCGGCAAAATGAGGCGTGAAGGTCAGGGTCACAAACAGGAGCTGTATTGTTCTTGAAGATTTCCTCATTCCCCAAAACTCAAAACAAACTGACAATGCATTTTTATAAAACGTAGTGTTTCAACATCACTAAGAGGAACAAACCACTGATGCTGAATTTCAGCCTCCTTATAGGCGTCCTCTTGCTCCTTATATAGCGTTGTTACACTCTGACCCCATCCTGATTCATTTCGGGACGTGACAGACTTCATCCGACCATGTTCTCAACTGACGCCGCACATGTGCATATTGGGCAGATGTGTCATGTCCTGTTTGACCGTTGGACAGTGTCTAATGCCGGTATTCAGTGTGTGATTCTGGGCTATCCCAGATGAAAGATGACCATTGTGAAAGAAATTTCCTGAGTTTGTTTCATTCATTCTTCGTGCTCCTTATATTATGCTGTAACGGTGCATCATGCAGCTGCGGCAGGTGCTATCTGGCTGAGTGGCGGCATTACAAATGGATCTGTCCGTTCTCAGCTGATTCTGTCCAGACGTGTTTCATGCGGACGCAAAAGGTGGCGTCTCGGATCTGATGCCGAAATCTGTGCAAAACTTTGAAGACTTTGAAACACAAAAAATCTGTCAAATCTCAAAGCCCACTGTGCTCTGCCACTGCCAGTCAGCTGCCACTCCTCCACAGAGGACGCTTGCTGCCACTCAACAAAATCTGAGACTGTTTCCTGTCCTCGCTCCACAGTAGTGAAACAAAGTCCTCACTGACCTCAGGACAGCAGAAACTCTGCACATCTTCACACTGAGTGCTCATCTGTGCAGTCTGCACCTGGGACCATTACATAAAAAGTAAAAGCTTTCTTTGTCTCTAAATATTACACTTAAAGCAGCTCGGCATATTTGCTTAAGTTGATGTTTGCGCATGATTCTTACTCTCTGAGGGCCGACATGGTTGAATGAACTTATTGTGAGAAACTTTTGACAAAAGTGTCGGCCAAGTAAAAGCAATAGAACAAATGAGGGGTGAGAAGTGATTGTGGTCCATTTTCTCACACTTCTGGCACATCTTATCAGTTTGTTTTGTGTTTTTGACAATGAGTTTGAGTTGAACCAGGAAAGCACCAGCTTCAGGGAAGTGGTTGCTGATCTGATACCCGGCTCGTCTTGTTCCTCTTCTTTTGTGCTGTGCACATTATCACGTAGATTCTCGTTGGTGTGTGAATTAAAAACAGGAAAAAGCTGAAGTTTAATTCATATTTTGATCTTCCTAACCATGGTAGCAGCTCTTCTGCAACAGTTTAATGGAACCAACTGCAGAATTGGCTCCACCAACTGTTTGTCTGCAGAAACCAATGATTTCATGTTCACACAGCAGAAGTGGATGAAATCGGGCATCCATAAAGAGACAGCCAGTGTGCAGAGGGAGTAACTGCTTGAAAAATAATCATCCAGACTGTAAGTCAAATGCTAGAGGCTCGCTGAGACTGTCAGCACGCCAGCATGCTCACTGTGTGCATGGATGTATTAGGAAGATCTGGATACAGCACGGAGGCGGGGCCCCCCATTAGTGCATAAAGCAAAAATATTTTGGAGTATGCATGTAAATGGGAATATTAGTGAAATATTTATTTTCATTTGTCACATAAACAGCTTATTAGGAATATTGTCATTTTCAGAATAAGAGCAAGAAAAAAATCTGAATATGATGCATGTGATCGTCGCCACTCGGCTCCGTGTCTCTGCTGCTCTGAGGTCAGAGGGCGAAGAGGAGATTAACGCTCAGAGCATTTTCTTTAACATGAAGGTCTGCTCCTTTTAACCTCGGAGTTAACGTGCTGCTGCGTCAGGAAACCCCCCCCCCCCGACCCCCTCACATCCACACACACTCATTTTAGGTTTGTTGCTGCACATTCAGAGAAAATGTTAATGTGTTGGGACGACACATGAACGCGTTTATTACAGACTGATTTGTTTTGCTAAAAAGGGATTTTACAAACATCATTTTCACAGAAAAAAGGTGAAACATTCTCATCCCGACTCGTCACATAGCGCCGCTTTGCGGACGTCATGATGGTCGGGATTACGCAACAAAGTCGCGGACGGTTAGATTTCGACAAAAGAGGCACATGATAAGGTGTAGAAAAAAAAATGCATCCACACAGGAAACAAACACAGGATTCCCACATGTTTTGGGTTTGTTTGATCCTTCCACCCATCCTGTAAGCGCCCTCACACTTTTTATATTAAGCCGTCACCAGCATCTTTTTAAACTTACTCTGCCCTTCCTGTTTCATACGCACACCCCCGGCTCCATATGGCAGCGTTCTCCGATGACGCCGCCCGTGTGTTGTATGTGGACGAGCCTGGTGCTGTCTGGCCATGTGCCGGTGTGTAATAAAAATGCCAGCGGTTTTGTACATCTGAGTTTTCAGCTGATGCCATCCAGCTGCGTTCCAGTTGGATGTGGAAGGTGGCTTTTGGCGACACACTCGTACTCTGAGAGCACCGACAGAGCGGACAAATATCTGATGACTGTGAAACGAGAACAGACTGAAAAAGGTTAGATATTACCGAGATACCTCAGTATGGCACAGATTTAACACATTGACACCCTACAGCTTCAATAAGCACTTTAACCCTTTGAAACCTGGAGCAACATCACTTTTCTTGTGTCCCTTTCACAAGAAAATTACCTGAAAATTAGTAGGGGGAAAAAATTTAAAAAGAAAGCTAAAAAAAAAAAAGAAAAAATGAAGGACATGACCTGGAAAAAGAAACATCTAATATTTTTGTAACATAATTTTAAATAAATATAAATATAGTTTTTCCCTTGCTTTTTTATAAAAATAATTTTCTAAATCTTTTAATTTCTTGTAATTTGTGGAACATTTCTTACTTGCTGGTTTTCTTTTCCCCAAGTTTTTGAAAGAGATCGCACCAACTTGCTCAAGGTTCAAAGGGTTAAGAAAGGAAGACTTTTGTGGTGTTTAATAGTTTCGTCTTTCAGTGGAGCGAGCAGTTTTACCGGCTCTGCACGCCGCGCTTAACACATCCTGAACCTCTGCACAGCGGTACAGATTAAACTGATGTGCTCTCGTCTGACTCTGTGGAAAAACACGACGCCTCAAACAGTTACAGTGGAGAGACTGTACAGCTTGGTGTGTGTGTGTGTGTGTGTGTGTGTGTGTGTGTGTGTGTGTGTGTGTGTGTGTGTGTGTGTGTGTGTGTGTGTGTGTGTGTGTGTGTGTGTGTGTGTGTGTCCCATAGGTATGAAAGGTGCTGCTGTCAGCTGCCTCCGCTGCTCCTCTGGTAATGGATATGACCCTCTGTGCCTCTGTGTGTGTGTGTGTGTGTGTGTGTGTGTGTGTGTGTGTGTGTGTGTGTGAGTGTGTGAGTGTGAGTGTGTGTGTGTGTGTGTGTGTGTGTGTGTGTGTGTGTGTGAGAGAGTGTGTGAGTGTGTCTTTGCGTTGCTAAAAGCAAATTCACACCTCTGCTATGTGATCCGAGGTGTGAAAGTGGAAACGTTCGTACATCAAGATGACCAGGTGACACTTTCACATGGACACAGTGAAACCAGCTGCCGGGAAACTGACTGTATTTACACATCAAACCAAAAAAAACTCAAAAAACAACAATAATACATTTATACAAATCAGATGTTACAAAATGTCTCATGCAATATTTAGTATGGATATGCACACATTAAAATTAATATTAAATAGAAGAGTTGGTAAAAAGAAAACCTTAATTTGCTTTAATATCTGCGACACTTTGGCTGCTACGATCATGTCTATTTTTTACATTTTTTAAGAAATATATCTATTATATTTTTATTAAGCTACTGTTCTCTTTGCTAAATTTAATTTGGCCTGCACACACACACACACACACACACACACACACACACCCACACACACACACACACACACACACACACACACACACACACACACACACACACACACACACACACACGGAGTAAGAGAGCTGTGTAGTCGGTCTGTAGCTGGGCAGGATCTGCAGTGATCTGCAGTGAGTGTGACTCACACAAACAGGAGGCGATTACATTAATGTTCGTCTATAAAACGATAACAACCCGGCGAATATTGTTAGGAAATTATGCAGGGAACGCCTCTGAGGAGACCGATCTCAGAGTGACTTCATGAAATATTTACACCGCAAAAAAAACTGTTTCTAACTTCAAGGTAAAATATCGGGACGATAAAAAGCAAAAGTAGTAAAAAGGGCTTTCATCCTTCTTTATCTCAAACTATTCAGATTTATTCAAAACAAAACAGAAACGTTAACCACATCGCTGTCCGTCTTTATGCACGATCTTTGGGTAAGTGAGCTCCTGAATCTCATTGTTCTTTCATTTAAAGCTGCTGCTCTTCTCTGTTTTAACCGATGCAAACAGTTGCTTTTTAAATATCCCGCGGTGGGTCGCATTCATAAATACGACATCAAAATGTCACACCTGTGGCGCCACTCATCACGTCTTTCCAGCTATTACACAGACCTCATTTCAGGTCTGTTACTACCTCTGTCCTAGGCTCAGAGGTGAGTCCCCCTTTCTTTCATCAGACGTAATATACAGAACGGCGAGGTATTCCCGCCTTGAACAGGCAGCGTAATCGTCAAAACACTACTGAACATAGTCAGTAGGTGAGTTTCCATTAACCCTCAAATTGTGCAAATTAAAAATATAAAATACGCCTAATAGAAATGCATCAATTAAAAAAAAAACAACTCCCATTTATTGCCCCAAAAAGTTTTACGCTCACATGAGGTGGTATTTCAGCCAGTTTAAAAAAGCCGTATTTCACAAAACTGCAATGGAAAGACTTGTTAGTCTTTTCGAGGTCACATGACGCTGTGAGGTCACATGACACTGTGAGGTCACATGACGCTGTGAGGTCACATGATGTAATGTCTATGTAGGAACTGGCTCCCTCATGATGCAGCAGGAGCTACAAGAGCTGTTATTGCATCACATAGCTCTGAGGAAGTTTTGAATCCACAGTTTCTCTGTGAAATCATGGACTACATCTCCCAGAAATCCCTCATATGTGGCCACTCCCACGTGTAAGGGGCTCTCCTTTCCATCATGGCTCCATAACACGCCTACGTTGCCTACGGAAATAATGACGGCTAGTTTGGTGGCTGCAATAGAAATAAAGCTCCTGATGTTTTGAACATCCATCGCCATGGTTACTGGGATGTTATCGCCAGAGGAGAAGCTGCAGAACATCACTCAGTAAAAACGCAGTCATCTCAAAATTGTCTTTTATCGACATTTTTAAAATATCCCTTAAGTTTTGCAGAAATATCTAATGGAAACCCTCTTAGTAGAAACTTTCAGGCGAGCACTTCTCATTTGAGTGATTGGCACCATGTCTGGTATCCAGTTTTAATAAAACATTCATGCAGTTTCTCCTTCTGATAATAGTTGTTGGGAAATTCAGTCTGAATCCAAAGACCGCCTGACATAATTCCCCCTGGAGCCGAAACCCCCCAGCAATTATTCTGTGGCATTTCGTACATCAGCAGTTCTACTCCGAGAGTCGGTGAAAACTCTGGTGTGAAATCGAGCTTTCTCAGCCGAGAACTCCACTGATGAGCCTTTTAAAACAGGCCATCATCTGTTTTCATTTGTGCTCTCCATCATGTTGTCGGGGCAGGTGACCAGCAGCTTCTCGCCGAGACTCTGCGGCCGGCTGACTGACGGCCAAAAACTAACCTGAGCACAGAGAGAGAGGAGGCTCGTTTCAGCATCTCGCTGCTGTTTGGTGTTTTGTTTACATTCACTTCAGCGGCACTGAGAAACTTTTTTTTTAAAACCTTAATTAATTCAGACCTTTTGACACTGAAATCATTTTTCCCCGCAGAGCTGACTAAAATCATGTTATGCAAACTAACACAAAGATAACGAGCGCAGAAAGGTGAAGAATAAAGACGTTTTTTTTAGTCTGAAGTCCTGCTGACGCCTCCTACAGGCTGCAGTCGTCATTACAACCACAACAAAAGCTGTCAGGGGTTCTTGTAGGAAGGCAATATTTTACCAATTTTTTTTTAAGAAATCACACTGTGGTTGTTTGAGTCCAGGGTATATGGTTATAATAATAATAATAATAATAATCATAATTACAATAATAAAGAGCAGAATATAGAAATGAAATAGAAAAAACAGCATTAAATTCTTAGATAAGAGAAGTGTGCTTCGGCTGCTGTCCGTGGTGCTGATTGAAGTAATGACTGAGGAGAATTCTGGACCCTGTGGCTCGACCAGTTATTTTTGATTTATTTCACTTTTATTTAACCAGTAAAAACCTCTTGAGATTAAAAATCTCTTTTCAAGAGTTTTTCTGTTGCTGCCAAGACAGCAACAGAAGTTACACACAGACATCATACGAGCCGATCTATGAGAATATGCTGCATCTGATTCTGTCAGTGTTTGAACCGACTTCTTCTTCCACAGCGTAGTGACTGTGCTGCTCAGAGTGTGTGTGTGTGTGTGTGTGTGTGTGCGTGCGTGTGTGTGTGTGTGTGTGTGTGTTTGCTGGCAGCAGGTCTGTGTTGTCTCCAGAGTGTGTCTGTAAATGGGACAATTACCCCGGCCTGCTACTGTACCACTGGATACACATAACACAAGTACTCAGCACATCAAAGTGTGTGTGTGTGTGTGTGTGCTTGTGTGTTTGCGAGTGTAAACATGCATGTGTATTGGAATGAGCATCTGTGATTATGTACAGCTGCCAAATTGTGTATTTCTCTCTCATTTGTTGGATTTCTTGGCAGTTTACAAGCATGAGTGTGTGTTTTGGCAAAAGATGCATGACTGTGTGTGTGTGTGTGTGTGTGTGTGTGTGTGTGTGTGTGGTCCATCAGCTGTTTTTTCCGCCGACTCCTCGGTTTTCATAATGACTGGACCTGAAGCACAGCAGAGGTGGAGAAAGTACTGCGATCCTTTACTGAAGTAAAAGTATCAAAATATATATTAATAATACACTTCAAAATGTACTAAAACTACCAAAAGTAAAAGAGTAATTATGCAGAATGACGTTTATTATATTTATGGATTATAATTATTGATGCATCACAGCAGGGATACTTGACTGGCTCTGCTCTGGAGGCCAGGGGCCAGTCGCGGCAGCCGCATACTTTTTTCTAGGATTTTACGAAATTTCTCAGACTTTGGAATATTTTAGGGATTGTAGGACTTTCTCGAATTTGAGAACATTTCCAGGATTTTAGGTCATTTCTCAGATTTTAGGAAGTTGCCAGGATTTGAGGACATTTCTATGATATTAGTACCTTTCTCAGATTTCAGGATGTTTTTACGATTAAAGACGTTTCTAGGATTTTAGGATATTTGATTTTTGAATGTTTCTAGGATTTTAGGACATATTTGAATTTTAGGATGTTTCCAAAATTTTAGAACATTTCTCGGATTTTAGGGCATTTCTAGGATTTTAGGTAGTTTACGGGATTTAAAGACAGTGTCTGTGATTTTAGGAAATTTCTAGGATTTTAGGACATTAGGGTCTTATCTAGGACCTCTGTCGGGGGTGTAGGGAATCCTCCTCTGGCACTTTTTTGATCAACAAGCTCTATTTTGATGCTGTTTTATGCTCTCTGGCATCAAAATTGTGATTTAGAAAATGTTTGGGCGACCATGTGGCATCCCGTCAGGGGCCATATTTGACCTGTGCGCCACAAGTTGAGTATAATTGCATGAATGTCACTTTAATAACTTTATATACTGTTGGGTAATTTAATCTGTGAAAATACATCTTCATTAATTTGTTGAGTGTTGTTGAATATTTGAGTCTGTAAAAAGCAACTAAAGATTTCAGATAAATGTAGTAAAATGTACTCATATAGAGTAAAAATACTTCAAAATTGTGCTTTAGTACAGTACCTGAGTAAATGTACACACACAGCTGTTTCTCCTCACAGCTGAAGTTGTGTTTCCCGTCACAAATTTGACTGCCGCCTCCCAAAATAAAACGTCTGGATCTATTTTAACCGAAGCACGGCTCTTTAATCAGGGTGAGAACAAAACAGTGAAACAACAAAACAATCTGCTGTCCGTCGCCTGAACATCGGCCTCGTTTCCACTCGTTTCTTCTCCTGCAGAGCGTTTGACGATCAGTCGCCTCACACACGTGCACGAGCACACACACACACACACACACACACACACACATACACACACACACACACACACACAGCTGAAGGTTTTTGGATTTCTAAATCAAGCCAGACTTCAAAGACGTATTCTGCTAAAATAGGAAAAGCGAAGCGGCACTCGGGTGTTTTGGCTCGATGGACTCGAATGTCTTCGGAGGAGTGACCCTTTTCTAATTTTCTATATTCAGAGTCCTTCTGTTTAACGTCCCGCAGTCTCGTCCTGAGTCATCAGTGTATCTTTACTTCTGTATTCTTATACTTACAGTCTTGACGGTGGGGGAGAGGTATTAATATCCTTTACTTTTACGCAGATTACCTTCATCTGTCAGAAGGTGAAACACCGCTGCATTATGTTGCATCTCATGAGAACAAAACTAACGTAGAGGGCTGTGCCTTCACTGTGGGAGCTCTTACTAACATTTGTACACATGAATAATTTCCACACGGAGCCTCGTGTCTGCGGAGGAACGTCACTTAAAATCACTGAGGAACATTTTGGGGGTTCTGAGCGCTGCCATATGTCAGGAAGTTTTTGTCTCCCAAAAATCCAGCCAGCAGACAGTCATGGTTGAAAAATTAACTGAATGTTTGGTGGAGTGTAAAAGGAAACTAATGGCTTCCAGGGAGGCTTTCAGAGCTAAAGTAGCTTCACAAAAAAGAGAAGAAGAAGGAAAAGAGAGAGAGAGACAGCCGGAGCAGCGAGGGAGGAAGAGAGGAAGAAACGGTGTCAGAAAAAGGACAAAAGAAGAAGTTAGAAGAAGAGATGGAAGTTAAAAATGAGACAAAAAGCAAGTTTGAGATTTGAAGCGAGCTTCTGGAGGAAGACGGAGCACCGAGTTGTTTTGCTTTTTTTGCTTTCTCATTTCACATCGAAGACTAAATAAGACTGTCCAAACAAAACGAGAAGGAGGACAGAAAGGAGGGAGACAGATGGGCGGATGAAACACAAACAGGAAGAAAAAAAAGGAACAGGAACAAAGAACGAGTTGAAGCGGAGAGCAAAGCGAGAGCGAACAGAGCGGAAGACGACGGCAGCAGAAGGTGTCGATAAACAGACAGTTTGAAGCAGGTTAATGAGCCGACATTAAACAGAATGACAGAGTGAGGACGGTAATTAACACCGTTACAGGCTGACCTGAGAGCTGCAGGTAGAGCTGCAACACCTCCGCTACCTCACACACACACACACACACGCACACACACACACACACACACGCACACACACACACACACACACACACGCACACACACACACAGGGAATCGGATTAGTGGAGAATTCAATAAGATTTAGAGTCATAATAACTAAAACATCTCTCAGGAGTGAGGTTTTGCAGATTTTCTCCATAAAATGAAAAGGAAAAGTTTGGATAATCTCCTGCGAGCTTTGCTCAGAAGAATATTCGATTAGAGACTATTGACAGAAAAGTTTGTCATTTTGGCTTCTTTGCTTTCTCTCTGACAGTAAGATGATCATATCCACGACACCCATGTCTGTACGCAAAATATGAGGCCAAAAGAAAAGGACTAGAAACGGAAAAAACAGTTGGCCTGGCTCGGGTTAGTTGCCATGGCACCCATCCAGTGGAGAAAACGTGATTTTGTGCCATCTAGGATGCCCTTCTATTGGGGAAAACATGATGAACTGCCCTTTAGGTTACCCATCAGTGTAAAAAAACATAATGAAGCATCCTTTAAGTGCCCAATTAGCGGAGAAAATGTGACGAAGTGCCCGCTCATGGTGCCCTTCTGGTGGAGAAAACGTGATGAAGGGACCCTCCAGTGAAGAAAGCATCATGGAGAAAAAATAATAATGTTGGAGAAATCTTGATAAGGTCGCCTCCAGAGCGGCCTTTGAGCACACAGATATAAATGTGTTGACAGAAGTGTTGATGACAAATCAGTTTAGTCACTTTTTTTATCGAAGAACATTCGTGGAAGTTTCAAATGAATCAAAACAAACTGTGCTGACAAATATCTGTAATTATGCATTTTGAATTAACAATATCTGCAGTGGCTTTGTTGAGTGGCTGTTTGTCCTTCCTTAAATATCCCGGATGGCTGCAGGTCACGGAAATATTTATGTGCTCCATCCATCACTGTCAGGGAGCTGTGACCGCTGACCTTTGACCTCATTGTTGTTGCTCTTTGCTACGCCTGAAATCCTGGAACTGATATGACTCTGCATAGAAAGCAACATGTCTGTGGTTTGCAGAAATGTACATTGCTTCAAATAATATTTGATTTTGGAGACTGACCTGGAAATCAAGTGGCCAAAAAAATCAATGCATGCTGCTTTAACCCCTTAGGGGTTATTTTTTTTATTTTTTTCATAAATAATTGTGGCTTGTACTCTATGTGCATGTGCACTGCACTGCATTTTGGTATACTTGCTCATGTGAATGCACTTTTCTGCTCAAAGTACAGCTATGAAGATATAAATTAGAGGTTATGATTATAGTTCCAGTAAATCTAATGAAGCCTGAAAATAAACAGGTGGTTTTTGCTGTTTAAATTTTAACTGTTTGTTTGTTTTGTGTCTCTGCAGGTGACCTGCTCAGTTTTTTACGTGTTGGCTGTGCGGATAAAGCCGTCATCATTTCTAACCACAGGCTCCACATCAAGTTCAAGGACTGTCATCAAAGTAAGTGCACGTCACAGATTTTAACCCTTTGACACTGCACAAAATCATACTATTACTGCTACTACTACTACTAATTTAGTGACTATCCCAGGCTGTGATAATAAAAAAAATCTACTTTTTATGTAGTTTATATTGTGTGTGTGTGTGTGTGTGTGTGTGTGTGTGTGTGTGTGTGTGTATGTGTAGGAGGGGATCATGGTATCATGACAAAAAACTGGCATTTAAAGGGTTAATATTAAGAGAATGAATGAATATTTAGTATTTATTATTAGGACTGATGTTGGTAAAAAATGAACTTGTGAAAGTTGAACATAATATAAATGATTCATATTTTTTTTAAGCTTGATTTTGAAAAGTGCATTTTCTGCACAGAGCGACACAAGTGTGTCATATTTCAGCGGTAGCTAAAGGGTTAAACAAGAAAACTCCACCTTTTGAGGACTTTCTCCGGAGTCATAGCCATTGTGAAGCCCCTGCAGGACACGATACCGATCTTAGACCATGACAAACGTTTTTGTGAAACATAAATTTAAATGTGTGGCTGTGAAGAGACAGAATAATTCGGAGGAAACAAAGTAAAAAACTTCAGCCTCATTGTGTCGGATTGCTCCCAGCGTCACATTCAAACACACGAGGACTCGCATGTCTTTGAGCTGTCAAGTTTTCGCGACAGTTGAAACTCCCACACGTCCTGAATGCAGCACGAAGCTGTCACCGCTGGCGTCGTCCCTCCCTTTCTGTCTCCTACATTTTCATGTCTGAGTCTTCACTTTTTGATTCCTGTCGGCGTTTGTGTTCTGGAGTTTGACTCGTCCTCTCTCGTTGAGGTCGGGCGTTGGGTCGCGGCAGCTGTCGGTAAAGTTGACAAATTAATGAATTTTGGTTAAACGTTCGATGGGTCATGAATGCGATGGAATAAATTCAGGCTTCTGCCGATTTTTACTGCAACAAACAAACACAAAAACCTCACTGACTGAATCTGTGCAGATGTGTGCAGATGTGTGCAGATGTGTGCAGATGTGTGCAGATGTGTGCAGATATGTGCAGATGTGTGCAGATGTGTGCAGATGTGGACCGTGCTCTCCGGCTAAAAGTAATATCAGCTCATAATGTGAAAAATTTCAGGTCGAGAGATCTTGGCGGTCCAGTATTAGTTGCAAATTATTCATCAGATTATTGGATGATTTATTGATGAGCCGGCCAGGAGAGGCCGAGGTGGAGCGGAGAACTCTGATAATGTGTTTGAAACAGGAGGGACTGTCCCTCAGTATGTTTTTATGATTCATACAGACGGACAAACTTGACTTGGACTGTGTGTAATATTTATTCATATTCATACGTAAAAACAACATTACTTTACTTTGTATCTTGTGGTAAATAACCTCCAAAGTGGTCTGAGGAGGAGGAATATCCTGGTGAGTTTAGCAGCGTATCGACCTCCTGAAGCAGCAGACAGACTTCAGTCGTCTCTGTGGTCGTTCTGCATCTCTTTAAAATCAGTAATTTTATAGTTTTTGCATTTGTTTTGTGACTCTTTGTGATCATTCTTCATCTCTTTGCAGGTATTTTACATGTTCTTTTAGTAGTTTTTTGTCTGTTTGCAGTTGATTTGTGTCTCCGAATGGTTGTTTTGCATCTTCTGTTAGTAGTTTGGCGTCTCTTTGTGGTAGTTTTGAATGTCTTTGTGGTCATTCTTGGTCTCTTTGCACTCATTTCGTGTGCATTTTTATTCGTTTTGTGTCTCCTTGTAGTTGATTTGTGTCTCTTAATGGTTGTTCTGTTTATTGAGGGTTAAATTTCCATTTAGTGAGTTGGATGCTGCAGAGTGTGTGAACGGGCATCATTACCATCATCATTGTTCTTACTGGACAATCTGTGGAGTCCGTTCACTCAAAAAATCAGCCGAAAAGCTTTAATTCATTCATCATCACTGAGGTTCTACGTTGGTACTCAACTACTTAATGCCTTTCTTACATTTTCATCTCTTGGTCGTAGTTTAGCATGTCTTTGTAGTATTTTGGTGTCTGCAGGTTTTTGGGTTCTTTGTGGTTGTTCTGCATTTTGGCCTCGTAGTTTTGTATGTTTTTGTGGTGGTATTGTGACTCTGCGGCCGTCTTGCATCTTTGTGGTCGTTCTTCATCTCTTTGCGGTTGTTTTGCATGTCTTTTTAGTAGTTTGTGTCTCTTTGTGGTTATTTTACATCTTGTTATCTTTTTGTGATTTTGTGCTCATTATGCGTCTTCTCGTGGTCATATTTGTAGGCCTTATGTGAGATGTTTTGCATCTTTCTGTAGTTGTTTTGCATCTCTGTGGTTGTTTTATGACTCTTTGGGGTTGCTGACTTTCCTTCAATAAACAGGCAGTTCAGACAGAGGCTCCAGCCTGGGGGCCTCCAGATCCCTTTGGTCCCTGTTCAGTAATCCATCCCTCACAGCAGACTGACCCCTTTCTTTCGGTGAAATCACAGCTGACCTGGAAACGGTCGCTGTGGTCGTTGTGTGATATGTTGGGAAGAAGGTGATCTGTGTGTGGAAATCTTCCTTTAACATGTGGAGGACTTTGCGTGGGACGAAGCACGCAGGGACACACGGCTGATTAAGCTTTCTGAGCGTGCGGAGCTGCACTCTCAGGGCTCCTCCGTCCATTAGGCTCGGAGGAGTTAAATCAGGCGTACGCCCCCGCCGCTCCGCTCACCTTGCATTAAAACAACACTGGACATTAACAGACCCCATGAATATGTAACGCTGCATGAAACATCATTTAGGTTTACAGTCGTTCTACAGCAGAGAAAATCCCACTGAGCACCAGCGCTGACTCGTGTGGTACTGTGAAAACCTGCATGTGTTGGTTTCAGACCAACAAATGCTCGCAGCAACTAAAGCTTTAAGAAATTGAAATAACTGTTAAATAACAGAGCACCTGGTAAAAGTTAAATATTAACCCTTTGAAACTTGTGCAAATTGCCTTGATTTCTATCAAAAACATGGAAAAAAGGCAATGAACAACAAAAGAAGAAATGTACCAAAAAAGCACATTTCCTCTTAGCAAGACATTGTGAAAAAGTACAAGAAAAATGCCTCAAAATTAATAATAAATAAATAAATACAAATAAAAAATATAAAAGGCTAAACAAACCCAAAGCAAATAAGACTTTAAAAATTGTATATCATATAATAAAAAAATAAAAATGTAATTATGATTATTATAATTTCCCTCACTAACGTTTTCCTTTTCCCTGTTTGTTCGTTTTTCCTAGCTTTAAAAATTACCAAGTTGCTGACTTGTTGTTGTTTTTGCTTTGTTTAGAAAGAAATCAAGGGATGTTGCTTCAGGCTTAAAAGGGTTAAGAAATATTAAATAACTTGAAACTTGACATTTTTTTAAAAACATTTCACCTTATTTTACGTGGTTTTAAATCAGTTTGTCTCTTAGTAAAAACACTCTGCTGTTTAAATGTTCCTGCTTCATCGCATTTGTCTCTTTCTGTCTGTCTTTTATGATGGACTCAAGGTGTGGACGCTCGTCTCTGGTGTTAAAGTCCCTAACTCACCAACCCTCTATCCTAATTCGTATTATATTAATAACAGACTGTATAGAAAAGTTTGGCCTTTTGGTCTTTTTTTTAGTTTATCATTATATTATTATTAGTATTTTTCAGTTTGTCATTAACATCGACACATCTGGAGATTCGTGGTTTTTACTGGACAGGAAGGGCAGGAATCCAAAAAGTAACTAAAGCTGTCCGACAAATGTGCAGTAAACAGTTCAGAGTTGACCTTTGACCTTTGGTGGAGGAGAGGACAGCGTTAAAAAGAATAAAATAAAGGGACAGCAGCTGATGGTGTCGTGTTTGAAACACCTCGACACGATGCAAACGAGCAGCGGAGCAGAGCGAAGCGAGGAAACAGCTTGACAAACCGTCTGCTGACAAGAAGGAAAAAACAAAATGCTGAATTTGTTTAGCTTCAGCCTGACAAGCTCTTTTCTTGGAGAGCAAACGTGTTTTTCCTCAAACTGTTTGGATGAAAGCGGATTTTCAGAACTTTTTGGCCCATATTGAAACAAACTTTCCGTACAACAGAAGAGCAGCAGGTGATCCAAAAAAAACCAAAAAAAACAGAGGAGATATACGAGGAAATGTGGGGTTGTTTAAATCGAGGAGCTTTATTAAAAAGATCTCCTGCTGTTCTCAAAGACTTCGTCTTCTCCATCATCCTTCAGTCTCTCCCCCTCTCTTTGCTTTTCAGAATAAAAGTCCTGTCTGCACACTTAAAGACACATAATAATTAACCGCTTGTCACATTAACTCTTTGAACCCCCTGGATTGAAATCACTTCTGTCGTGATGAGTTCAGATGTGTTTTACAAGTATTTAAATCTTTCAATCTGGAGGTTATCAATTTGATTTTTTTTGTTAAAAACATGGGAAAAATGTAGTGAGCAACTTGGCAAAAAAATAGTAGATTTAGAAAAGTATTTTTAAAAAGGCTAGGGGAAAATTTCCAGAAATGTGTATTTCTAATTGTCATTCTTATTTATTTTTTAAAATTATTGTACAGAATTAATATAATATATAAGGACTTTTTTAGGTTATTTCTTTTTTTAACTTTCACTTTTTTGATAATTTTCGGGCATTTTTTTTTGACCAATTTCATGCAAATTTTTGGGTCTTTTTTTCATTGCTCCCCAAGTTTTTGAAAGAAATAAAGCCTATTTATGTTTCAAAGGGTTAAGCATAATGTGCTTGCGACCTGTGGCTGCATCATTTCCAGCACTTTGCACAACCAAACTTGGATGTGTAGCGACCTTTAGCTCCATTTCCACTAGCTTTTGTACCATCAAACATGGATGATTTTTTTCCGAACTGTTTCTGCATATCCAGCGCATTTGTGCCCACCGACATGCAGGTTTGTAGCAATTTATGGCTGCACTTCCAGCAGTGTTTGCATTACCAAACAGGGATGTTTTTTAGCGACCTTTGGCTCCATTTCCACCGGCTTGTGTGCCACCAAACATGGATGACTTTTTTTGAAACTTGTACCTGCATTTGTGGCTGCACTTCCAGCAGTGTTTGCACTTTTGTTTGCAGCTTTTTTTAGCAACTCCTCTCTGCATTTCTATGGAATGTGCGTTACAAAATTAAAGTGTTTATTAGTAACCTGAAACTGCATTTTCAGCGTCATTTGTGCCACCAAACACAGGTGATTTTATCAACCTGTGGATGCTTTTCCTACAGTGTTTGGGCCACCTAACATGAATATTTATTGGTGATTTGAGACTGCATTTCTAGCGATGTTTGTCCCAGAAGACCCTGGGTGTGTTTAGTATCCCCTTTGCATTTACACCACCTAACATGCACATTTTTAGCGACCTATGGCTGCACTTCTAGAGGCGTTAGTGCTACCAAACACTGAAGGTTGTTTTGCCACCTGACACTGTATTTCCAGCAGTGTTTGTGCCATTAAAGATGATTGTTTAATGCCAAAGCATGATCTTTTCCTGACCAAAACCAAGTGGATTTGTTCCTGAATGCAACCACATGTTGACCACACCACTGTTGAATCGTACAGAAGCGTAAAGTTTCGATGTATCTGCTAATGCACAAATGTTGCCAGTGACACGTGTCCCTCCTGGGGACTTTTGGGGTCCTTTCTCAGTCCTTTAAGTGCTCTGCCTCTACATCCCGTTTCCATGGAAACACAACAAACCACAAAGGAGAATGAATCAACTTGACATTTAAGAAATAACTGGTGAGAGGAGTAAAACACTTTCAAATGCGGTGAGTGTTTTAAATATCGCTGATTGTTTGCTGCTGTTTTACTTCTTTGTTGGTGTTTTATGTAACGTTGGGGGGGCAGAGAAGTTCTTGAACATTGGTTTTGTTTGGGCATCTTATCGACGCTGCTATGTTTTCCTCTCGTGGGCTTATTAACCTTCTTGCTTCAGTTTGGTTTTATTTCTTCAAATGAAAGTTCTTGTCTTCTTGTTCTTTTGTTTTGGTACACACTTCAGCTAACTAACTCGGGTTAAAACAATTTCGCTTTTTATAATAAAAAGTTTCATTCACCTTCTCGGCTACAAAAGAAAATCACCCACAGCTGCTGACCTTTTGACCCGTCTCTCAGAGAAACAGAAATTCTTGAGGCCGAATATTCATGGATGAAAAATCAAATTGCAGGAGCTCATTGATTCTGAAAATCTCGGCCTCCTTTCCAACTTATTCACATTTTATTCTTGAAATATGTTGCAGTGAAAATACTGCTGTTTTAGAGTTTTCTGTCATTTAGGTTCGATGCAGTCATGCAAACAGCTTTACCAAACCTCTTTAAATGTTTATACGGCTCCTCCGCTCTGCACATTTGTTGAGCTATTTGTCGTCATGCTTCACTGTGATTGGCTGATCACCAAACTTTGCACAAAAATAGCGTGTTTGTTTGTAGTCCAACACTTGCACTGGTCTTCACAATAAAGCTCACATTCAGACAGACAAAGAAGAAAGAAGAAAAAAAAAGCTTATTTCTGAATCACTTTTTGTCACATCAAAGTTAATTTGGCTCACGTAGAGAAGAGAGGGTGATACATTATGTGGGATATGAGGAATAAAAGACACCTTGAAGCTTCTTTAATATCACGAGCATAAAAAAGTGTCTTTTTTTATCCTGTAAAAGCAGTTTCAGGGCTCTCCGTGATTCTGCGTTCAGGTGCTGCCGTGCTGTGATGATTTGTTCAGTCAGCAGTGAGTCAGATTTATCTTGTCAATCTGCAGATGAAGCAGCTCTGCAGTGCAGACCGCGGCGGATTACTGCGGTAATAAAATCTAATGTGCAACATTCATTTAGACTCCCAAATAATGGCTCGAATTTGACAGTTGGATCAGGATGGAGTGAATATTGTCACAGGAATGTAACAGTGATTCCAGCAGAGCAGATGAGATCATTTTCATGCCTCTGTGATGAAGCCGAAAGCCACAAAAGTTTTCTTTTTGTCCTTCTGTCATACTTATGGCAGACATGATTTCTTCTGTCTTCATTCCCGTCCTGATTCGCTGCCAATAAGGTAACAGCTACTCTTCCTAATTCAAAATAACTATAAGTGGTTAACTCTGTGAACTGTTTTTGTCCTTTTAGTCTTCATAAGGTGTCAGAGACATAAAACAGCATCAAAATAGAGCTTTTTGTTAAAAAAAAGAGCCAGAGGAGGATCCCCCACACCCCCGACAGAGGACACAGCTGAGACACTGATGTCCCAAAATCTTCAAAACGTCCAAAAATATAATAGAAATATCCAAAAATACTACAAAGACCCTAAAATCCAAGAAATGTCATAAAATCCTGGAAATGTGCCGAAATCCTAGAGATGTCCTAAAATTCTAGAAATTTCTTAAAATGCTGGAAATGTCCTAAAATCCTACAAACATCCAAAAATTTAAGAAATATCGTTTAATCCTAAACATGTCCGAAAGGCCTAGAAATGTGCTGTAGCTAATCCAAGAAATGTCCTAAAATTTAAAAAAAAGGCATAAAATATAAACAAGCTAAAATTCTAGAAATATCCTAAAATAAAAGAAATGTCTTAAAATCTTACAACCTTCCTTAAATCCTGAAAAAGTCCTAAAATAATAGAAACATCCTAAAATATAAGAAATGTCCTAAAATCCCAGAAACATCCAAAAATCTAAGAAATATCCTGAAACCCTGTAAAAGTCCTAAAGTCCTAGAAATGTGCTATAATCCAAGAAATGTCCCAATATCTTTAAAAGAAAGTCCTAAAATATAAATAGACTAAAATTCTAGAAATGTCCTAAAATACCATAAATGTCTTAAAATCTTAGAACCTTCCTTAAATTTAAAAAAAAATAAATAGAAAAAATAGAAAAAATAATAGAAACATCCTAAAATCCAGGAAATGTCCTAATGTGGACACCTGGCCGTCTCGGTGACTGCGGGTGTTGAGGGGGCGGCGGTGTCAGACTCTGAACCCTCCTGGTTTTAGATCATTTCGGTAAACTGGACTCATTTTCAGGCCGTCTGATGGCTCATGCGGTGATTTCTCGCCGAGCCTTCAGACATAAATCTGTCAGCTCGTCTTCAGATCTCAGCGGTGATTAGTGACTAAAAGACGAGGGAGGACGGACGTCCAAAACTATCAAAAAACCATCCAGATTTTTAAAAAACGAAAAGATGAAAACAGATTTAACTGTGATTTCTGCCCCGGAGCTGTGCGTGTCCCGTAAACCGCCGTCTTCTGTCTTCACCTGAATTTGTTCTTCATTTGTAGCGTTTACATTTCATCTTCTTAAGCTCTCGGGGCTGTTAGATTCTCCTTTTTGTCAGCGGAGGATCTTTTGTCTGACAGTTCCCCCCTTCATTACCGCATCGCCTCTTGATTTGCATGACTTTAATCCTCCCCCATTTTGGGATGTAATTCAATCTGTCAAGCAGAGGCTTTTTTGTACAAAGTGCCGTCAGAGCCACAGTTGTGAATTCCTTCCAGCTTTTCTTCCTCTGCAATCCAATTTGATGTCCTAATGATCACCCCCATTTCCATACTGACTGCTGGAGGGGAGCGCGCCCCCCTGCCATGAGCCCAATTTCCAGGTGCAGCCGTGCTGGGACGCGTCTCCGTGTTGGCTGAGACGTTATAGAAACAGACTCTGAGCCATAAGAGCAGAATTACTGTCTTTGCTGTTCTGTTTGGTTGCATTCTGGTACCAAATCACGTTCTTATGTCCCCAAAACTGCAGGACGGGCGGAGACCACGCTTTGCTAAATTAGCTTGGTTCGGAAGTGAAGTTAAGTTTGGGAGACCGTAAACGGCAGGACGACCAGCAGCTCTGAAGCTCAACAATTAGCATGTTATCTTTGTTTTTTCAAATCGAAATAATAAAAAGATAATCTGGGTTTTTTTACTGAGAAGTCACTGCGAACGGAGAGAAAATAGTTCCCCATAAAACCAGCAAATTGTTGCTTTTCTATTTCTGATGGTGTTAAAACTAAACAGACGGGACACGGCGTTTTCATAGCTTTATTTTTTACCTTGAGACAGATCCAGGTTGTCTTTTTAAAGCAGTAGTCACCTTTCTTTTCCAAACAAAGACGCATTTTTAAGTATCACAGAAATTACATCCACATCACGAGCTACAAAACCCCGGACTATGTTAAATAACATTTTTTTGGTTCCTAAATCTAACGTTTTTAAAAATTAAAAAGGGAACTACGGTACGTAAATGTAACAAGGTCGCACTTCCATCTCAGTGGTCCTTTGCTTTAGTTTATCAGTTTCTGATTGTTATATGCCATAGTGTCTTTTCAAAATAAACTTCTGTGTTGGTTAGATTTAGAAAAAAGATCACGCTTTAGGTTAAAAAAGCATGTTTCTTAAGTAACTTTCAGCAAGTTACCTCACAAGTTTATCACGTGATGTTAACTACATTACATAGTTTTAAAAAAAACTTCTCAGTTTTGACAGGACGCAGCCAGCTGAAACACTGTCGGTCACCACGTAACATAAAGAGTGCGAGCGCACTCACAGGGCCGGCGGGTTTGGGAGGTGGATGAATCACAAAAACAAGATTTAAAATTCAAAAAACTTTATTGTCTATCACATAGTGACAGAAAATTGCCAGTTTGGGGCTCAAACACAAAGAAAAAGCATCAACAAATCAATAAAAACACGTGTGCAAAGTTACGTTAAAAAAAAGTAGCGACTAACTGACAACTGACTTTTGTGCAGGAGTGTGTGTGTGTGTGTGCGTTTTCTACACTTTACAACGTGCCTCTTTTGCCTGAACTGAACCACTGTGACAGTCTGCGCTGTCATGTGACCATGAGGACGTGTGCATTTGTTGACATCACGAAAATGGCATCCCGGAGCATAAACAGCTGATGCAAACGGAAACCTAAAACACCATAAAAAGACGCTCTAGGTCACTGACAGAGCGGCGTCATGTGACGTGCTGGCATGAGTTCAGTAAACCCTGTCGGTAAATAAACCGACAAGGTTTACTGAACGGAAAACTGGATATTTTGATGGTGAATCACGTCTTTATCATTTCGAACTGATGCAGTAGAGATACATGTTTGGGTTTTTATTGGAAATAGATTGAAGAGAAAGACTCAGGCCATCCTGAATCAATAGTGTAATTTTAGTCATTTATGTTTTAGTTTTGTTACAGGCGCTCACAGCCTGTTCTTATTTTAAATTTGTCACATAGTGCCGCTCTGTTAGTGCTTTTGGCACCAAAAGCTGTTAGGAGGGGTTGGACCCAATAGCAAACACACCGGACAAAAAGTGGAAAAAGAAGACTGATTTAATGAAGGTATGAATGGAGGGAGGTTGGGCGTGGAGTTGGGGGATGGGAGCCAGGGAGCGCGCAGGCAGGTGAGGCTGGTGTGGCTGACGGTGGACGTGAGGCGAGGCGAAGCGTGAGCAGAGCATGGAGTTGATCCGTGGTGGTTTGGGTTTTGAATGGCTGATCTTGAGGCGAAGGGCTGGGCGGTGAGGCACTGGAGCCGCCCAACTCTATAAACCAACTCTACTTCCTCTTGCGATCGGACCTTTTGACCTCGGAGGATTTGCTGAAATGTCAGTGAAAGACCTGCAAAACTGGATATTTTCATAGTGAATCACATCTTTATCGCTTTAGACTGATGCAAGAGGAGATGAGTTTTTGGGTTTTATTGGACAGAAATTGAGTGGAGAGCGAGCGTAGGGACGTTCTGAATCAATAGCATCATTTTAATCTCGTCTTTTAGCTGCGTTACAGTCATTCGTCCAATCTGCTGCACACCCACTCTGACTCGTGTTGTGCTGCTGATCAGTCAGCCCGACAGAGAAACTGCGCCTCTATAACTGTGCTATTTTGATTTTAAAGTCTGCACATTCTTTTGTTCGGTGTTTGAATGAGTTGGTTTGTTTCCCGATCTCCTTTCAGCAGCAGCTGAGAGGAGCTGAAAGGACGGACTGTCTTTCAGCGCCGAAACTCTCGCTCCGTCGGAGTGGACAGAAAGAGTTTTCAGTGACGGAGAGTGACAGGGCTTTATGTCCCCGCCGGATTAAGTCCTCCCCGCTAAATCTGAAAACAGGAGTCTGTAATTAGATTTGTTGAGGTGGAGAAACAGCTGACAGCGTGGTAAAAAGATGAGGAAGAACAGAGGAGACGGTGTCGATGTTTTCAGAAAACGTGTCCGAGTGGATCATCCTTCTGTTAAACTGACGTCTCATAAACAACTTCTGTTCTGAGCGCTTTGTTTTCATAACGAGCTCACACACACACACACACACACACACACACACACACACACACACACACACACACACACACACACTCAGCGGTGCCTAATGTGTGTGTGTAAAGTGCTTACACTGCGTTGTTGTTGGAGCTCGTTAGTCCTGAGATCACTGATGAACAGCGGGAACGACACACACACGTGTACTGAGATACTTGTGAGGACCGTCGCTGACATGATGCGTTCCCGACCTCCCGCCACTGACCCGAATCCAACTGTGAGCTCCACTCAGCTCAGAGCCTCCTGCCTCAGAAGTGCTTTAACCCTTTGAAACCTGAGCAAATTCCTCTCAATTTCCTTCAAAAGTATGGAAAGTAAAGAGCAACTTATGATGAAATGACCCAAAAATTTGCAAAAAAATAAGTAAAAAAGGACAAGAAATTAACCTGGAATATAGCAAAAAAAAGAAAGTCAAAAACAACAAAAAAATATGACCTTAGTGCTTAAAAATAGTAAAGTAAATATAAAAAAAGATGATTATAAATAAAGTTTTCTGTAATAAAAAAATCCTTAGCTTTTGAAATGTAATTTTCTAAATTCAAAGTTTCTCTAAATCCAAAGGTTTATAAAATACTTGTGAAAGTTGTCTGTAAGCAGCACAAGAAAACTGATGCCAGTCCAGGTGTTTAAGGGTTAAGCCTGGTATACAGTGTGTGATTTTAGGTTGTCCCAGACGAGAGATAGTCATCGTGAAAGAAATGTGGCGATATCTTTGGTTGTTGGCTGCAGAGTGAGAGGATGAGCAGTCAGAAATGTACACGCCGTCCTCCGGCGGCTTTATTTGTTTGGCACGTTTCAAACAGCAGAGCCGTTCAGAGACCTTTACAGAGCAGTAAAATATCAAATAAAGGATACAGATTTACAGTGAAAGAGTAAAGATTCAGCATGTAAAAGGTAAAATTAACAATTTTTTAAAAAATATCGAATAAAAACCCTTATTTAAAAAAGCAAAAGTGCAGACGAGATGCAAAGATAAAAAGATAATTTAAAAATGATTTCAAATCCAGCTTAAAAAATAAGTTTGCAGTCATTAGCGGGTGGAGCAGGAGTGTAAAACAGGAATGTTTTTAGCTTCGACTTAAAAGTGGTCAGAGTCGCGGTTTGTCTGACATCACCTGGGAGGTTTTTCCAGGTCTGAGCTGCATGACAACAAACGCTGCCAGGTTTAAATGCTGCCGGTGACGACATCAGAAGCATGAGGGCTGATGGAGGGTCAAACAAACACCAGACTTTCATGTAGGAGTCCAGTGTTTGCTTCTCCTAATCCTAACCGTCCGTGTTGTTGCCTAAACATAACCACGTGCAGTTTCGTCCCACATGTGATTGTTTTTACATCACGGTAGCATCCTGGAGCATCAGCGGCCGTCGCTGAGGGACACCGAAGTAAACTAAAGAGCGGCAACACGGGACGATGTTGCAATGTATTTAATGACCGACACCCTCCACTACACTATCACGACCTCCTCGGCTGTAGCCTCGTTTGTTGTTGTCCAAAACTTCTGACTCTGCCCTCTGGTGCCATTTATTGGCTGTAACTATGGCAACATAAAGGACACATGGAGGTGTGCGGGCAGTGACATTTTTAGCAGGAGGATCTGTTTCTGTACGTTAAAAAAGAGGATAAACGAGCTGATATTTCTGAGGTCTGTGTTATAGCTCGTGGTCATCGCGCAGCTGTAGGTGTTTTTTGCTACGGAGCGTTTTTATCACATCCGCTGATGTGACGACGGGGATTGAACCTGTGAACTTCTCTCAGCTCCCTGCAGGCCGGCGGCTCACTGAGAGTTTTCCTGCAGATCTGAGGATTAAAACACTCGTCACTGCAGCTGCCTGCCTCCCTGCCAGCTCCGTACAACCACCAACACAGCGTGAACACCGCAGAGTGTGTGTGTGTGCGTGTGTGTGTGTGCGTGTGTGTGTGTGTGTGTGTGTGTGTGTGTGTGTGTGTGTGTGTGTGTGTGTGCGCGCGTTTTGCTGCACTCCTCTCTGTAAATTTGTGCCCCAGTAAATCTGCAAATCATCTTCAGCGCTGCACACACACACGCACGCACGCACACACACACACACACACACACACACACACACACACACACACACACAGTGTTTCTCTCGCTCTCTCTGAACCAGCAGTTTTCTGTTCTCTCTTGTCAAACCATTAGCGGCCAATCAGCTTTTAAATCACTTTCTAATTGCTTTTTTATGACAGTTGTCATGGCAACCACGCTACTCTTTGAAGCCCGTTGATGGTTTTTAGGCTCCTTTGGGGCTCCATGCCTGCGTGTGTGTGTGTGTGTGTGTGTGTGTGTGTGTTTTGAGAAATTTTACAGCCTCAAACATTTCTGTAACCCTTTTTAAGACATTGAACACGTACATTTCAGTGGTAGAAGAAGTATTTAGACCCTTAAAAGTACTTATACCTTGATTTTGACTTTATTACAGTACTTGAGTAAATTTACTTAGTTACATTCCACCAGTGATGGATTTTGTCTTTTTTCTATCTGCAAATTTGTCGGCTTTTTTGTTTCCTTCTCGGGAATCCACTAACTGATTAATATTCTGGTCAGTTTCATCATTTACACAAACATCCTAAAATCCTAGAAACGTCCTAAAATTCTAGAAATATTTTTAAAATCTTAGAGATGTCCTAAAATCCTGGAAATGTCCTTAAATCCTAGAATCATGTATGGGGCCCCTGGCCTCCTGTCGTTTTGCAGAAGTGGCCCGAAAGCTGCACGGATCTTAAATCATTACGTCATTATAAAGTTCCTCGATGCACAACACAGAGAAATAAAAATAAATCCTCTCTGAAATAAATGTGAACGTGATGTGTGTTGACCTACATATGCATCTAATTAAGCAGAAATACCATCAAAGAAACGGTTTTGTTTCCTCCAGAAAGGCCCACAGAAGTCGAGCTACCATCTCCTCCTCCTCCTCCTCCTCCTCCTCCTCCTCCTCCTCCTCTTCTTCTTCGAGTAAAAACAAGAACATTTTCTTTCGGTTTAGACGGATCACACAGATTATAACGTGCAGACGAGCTCTGTCTCTCACCGACGACCCTTTGAGCCAGGCAGCTTTCTTGTTTTTATTCCTGGTGGAAATCATCCCCCGCTCTTCTACATCAGTCATCTCCGTCCAATCAGCAGGCTGTCAGAGCTCACAGTGATCCTGACTGACAGCCGACCGTTAACGGACACGCTCTTTCTGATTGGACGGTAGGGACAACTAATAAACGTCCACGCGTGATCGATAACAGATCCTGCTTTTGTCTCTACCGTCTCTCTGATCTCCAAGCTTTCAGCAGGAAAAACTGCAGACGACAAAGTGAATCCGCTGATAACTCGTGATTAAAGTTACAGCTGAGGGTCTGTAACAGCCCACAGACGTAAGAAATTACCCACAGACGTAATAAACTAACCACAGACGTAATAAACTAACCACAGACGTAATAAACTAACCACAGACGTAAGAAATTACCCACAGACGTAATAAACTAACCACAGACGTAATAAACTAACCACAGACGTAATAAACTAACCACAGACGTAAGAAATTACCCACAGACGTAATAAACTAACCACAGACGTAATAAACTAACCACAGACGTAATAAACTAACCACAGACGTAAGAAATTACCCACAGATGTAAGAAATTACCCACAGACGTAAAACATTACTTAAACTTGTGATACTTTCTAACGAGCCGACTCAAACCCATCGTCTGGTGTTTAAATAAATAGTATAATAATAAACACACAACAATGACCACAGAAGTCATTTTTCATTTTCATGTTACATTACTTAACTCATCTTTGTACCTCTGTTCAGTTTGTTTGTTTGTTTGTTTGTTTGTTTATTTGCTCGTTTGTGTTACCTTTTTTTTTGCAGGAAATTACGTGTTGCATTTGTGGGAAATTTCTTACGTTTGTGGGATTATTACATTAAAAACTGCAGATTTATAGATTATGTTTGTGGGTGTTACATGGCGATCCAGGTTTTAAAGGGTTAAGTAAACATAACTAGGGGTGTAACGACACATGCAGTGATGCGTTGGTTTATATCCACATAATATCATCGTGCTATTTATCTTCTTAGTATCGATACATTCGATTTAAGCCTTAAAAATGATTTTAGATCCGTGCAGGTCGTCGTAACCTGACAAGCTAACATGAAGCATGTGTCACCGGTTGTTGTTGTTATTTTTTGTCTCTCAGACTTTCGGGGTCAGTCCATCAAGTGCCGCCTCCACTTCCTGTTACCGTGGAAACACAACAAAGCACAGAAGGAAATAAGTCCACTTGACATTTAAGAAACAGCAGATGAGAGGAGCAAAATGTGATTTTAACATCCCTGATTGTTGCTGCGTCTGAAAACTTCCCGCGTTTACTTCTTTATTAGTGTTTTTTTTTTTTTTTTTTACGTAACTTCGGCTGCTGTCGCTACGAAGGCAGAGAAGTCCTCTAACCTTCACTTCCTCTCTCTTTTTTAATCTCCTTCCATCTCTCCCTTGCTCTTATTTTGACAGGTCTCGCAGTAGGGGGTTCATCCCACAAAATAAATTACCCAAAAAGATGAATGAAAAAAAACTCAGCTCTTCCTCTTCTTCATCCTCCTCCTCTCGTCTCCTGCAGCTGTAACCACGACTGACAGCCGAGCAGGAGAGGAGCAGTCTGTCCTCTTTCCATCCTGCAGGAGACGAAAGACGGATTGGCAGCACAGAGAGACGACCTGAGTTCGTCCAAAATGTTTGTATCGTACATTTTTGTGAACCCAGAATATGTTTCTGCACGTTTTACAGAAAGTGCAACACATTCTCAGGCTGCTTTTACGTGCTCCACGGAAACTCACATTTACGAGTTACGAGCACGTGAACGGCCCTCCAAAGTCGTAATTACGAGGAAATTGTGACGTTTTGATGATACCGGAGTTGTGACGTTTGCGTGACGTTTACAGGGCAACAGAAATGGCGGCCAGCATGGAAACAGCGTTCAGCAGTGGACGGTAAAAATTATACACGTGGTTATTTTGTTCCTAGTAGCTCTCACTTACTTTTAGTGTCACATTTTCGTATCTGCATCTTTTAGCTGCAGCAAGCAAGATAAGTTTGAACTCTAAAGCAGCCAGGTGAGTGAACTAACATCAGTAACAACGTTATTTTATAACATGAGTCGCTAACATTAAAGTCCGAGGTTTGTTTGTACTGTTGCCTGCCCTAAAGGGACCTTCGTGCTCCGTACGTGACATCGTTATCGTCAGTGTTGCAACCTGACGCCGTCCTGCAGCGTATCACGTGGACGAAACAGGTTGTCTTCGGTCGATTTCACATCTGACAACAATTGTCCGCATATCATGCCGGCGTTCAGCGGCGTATCATGCTGCCATGAAAGGTGGCTTGTGGGATCTTATCCCAAAAACACTGCAAAAGTGGCAGCACTTCTAAATAAGAACGGGCTGTAAAGTGACGTAGTGTTTGGGCAGATTTTGTCACCTGGACATGGAGGGGATGTTGGATGTTGGATGTTGGATGTTGGATGGTGGATGTTGGATGTTGGATGTTGGACGCCTGCAGAACTTTATTTGATTGTCCAACAAACAACAAAATCGGATCTTTTCTAGCGATCTATCACTTTTTCAAGCAGTTTTTAATGAGTTTTTGGGAATCCGTCTCTGTTTTCCCTCCAGCAGTCACTTGGCCCCCACGTCGTGGTATTTTATACCAAAACATGATCCAACCATTAATGTTTTTTGTGCCTCAACATAACCACACGGTAACCACAGCGTTGTTCAAACTTAAAATTTTGAAATATCTGCTACAAAATAAAGTGCAAATGTATCCGTGGTTTGCAGAAAGGTGCATTGCCAACATTTATTCAGGCGACTGGGTCGCAGCACTAATTTTCACATTTCAGATGAATTAAACTCTTTTTTAACATTAAACTTACAAAACTGGGAGGAGCTTTTAGGAGGCTTTCCAGCAGCTAAATTAACTCTGAAGAGGAGATATATTTGGGGCTAAAAATCTGCAGGATGTGAGTGCAGATGGATGCAGATCATTAAAAAAGACTTTAGCCTGTTTCATTTGCCTTTCTGTCACGTCACAGTTTAGCTTTTGTTTGTTGACTGAAGACTGAGCTGAGTTTCATCATCGTTTTTTATTTTTTTAGAAGCTTCTTTGTTTAGTTTTCCATCTTAGAAAAAAGGTCACTGGTGAAAACTGTGCCAAGAGAATATTCATTGCCCTTTTTTCCCCACAACAAAAGCAAAATCAGAGCTGGAAAAGATGGAGAGTACAAACCGAGAAAAGAGGGAGGAAAAAAGAGGAGGGGGTGTCGAGAAAGAGAGAGAGGAACAGTGATCTCCTCACTTCACCTCCTCCCTCCTTCGACTCAGATCCTCTCCTGCAGTGAAATTATACCGACTCATTTTCTCGTAATGCGTTCTGAGTAAATGTTATTTTTGGCCTTCGACGTGCCACAAAGTGCTTTTGTGTCGTAAGTGCTTTTGTTTAAAAACTGCTTTGGCGAAGGATTCGGTGCGACGGCGAGCAGAAAGCAGCTGACGCCGGATTTCAACTTGCGACCTGAGAGCTGATGTCCTCTGACAGCAGCGATAAATAAAACAGGAACTTCCTGCTTCACTCAGGTGTTTGGTGGCACGATTAAAGGGACAGTTCGCCCAAACAATTAAATATTCGTCATGAGTTACCGTACATTTCCTGTGTTAGTTCACAGCTAATTTACTCATAAAGTTCTTTCATTTTTTTACTCAAAAATGTGCTTTCCTCAGTCGAATTTGTTCAAATTTGTATTTAGACTCCTTCTCCACTACAACTGAGAAAGAAATTATCTTAATAAGTTTGAAGAAATCATACAAAACATCAACCACAAAAGTAGCAGCAGCAGAGGTTAAAGAAATACTCTGATCCGTTTCTTAAGTAAAATTACAACTACAGTGTAAAAATACTCTGTTCTGCATTCAAACTCTTGCATAAGTAAAACTTAAAGTACCAAAAGTAAAAGTGCTTATAATTCAGAATACTTTTACCATATAACTCAGTTGTTATTATTGATGCATTAATCTGTTAATCGCTTTAATGTTGCAGATGGTAAAGGTGGAGCTCAGTTTAATTACTCTTTAATATTTCCAAGTAAAGTCTTATTTTTACTCAATAATCATACATTTATTTTTGATAATTTATTTGATTAATCATCTAAATCTAAAAAGAATGTAGTGCAGTAAAAAGTGCAATATTTCCCTCTGAGATGAAGCGATGTCGAAGAGTAAAGTAGTATAAAATAGAAAAACTCAAGTGAAATTCAAGTACCTCAAGATGTTACTTAAGTACAGTAGTTAAGTAAATTTTCTTAGTTACTTTCCATTACTCGCCAGCAGTGTAAACTCATTAAAATGAGCACCGACATTACCAGCAGCTGCATCAGTGATACACACATTAATGCATTTATAATTCAGTCAAATTTCAGAAGCTTTATTGATATATTGACACAAAGTTCACAGCTCTTTGTGGAAAAAAGCCCTCAGAAAATCCCTTAACATCATTTTTGGTGACCTAATGCCTTAAATATGCACGTCAAGCTTGTGCTTTTCACAGATGCTCATTTATGAATTTATTGACATTAAACCACTTCTCACGTGTCCGTTAAATCCTGTCGCAACTTTCACGGTTTCCTTTTTAAAACAAGCCCTCAGCAAATCTCTTAGCATCATTACCCGTGACTTATTGCCTCTTATAGACCATGATGCATTGCTGTAGATTCAACTACCCGACAGGATAGAAAGGAGTCAAAATGAGATCGACCTGAAACATCCGGAAAATGCAAAAAACACAATAAATCAGCAGGAATATTAAAAACATCAGAGAGAAAAAACATTTTACTGCAACATTCTGACTTTTACTTCAGTGAGGTTTCGAGTACTTTTACTTGTCTTGGAGTATTTTTACAGTGAGTAAATGATGTCAGTACTTCCTCCTCCGCTGGCGTTGTGTTCTCTTGTTCACAGTTCAGCGAGTCTCTGCAGTCTTGCCATTAGGACTAATTCCTTCACATTTATTGCTCTCAGTGTCTGATCTGATTCTGGGTCAGATTAAAGTCATTTTCAGAGGGAGAGCTGCCACTGCAGTCACATCTCTGCAGAGAGAAACGCCGCAGCGTCGCCTCTCTGCTGCAAACACGTCTCCTTCTGTCGCTGACTTTTACGGTGTGTTTGTTAGAAGCTGCCAAACACACCTTTTTATCGCTGAACACAGAGCGGCGGACGTGTTTCTCTCCTAACACTTTGAAACTAGATCGACATCAATGCTGCTCTCAGTAAGTATTTAACCCTTCAAAAACTGAAGAAATCGATAAAAATTATTTCCAAAAAATGATAGTGTTTTTTTAAAAAATAGTTTTAAGTGACTTGGTGACTTAAAAAGTGACTTGGTAAGACATGTTTCACAAATTGCAAGAAATCATTATATATTTTTTTAAAGAATCAGAAAAAAAAAGAAATTATTATCTCAATAATCATATTGATAATTACTATAATTACTAAATGTTTAAGTCTTATCTCAAACTTTCATTTTCTTTTTTCCCCTTTTCACTAATTTTCAGGTAATTTTCTTATTTTTTTTTTTTTTTTTTTTTTACTAATTTTTTGGCTCATTTGTAAAGTTGCTCTTTGCCTTCTTGTGTATTTTTAAAGAAATTTAGGTGATTTGCAGGTTTTAAGGGTTAAGGAAAGAGAAAGACTGAGTGAAGCTGGAGGTTTGCTCTCGAGCTCAGCTGGCAGGAAGTCACAATCAATAACAACAATGGCTTCACGGAGCAGTTAAATGCAGTTAGAGCGGGAACACGCTGGCAGACTGAATGGATGTGAAGCTTTGTGCTAAACTGCAAAACACAACCAGCAATATTTTATGTTGAAGGCAAATTATCGTTTCTGGGGAAAAAAGTTTGTTGCGAAAAGTGTTCATTCAGCTGAATATGAAGAAGTACACTTACTCAAGTACTGCACATAAATACAATTTTCAGGTACTTTTTTTGAGTATTTCCATTTTATGCCACTTTCTGCATCTACTTTATTTAATAACTTCAGTTTTCTCCGGGCAGGCCCGGTTTTAGACCGCTTTGGTGATATGAGTTAATCTGCAGGACTTTATGCCGAATTGTTTCATGTTTTTATCCAAAGTTAAATAATCGACTTTGAGGACATTTGGAGCTTAGACCTGACCTCAACAGAGGGTGCAGGGGATCCTTCCTCTGGGAAATTTTTGGATAAACAAGAGCAAATTTTGTGCTTTTTTATGCACTTTGACTGGAATACTCAACTTAGGGCACATGGGCAGAATCTGGCCCCCAGTAGGGTCCATATTCAAATTCATAATAAAAATCAAGTCATGCACACTGGGAATAGTTTTTGTACTTTTAGTCTCCATAAGGTGCCAGAGTGCATCACACAACATGAAAATAGAGCTTGTTGATCAAAAAAAAGTACCAGTGAAGGATCAAATGCTAGAAACATCCTAAAATCCTAGAAATGTCCTAAAGTCCCAGAAATGTCCCAAAATCTCAGAAACGTGTGGGGGTGCAGAGTCTGGCCCCCAAGCAAAGCAAGTTGCTCATTGTTGCTTTAGTGACAATAATTGCTCAAAGTGAGATTTTTTGGGGGACATAAGTGGGGCAGGCTGAGCGTTTTAGGGAGTACGAGGTTCCCTGTAGGGGCAGCAGCGGATGGATCCAACAAACAGCAGACTTTCATGCGTGAGTCCGTTGTTCGCCTTCCGTCTGATTGTAATTTTTTTATTCTACACTTCACGATCGGCACCTTCCTCTAATCCGTCCGTACCAGCGTGTGCGTTTGTTGACGTCCCGGCGTTGGTTGCCATGTGCTTTTGTCGACATCATGGAAGCAGCATCCTGAAACGTCAACAGCAGACCCAGAAGAATACCTCGAGCGTAACTGACGAAGCAGCAGCACGTGACGAGTTGGGATGGAAACGTCTGATGAGGAATGAGCCACGTGCTTCTGTTTGGCAAAGTGTGGCGTATTTTTAGAGAAACGGCCCCTCGGAGAAATGTGCTTTTGTTTGTGTTGTACTGAGGTATAGACGCACTGGATTTGGGTCTGATGGGACATTTATGGGACTGCTCGAGCTTCAGAATAATGTGTCGTTGAAACAATGGAGAGGCACAAAAGAAATGACTTATGTCTGAACCCCAGCAGCTGTTTTATCAGCTGATTCTCCAACATCACGGCGCTTTCCAGTCCATGTTACTGTCATGTAATCTAATGTACATGACTAAACTCCTCACATGTTCTCATCCACTATAATCTGCGTTCAGATCAAGATTTCATGTTGGTTTTGTTCCACTTTGTGTCGTCTGACGTGAATCTCAAACCTCCAGCTGCAGTTTAAAGCTCCGTTGTTGCCTTCAGGTCCGAAGTACGATCTTTCTGTACATTAAATTATCTAAAACAGCCCGTGGGCTCATGAAAGAATGATGCGTTTAATCTGCAGTTTTCCATAAAGGATGATGGGAGGATGAATAAAAGATGAGTGCATTGTGCCCACACAGCACTATACTGCAGCCATGCAGAGTGTATGTAGTGTGTGTTTATGATGCTCGGCGCTCAGATTCAGCTCTGGTGAGAGTTAATCGTAGATGTGGAGGAAAAGAGTTCCCACTCTGCTGATGCTGGAGCTTTGTTGTTCTGTCTCACCTGTCATCTGCATAACCGCCGAACGGCTGACGTGACCTACACATGTTCGTTCACATGTTGTAAGCAGGTCATCATGTAAGAGAACGGCTGCGGCGCTGCTTTGTTTTCACCACAGAGCGAGTTTTCCGGCTCAGAGGGATCTCCATCAGAGATCTGCTGCATCACCGGCAGGTTTCCAAAATCTTCTGATCAGGTTTCCCAAATCTTAAAAACTAAAACAGGCTGATTTTGGGGCACCTGTAAAAACTCAAAGGGCCTCTTTCACACCTCGTTTGGTCCGGACTCTTCGGTTTATCAAACGCCAAACTTTGGTCTGACAGTCCAACGTGTTCTCATCCGAACTCGTCACATAATGGCGTTTGGTCCAGATACCATCCATGTCGACCCACAGCGTTTTAGGTGTCCTTCCCACGTCAAGCTGTGGCGCGCATGGATCCCGCCACAGAAATGCACGTGGTGGGATGACGTCATAATGGGATGACGCAACCCGTTACCGTGACGTCAACAAATGCACGTGGTGGGTGAAGCAGCACGGTTCCTGTGTTCACGCGGCTGTCATGGTTGTTGGCATTAGGCACCAAAGTCACGGATGGCTACGTTTAGTCGAAAAAGGCACATGGTAAAGTGTAGAAAACACACACGCATACACCCACACGGGACTCGAAGGTGGCTTTTGGCATCGGGATCTTCTGCCAAAACAAATAAAAAATAAATTAATTAAAGTAAAATGTAAAAATATATATTAAAAAATATTAAAAATATATCTATAAAAATATATATAAAAAATATTTAAAAAATTAAAATATAAAAATATAAAATTTAAAAATAAAATAAAATACCAAACAAAAAAAATCTGCCAAAAAAAGAGCAAGACATGAAATTAAAAGACTATCAAAGAATTTACAGATTTGAAACCTGTAGACTCTGAAACAAACTGCTTTGGAAATGTGCCGATAAATATGGAAAAAAATGTCTTTATTTACAATTTTTCAGTTTGCTTTGTGACCTAAACTCCTCCACAGAGCATGATTCATAAGTAAAAGTTTACAAGTGATTCCAACCACTAAATTAGCACTTTAAACTGTCAGTTCGCTCCCCAAACAGCACAAAATAAATGCTGGTGCAGACAAAGTAAATAACAGCTAAGCCTCGGATTACGTCCGTTAAATAGAAATAAACAAAGCGGCCTCATTATGACGACAACAACGAACTGATGAATCAGCTCGGAGTTCGGTCCTCTGACCTCCAGCTGTCTGCTGCTTTTGTCTGTCGTGAAATTTAGTTTTTCACCGCAATTCTTCTCAGACAAAAGCAAATCTGTTCGTGCTCGTCCTGAGAGGACGAGTCCCGCCAAAATCTCCTCCAGATCTTATCAGCTAATCACCTCCGCCCGTCAGCAGGCAGGCGGCCGTCAGATTACACTGTTTGATGTCTCAGTGTGTGTGTGTGTGTGTGTGTGTGTGTGTGTGTGTGTGTGCGCTGCTTCAGCTAATTACACACTGCGCTGATTAGAGTCTAAATGAGCCGAGGAGGCGACGACAGTGGACGCCTCAACTCATCAATGACTGCTTTTACTACTGCTAACACTACTACTACTACTACTACTACTACAAATATGACTTGCACTGCTACCACTGCTAACATTACTTTACTACTACTACTACTACTACTACTACTACTACAAATATCACTGGTACTCCTAATACTGAATCTTCATAAGTATTATTTTAATTAATAATGATTATTTTGAATTTAGTTCATTGGAAATTGCTCCAAGAGCCTTTTCTAAATAGTCCTCAACATCTGCTAATCACTTTTTTTTGCGTCTCTCTTTATAACTATGCTGATAATACTGTCTTCTTTATTGTTCGTGGTTTCGGTTAATATTCGGCTCATTTTCTTGTAACTTTTCCACATTTTTTTGCTGAGTTTTGGGTCGTTTCTTGATGCCTTCTCCCCGTGTTTTGTAAAGAAACCAAACCAGTTGTCTCAGGTTTCAAAGTGGTAAAAGACAGAAATTAACCTTTTACTCAGGATTGTTTCCAGACCTGGCTGTGATTTATTTATTTATTTAATTTTATTTGATTTTATTTATTTTTTTTAGTTTTTTTATTCGTATGGTAACCATTTTCTACCAAAGTGGTCGTGGATGTTTTCGGCCAGTGAAACTAAAGTTATCAGGTAGTCGTTAGAGTAACTGAGCGTTTCTTGATCCAGATGTGTCGTTCGCAGCAGCTGGATGGAAACAGATAAAAGAGCTCAGAGGGAACGAGGCGTCTTCAGCTCGCGTCACCGGGAGTTGATGATGTGTCTTCAGTGTTTTCGGCGGATCCTCCCACGCCGCTGTTAGCCTGTTTGTGGAGTGCAGATAAATAAATTAGGCAGGGATGTGGATGAAAGAGGCTGATCATGTTCCTCTCTCTCGTTGTTTTGTCTCAGTAAATTGGCTGGATGGAGGCTGAATAAAAGGAGGATTACCGGCGTCCCCGTTATTCCTCGTGTGGGCAAACCGTGGAGGAGGGCGGACATTTTTTCTGTTAGACGCTGCAGAGACCAACAAGTTAAAGTGTTGGCTGTTTTTCCTTTGGAGCTAATAAAGAAATCCCCCTCAGCTCTGAGGACTTTAGTTTGCTTTTAGAAGAACTGATGGAGGATAAAGAGCAAGGATTTATTTATTCATCAATAATGCCATCATAAAATCACCACATTTTTTTTTAACCTTTGTAAATTTTCCTCATCGTTCATGCTCTCGTTAGGATGAACCAGATGAACTTTGGTGGAACTGATAGGTTAGGGTTAGGGTTAGGGTTAGGGTTTTTCTGTCCATCGAGGCAACATTTTAACCCTTTAACACCTGGATCAACATCAGTTTTCTTTAGCTAAATTTTAATTCCTTTTATACCTTAACCATATATATATATTAAAAATATATTACAGAAAAAGAAACAAAATATGTTGGTTGTTTGGGGTTTTTTGTTTGTTTGTTTGTAATTTTATTTTCCCCAGATAATTTTCTTGTGACTTTTTACTTATTTCTTTCTCATTTTTGGGCGATTTATTGTTGAGTGTTGTTGAGTTAGTTAGTTAGATAGATAGATAGATAGATAGATAGATAGATAGATAGATAGATAGATAGATAGATAGATAGATAGATTTTAAATATGAAATTATTGAGGGGAGATTTTCCTTGAGTCATTTTTGAAGATATCTAATAAACCCTCCCTCAATTTTCTTAAGTTCTCAAAGACATCTGAATGTGTCCAGGTGTTAAAGGGTTAATGGAGAGACAGCAGGTTTTCCAGACGCCACTTGTAGGAAGCATTTCTAATCTTCCGACCACTCAAAGTGCTTTTACAAGCAGTCACACACACACACACACACACACACACACACACACACACACACACACTCACTCACTCTCTCTCTCTCTCTCTCTCTCTCTCTCTCCCCCACACACACACACACACACACACACACACACACACACACACACACCTGCCACTCCGGTGAACACTCACTGAGATTTGGGGTTCAGTATTTTGCTCAAGGATGCTTCAACATGCGAACCGTCGGTAACCTGCGCCTCCTCCTGAACCGCAGCCGGTAACATTTGTTCTGGTGATTGGCTGCAGATGATCAGTGGGAGAGAAGGAGGAGAAGAAACTGCACAACAAGCAGATCAGTCGGACAAATGTCGAAGAAAGAAACATTTTCCATCAGAAACGTCAACAAGCAGCTGAAAATACAGAACAGTGTACAGCTCAGGAGTCAGTGCGCAGGGTGCTGATTGGTCCTGTTACAGTTTTCTATAAGTAGACAGAGAGAGAGAGAGAGAGAGAGAGAGAGAGAGAGAGAGAGAGAGGGAAGGAAGGGAGAGAGGGGGAGGGTGGGGGGTGAGGTAGTTGGATCAGAAACACTGAACACACTCTGACACTCTGTGTCGGTGAGAGTCGTCGCGGCAGCAGAAGCTCTGCGCTCTGGATGTTTGATCAGAGGGACACACTGAGAGAGAGAGACACGGAGACGCAGACAGGACCGGAGCGGACTGCCGGTGGATGTGTGAGTCCGTGGCCGGCCTGCGGTGGATCTGCGTCGGCCCCGGTGTGAATGGGATTACGCCGGAGGAAACATGCGGCCGCAGAGCTTCCCGGTCCCCTCGGCGCTCCTCGCGCTGCTGCTGCCGCTGCTGCTCGGGCTCTGCAGCGGCACAAGTTTCCCAAGTAACATCAACATAGGTGAGTGAGCGGCGGGGCGCGCGCACCCCGGGGGCGCTCCGGGACCAACCCGGCGGGAGCTCATTATCTCTAGTTCTGCTGAAATATCTCAAATATTTCATGCTGTCTGTGAGACTGTGGGCTGCGTTCCTATATTTTTAATCGAGCCGCCTACTTGCGTTCATTCACGAGCTCGTGCATCAATTTAATGACGCACTGTATGAGGCGCTCCCAACTCCAGCAATAAACACTTTCCCCAACACATAAACAACCCATTTATGCCTTTTTTGTCATGCAGTATTTGGACTTGGAAAGATTTTTTGGAAGCCAAATGCTCCATCACTAGTTTCAGTCGGTGGTGTCATGCAACACTTCCAAATGCAGCCTCTCATAATAATATCGTCCTTTATTGCCATAATATATTTGTTATGACATATCGTATTTTTGTAGCCCCGCTCACCACCCCTGTAATAATGCCTGTAGCTTGGATTCCCTTTGTGACTTACAGTATGTTAGAATTCATATATTCATTATATGACTTAAAGTGTGTATTGTGTCTCTTGGACTTCCTACAACATGCAGTGAAAAGAATACAATAATAAAAACAATATTTTAATGAACCAAGTGCCCAAAACTACAGTAATATTGTTTTTTGCTTCGAGTAATATCTAAGGAATCAGCACCAAGGACAGGGAAACTAATATTATAGAAAACAGCACCATGGACAGAGAAACTAATAATATAGGGAAAAGCACCATGGACAGAGACAAAGTGATATCATAGTAATCAGCACCATGGAGTCATATAGTGCTGTTAAGAATCAGCACCACGGAGAGAGACACGCATTAATATTAAAAGAATCCGCACTGTGGTCAGAGTCTTGCATTGGTATTACTGGACCATGGACAGAGTCATATAGAAATAATAAAAGATAAAGTGATTTAAAATAAATCAGCACCGTGGACAGAGTCATATAGAAATAATACAAGATAAAGTGATTTAAAATGAATCAGCAGCGTGGACAGAGTCATATAGTGATGTTAAGAATCAGCAGCGTGGACAGAGTCATATAGTGATGTTAAGAATCAGCAGCGTGGACAGAGTCATATAGTGATGTTAAGAATCAGCATGATGGACAGAGACTCATTAATATTAAATTAATTTGCAGTGTCGACAGAGACAGCGATTTCATAGTAATCACCACCATAAACACACACACAGTGATATCATTGTAATCAGCACCATGGACAGAGACAAACTGATATCAAAGTAATCAGAACCATGGACAGAGACATAGTCATAGTAATCAGCACCATGGACAGAGACACACCAATTTCATAGTATTCAGCACCATGGTCAGAGACACAGTGACATCATAGTAGTTAGCACCATGGACAGTGTATAGGAATAATACAGGATACATTGATTTAAAGTGAAACTGTGCCATAGACAGACTCATACAGTGCTGTTAAGAATCAGCACCACGGAGAGAGACAATATTAAAGATATTAAAAGAATAAGCACTATGGACAGAGTCTTGCATTGATATTATTGGAGCATGGACAGTGGCTATAGTGGTACTACAGGAGTTGGCATCATGGACAGAGTCATATGGTGTCATTAATGGAATCAGCACCATGGACAGAGTCATTAGGTGGTAATATAGGAATTAGCACTATTCACCATCTATATTAGCACTATTAATCACCATCTTGTATAATGTCATAGAGTGACGTCACACAAATCAGCACTCATGGACAGAGACATAAAGTGATATTAAACGTATCACCACCATGGACAGTGTCATATAGTGATACTATTAGAGTCTGCACCATTGACGGAGAGATTGTTAATTATAGCTATAGTATAATATCAGCACCATGGACAGAGTTTTTTAGGGTTTCATAGGAATCTGCGTTGTGGACAGAGTCATGTAGTGATACTATTGTAATCAGCACTATGCACAGAGTCATACATGCACATTATAGGAATCAGCACCATGGACAGAGTCATAAAGTGATTTAATTGGAATCAGCACTATGGACAGAGTCATACAGTGATATTATACTAATTAGCCCCATGGATCGAGTTTTACAGTAACAGGATAGAAATCAGCACAATGTACAGAGTCATGCAGTTATTGATAGGAATCAGCAACATGTAGCAATACTATTGGTTGCTATTGTTTTACTTAACAGTTGAGCAGGACGTTAAGACAGAATTTATTTTGCTGAAACACCATTTTACGAGGTTACTGTTATATACTATATTACACTGAGAGATTTTTATCGATGTATCATTGTGTAAACAGCACCTTAGTGTTGCAGTTGGTCAAGATGTAGCTTTTTTTGCCATTTCTATCCTATTGGATCTTTCATGCACAATTTTATTAGCTGATGACATAGTGGTTATGTTACCATTTAACCTGTACAGAGCCTTGAAGCTAAAGGTGTCAGATAAATGTTGTGGAGTAAAAAGTTAAAAATAATTTTTTTTTAAAGAAGAAAACAAAACTAGGAAAATATGGAACGAAATATTTATATTTATCATAAGGATATATTTAAAAATAATTTAATGAATCATAAGAATTTATAAGCCATTTTGTTCAGGTCATTTTTCCATTTTTTCCATTTTATTATTTCATATTTTTTGTTGTTGTTTGTTCAGGGGGATTATGTTTTTTCTTTTCTTTTTTTCCTAATTTCTTCATCATTTCTTTTAAAAATTGCTTATTGCCTTCTCCCCGTGTTTTTGAAATAAATCAGGTTTCAAAGGGTTAAGACAGACTTGTAAATTACATAATTTAATCACATTTTCTCTTTCCATTTTACCATCTTGGTTGTGTCTTGTACCGAACACCTCAGCCACTCAGGTTTATTTCCTGTATTCAGTATGAGTCCTCTCAAAGCGCCTCTCTCTGAAACTTCTCTCACTGTGACATTCGTGCGCCGGATGAATCCTTCCCGCTGTTTTTTTATTCCCATTTGAACCTGGACTGGTTTGGTCACATTGAGCGCGGATCAGCTGTGGGCTGCAGAGCGTGTGACTCTCCCAAAATGAACTCATAATGTGATTCATCAGACCAGTGGCCCAGAGTTTCCGCTCATGTTTGGTGCTGATGTGGCATCAAGTTGAACTAACCTGCATTTCAGTGGAATAAAAACGCCTCCTGCAGCCGGCGAGCAGCTGACCTGCAAACCAACGAGCGGCTGCGGAGCTCAGAGTTAAAACTCATCAACGCTGCTTTTCTCTGTTTGTTAACCCTTTAAAACCTGGATCACCTTTCTGGTGCTGCATTCAGATGCCTTTCACAAGTATTAAGTAAAATACATATCAGTTTATAATATATATATATATATATATATATATATATATATATATATATATATATATATAATATATATATATATATATTCCCTCAAATTTTCTTTTAATATCACAAAGTTGTAATCATGAGCTCTTTTGGCCACAATAATAAAATAGAGAAAATCTGATATTTTGTCTAAGTTTGGAGAAACATTGTGAAGGTGTCACATTGAGCTCTGGGTCACTGTATTGCAATTTCTCTCTATTTTCTTTTTATTTTATTTATTCATATCTACTTTTCTTTCTTTCTTTGCTTCTTTCTGTATTTATTTATCTATTTATTTATTTAATTTTTTTTTTTCAAAAATAAGAATAGGCCTAATAATAAATACATTTTTAAGTGTAAATAAGTTGCCAGAAAAAAAGCATCAAAGTACAGCTTGTTGATAAAAACAAACAAACAAACAAACAAACAAACAAAACAGATGCAAAGGATCTCCTGGATCTCCTTACTGACATCCAGGTTTGGCCCCAAATTTCCTCAAATCCTCTGACCTCCCCCTTTGAAAAATGGAAGTGACTTTTACTTTGTAGGAGAGTATTATTTTTAAGTGTGGAATGAGTACTTTGACTTCAGTAAAACTGTAAAGCTATTAAACATTGTCTTTCGTGTAATTTATCCTTTTTCACATTAAATCCTTTCATGTGTAATTTTTTTTCGTCTCTTTAGTTTTATTCTAGATTTCGGAGCTTTTATTTTGAATGCGCGTTTCCGGCGGCAGTGACATGTGAGCCTCAGCTCGGTGAAAAATGTCTCCGCTAAACACATAAAACACAGAAAAAGCTGCGTTTTCTGCTTGTTTGTCTCCTGACCGATGCAGACATGAGGTTCCTCCGTTTTTCGTTTATTCTCGTATTTAATGTAAAGTGACATTTTATCGTATTTCGTATCGAAGTTTTAAAGTGACTGCGTGAGCTAGCAAAACTGCTGGATCAGACTCCCCCTTCACTTCCTGTGGTTAGTTTTTGTGTTTTCAGCTTCAGTTTCAGTTCATCTGCGTCTCATGTCACACAAAACTTACTTTTCACACTCAATCTTTAAAAACTATTATACGTTGATATTATTTTCTACTTTCATTGAATGTACTTTTTTTAACCAACATGAGTGCCAATAATAATAACAAATCTTCATTCATTATAAGAATTTTAACGCTTTATATACCAGGTTTTTGTTAATATTAATTAATTAATTAAGGTTTTTTTTAAAAACATCTAACAATTATTTTAATCATCGATTGATATGTGGATTATTTTGTCATTTAATAGGTCGTTCAGAAAAAGTGAAAAATTTCCATCAAAAATGTCTCGTTTTGTCCGACCAACAGTAAGAGATCCAAAAATACTGAATTTTCTGTCAAAGTAAGACAAAGAAAAGTAGAAGATTCTCCCAGCAGAGAAACTGAAACCAGAGAATTAAGATTTAAAAAAAACAGATGCTGATCAGCTAATCAATAATTGCATTAAAGCTGCACCTCTAGAAGGTTTAGAAAAGACAAAACCAGAATGTTTTACAACATGATTTTTCTGTGTGAGATGGAGTCATTACAGCGGCTGAAGAAAAAGTTGATTTTAACATTTGAATGTAGTGGCTGCAATCAAACATGAAAACTGCCTCTGCACACTTCAGCGCCGAGAAGACAAGAGGGTCCATCAGCCAGAGTTTAAGTGTTGAGATAATTTCACAGCGACCCTTAAAATCATCATGTCGAGAGCGAGTGAGTGGAGCGAAAAGTGGAGTGAATGAGCGCCGGGAAAAGAGGCTTTGAACCGCAATTACTGCAAAATGCAGACCTGATTATTTATAGTGGCGGTGCTAAACTCAGTGTCAGCCGCCGTCTGCTGAGCTGTTAGTGCAACTTTGATCAGAAGTTTCGAGCCACCGGGAGCGCTGTGGAGCAGTGGCTTCATGAATGAGTCTCATCTTGTGTGTGTGCACGAGGACGGTAACACGCCAAGAAACAAAAACAAGTCAAAGGAAGACTTCAGCGGGTCGGTTAAGACTTGTAAGTTTTAAGTTTAGGTATTTAGTTATTAGCCAAACCAGTCAGGGAAAATGTTGGTATTAAAATTTCTGCAAACCAATCGTTAACCTCATGGTTAGGAAAACCTTCTGTTTCGGCTTAAAATTCCTGCTTTTTGTTGCACTATTCTGGCTGGAAATGCAGTGATGTCTCTGTAAAAAACAATGACTATTTGTTGTTCAGTTGGCTAAAAAACAGCCCTGTTTGGGGCCAAAAAATTACGCTTGAAAAACAGCAGCGGGGCCTGAAAAAACACACAAGTTTAGTGCCTAAAATTCAGCTAAAAGCCACTAAAGAGCCACTGGAAACACAGTAACAGGTTGCTAAAACACCCACATCTGTTTAACAGCAACACTGGAAAACAGCCATATGTGGCTTAAAAGCGTCCTCCTCTGGTGTTCAGAAAACAGCTGGAAAATGAGCAGGGGGTCGCTAAAAATCACGCAAATTTGGTTCTTAAAAACTGCTTGAAAAACTGTAAGGCGTTGCTTAAAAACACATCTGGCGCCTAAAATACAGCTGGAGGAGCAGCAACAAGTGATTAACAAACACCCATGTTTGGAGCTTAAAAGACCGCCGGAAAAACAGTGACGGGTTACTGAAAACACACATTTGGTGCTGAAACTGCTGGAAAAACAGTGGCTGGTAACTACAAAACATCCTCATCTGATACCTAAGATGCAGCTAAAAAAACAGCGGTGGGTTGCTAAAAACACCAATGTGTGATTTCCAAATTCCGCTGGAAAAATTTGGGGCTGATATTTGGCATTTTGACGATTATCTGTATCTGCATTTAATTAAATGATGGCCGATTATTAAAGTGTCAGCATGGGAGGGACTTTTACTTTGTAAAAGTACTGGGAGCTATTTTTATTCATTTATTTGTTATTTAAATTTTCATTTGACTTTATCAAAAAAGTAGCAGGGAACTTGCTGTATTTGATGTTGAACGTTTCAGTTTTGATTAAACATTTGATATTTAAGGCATTTCAACAAAGTTTTGTTCTGGAGTAAATATCGACAGAAAACTTTTCATTTTTTTGTAAATGGTTAACGGTCTCATTAACTACTAATAATCTGTATGTGCATCAGCCCCGAGAAACCAATATTGGTTGACCCCACTTTAGACGCCCACATTTCGGGCCTAAAATACCCCTAGAAAACACATGAAGACTTGAGCAGAGATCTGCAGCCCTGCAGGCGTCTCTCAGAGTCACACCGTCCACCGTCTCCTCGTCCTGCAGATGACAGAGTCAGCTCAGATACTGCGTCACTTTAGAAGCACCGATATATGTATGAAATGTACACACGTGACATATTTGTGGTTTGCAGAATCGTACAGTGCAAAGATTTTGTTTTGGCGGACTGAGGTGAAGTTTCGTCTTTCTTTTCTTCCTCGGCTCTTCGTGACAGTAAATAATTCGCTGTGTTTATCTCTGTGAAACAGGAGGCCTTTTCCCCACCGGCTCCCATGAGTACGAGGTGTTTCGCTTCGCCCTGGCGCAGCACCAGGACGTCCCCAAACTGGTGCCACAGGTGGACATGGTGGACACGGGGAGCAGCTTCGCCATGACCTACGCCTGTAAGTTCACACAGAGGAGTCTTCCTCTCTGCTGTGATGTTTTTTATAAATGCCAAGGACGTAAAAATGTGTTTTGTTATTATCGTGGATCCGCAGACCTGGCGTGTGCTCGGGCTGCATTTTAAGCGATGACACTTCGGTGCAGTAACTCAGCCAAATGTTCTCTCTGTGACCTTTTATGGATTTATTTTTTATATGAATTCTGAATCAAATGAGAAAGTGCTGCTCGCGGTGTCGACCCTGAAGATAATTACGGCGACTCTGCAACTCGGCTGAGGTTGTGATTTGACAAATATCTCCTAAGTTAGATTTTTCCCCGTCTGATTCAGTCTGATAAACTCACTGAAGTCGACCTTCTCAGCAGCAAACGGCAGACGGACACAGTTTGGCGTCAGCAGCGCCGAACGTGTTGTTTTTATATCAGCGCTCATGTTATCAAGTTAGAGCATTCACACCGCCCGAGCAGCAGTCAGGCGCGTCTCAGCTGCGTATCAGCTGCAGCACATCCAGAGAAACGGGGACTTTCCGATTATTTACTCGTGCCGCGCACTTTTGTCAGCAGACACAGACAGTAAAGACGGTGTTTTGATGATAATATTGACTCAACACCACTTTTTACTGCAGTTTGAAGTCTCTGTCACAGAGAAGAGGAAATACAAAGACGTCTGTTTTACTCAAACTTCCTTGCTTCCCTTTCAAAACAAAAGCCCTCTGACAACGTCTCTGTGGACAGAATCCCCTCAGTTGCTGATACAAGGCATTTTATTTTGAAACATTTACAGGAGCATGTTGTCAGCTGTGCAGGAGCTGCACGACTTCATAAATGAGGGGAATATGTGCTTATAAATGTGGAAAAACAGCACATATAGCTGCGAGCAGCGACGCAGCAGCGACGCAGCAGCAACACAGCAGCAATGCAGCTACAACCCTGCAGCTCGGTGACGCTGCTGTCATGCACTGCTGACGCGTGCTGTGTGAAACAGGCCTTAGAGACGAGCTGGTGAACGTGGTGGAGCTTTTAGCGGCTAAAGAGTCAAATGTTTCCATCAGGAGTCGGTGGAGACCAAAAACTGAGCTCACAGAGAGACGACATTGGACTGACGCTCAAGAGCACAAACTGTAACAGCCGGAGGAAATGTATACTGGATGCCGATGTTGCATCAGTGTTTTGTATGAGTTCGTTTTGGAGTCTTTCTTGTGCAGCTGATATTTTATGCGTCAATGTCAGCAATAACCGAGGCCGGATGTGTCGGGTTTTCGGGCTGTCGGTCTGTCACGGACCAGATCTGAAAACAGTTTTAAGAAAAAAAAAGGACAATATAAACAAATGTGCTTGACCCCCACCTCTCATAAATAACAGTCCCTAAACTATATTTAAATATTCAGTTTTAATCTCTCTCTGAATTTATTATTATTTTTGATAATATATATTTTTTAAAAAGCTAATATATTGTAATGAAAGAGAACAGAAAAGGAGTATCTGTTTCTTTTTTTAGAGATTGTATGGTCTTTAACATTTGCCTCAAAGTCCTGGAAGTGTACAATGAACCCTGGATTTGTCGGCTGGTTATGTTGTTGGTGCAACATTGGACCGTGTCATGAGGTGGTCACCGTCCGCTGTAGTCCCCATCACGGGTCAGTGCGCCTCTCTTCCACCTTCCAGACTCCATTCAGCAGAGTTTGGGTTTATGGAAAATAGCTCTAAAAGGAGGGCGGCTTTGAAAGAGCAGTCAGCAGCAGTAAATGGACGTAGACCGCAGGGAGCTCAGCACTAAATGGACTGTGGCCCCGGGGAGCGTTCAGCGCGCTGCAGCAGGTTTACAGAACAATGTGCTGACCTTGTTTTTATTCTGCCGCCGAAACGGTGAATTTAGCAGCCAGCTTCATTACACCTGAATTAAAATCTAAAGGCATAATGACACGAGCAGCTGCCTTCATCTGATGGCAGCTTTTTAAACGAAACTCTCACAGATGTTTTAATACCTTTGATTTTTTTTACAACGTTCATTTATAAGTATTGCAAGATTTATTAAAAGGAGCAGTTTGTAACAAACTCTGTAACACTTAAACTGTCTCTCTAAAAAGTTCTATAACTCTATTTATGATATAATTCTGCAGAATATAATTATGCTTATTTATACATTTTTCAACAAAAAACTCCTGCTGTTGTGAACACAGCTATATTCATGTTTGACGCTTTAAAACCTGGATGACATCTCTTTACTTGTGCTGGTTTCAGGTGCCTCTCACAAGTGTTTAACCTTTGAACCCTCAGCAAATTTCTTTGAGTTCTTAATAAAAAATGTAGTTGTAGAAAATTATTTTTAAAAAGCCAGGAGAAAATCTGAAGGGAAAAAAGACAAAAGCTAGGGTAAAACTACGCTTGTAGCTTATTTAAAAAGAATTACAATAATATTTACATACATACAATAATATAACTTTTTTGGAATTAATATAGTTTTTATAGCAGTTTTTCAAAATCATTTTCTTTAAAAAAACAAAAAAAACCCCCAAAAACTTGTTTTTCACTTATATATTAGTGAAAAAAAGGGAGAAAGTATGAGTTTTATAACTCATACTTTCTCCCTTTTGACACTTTCACAATGTGTGCACTTGCTATTTTTTGTGATTTAAATTTAAGCACATTTTACTGTGAGCGATGGATTAAAGGCTCATTGAAAGTCATTTAGTTTACATGCTTGTATTAATGTATTCATTTGTGGTGTCGGCTTTTATGGGACGGGGATGTTGCGAGTTGGCCATTCGGACAGATACCCTATAAAATCTCCCTCTTCCTCACAGCCCAATGTTGGCAGCTATGGGAAGATAGAAAGTCACCATCTGTCTTCATGTCTCCAGATTATTGTCCAGTGCACAGCTGATAGCTTTGTGGTTTGTTTACATGACATAACAGATGTGCGTATTTCACGGACTCACGGTGGACAGAAAGCTTTGATGTTACTTGAGAGTCGGACGCTCGTTCACTGTTGGGACGTGATGTCATTAATTTCCACTTCTCAATGAAGTCAAATTTAACACGTGTGAAAATCCTATATATCATCCTATAAAACAGAAACGTTTAGAGTATAAACTCAGCGTGACATCAGCGTCCGCAGTGAAAAGCAAAGTCCCAATCTGCATCTTCAACATCAAAACTACATTTTGCAGAATATTAAACAGGTTTTAGTTTCGTTTTGAGATTTTAACGATGCTCTCTCATTCAGTTTTAGTGCTCAGCAGGGCCGCCGAATTCCCAAAATGTGTTTCCCAGCTTGATGTTTGGAAACTTGAGATAGTTCTCACAGTGGTTATTAATCAACAGGTGTTTTTCTGCTGAGTCATGCTTCATGTATTCCCGTAGAGTCCCACAGAGCGGCTCCTCTGATATCGTTCAGATTCTTAACCCTTTGATACCTGAGCAGGTTGGCTTGATGTCTTTCAAAAATATACATAAAAGATAAAAAATTTAATTAAAAATTAAATAAATAACAATAAAAACAAGAAAATTTGCAAAAAATGAGAAATAATTGAAAAAATAAGTAAAAGGAAAAAAACAGGAAAATTTGCTTTAAATAAGAAAAAAGAAAAATACAGTAAAAGAAAACAAACAAACAAGGAAATGACCTGGAAAGGGGCTTAAAATAGTAATAGTTCTGTAAGATAGTCTTAAATATACAGTTATAATTACAGTTTTAGATAATTTTAATTGCCTCTTTCAAAATAATTTTCAAAATCAACTAATTTTTTTACAGTTCTTGCAGAAAAAGTTCTCGCTTGCCTTTTTTATTCCCATGTTTTCAAAAGTCAGCAAACCAGTTTCAGATTTCGAAAGTTTATATACTCGTGAAGGTGTCTGAATGCAGCACAAGAAAAGTTGATGCTGATCAAAAAAAGGGTTAAAACTGGAGGAGCGTTCAGGGTGTCAAACTCAGTGAGGTGAGACATCGTAATCAGACTCTGAGACGTGATCCTCGTTTAACCTCAGTTTACCTCTTTATTAGAAAAAAATCAGGTAGGAGTTTTGGGACAGACAGAAGACAGAGGTCTTTATCTTTTACTTTTTAATGAGACAGGATTCGTGGGACAAACAGAAGACAGAGGTTTTTATCTTTTACTTTTTAATGAGACAGGATTCGTGGGACAAACAGAAGACAGAGGTTTTTATTATTTTTGAGGTTTTAATGAGAGACGTTTGGTAGCAGAAGGTTTGTCCTCGCCGTGTTCAGAGCTGCAGGTTATTTTTCTGAAGCAGACGTGAACAGAGTCTGAATGACGGAGCTGCTGCACCTGAGCTGATCTCACCTGCCCTCTGGACACTCAACACAACCCTCCGCCTGTCTGTCTCTGTCTCTGTCTCTGTCTCTGTCTCTGTCTCTGTCTCTGTCTGTCTGTCTGTCTGTCTGTCTCTTTCTATCCACCTGTCTGTTTGTCTAATTTTATCCGGCTGTGTCTTTTTCTGTCTTGCTGTCTTTTTATCTGTCTGTGTCTCTCTTTCTATCCATCTGTCTCTTTGTATTAGTCTGTCTCATTCTATCCATCTGCTGTCTCTTTCTATCTCTGTCTGTCTCTTTCTGTCTTTGTCTTTTTGTATCCGTCTGCCTCTATCTGTCTCTTTTTCTATTCATCTGTCATCTATCCTTTTCTCTTTGTCTGTCTCTTTCTGTCTGTCTCTTTCTGTCCATATGTCTCTTTCTATTTGTCTGTCTCTTTCTGTCTCTCTCTTTCTGCCCATCTGTCTGTCTCTTTCTGTCCATCTTTCTCTTTCTATCCGTCTGTCTCTCTCTTTCTATCTGTCTGTCCCCTTCCATCCATCTGTCCTTTTATATCAGTCTGTCTGTCTCATTCTGTCTGTCTCTATCCATCTCTCAAGGTCCAACTATCAAGTAGCATATTGTATCATCGGAGCTTTCTGTCCTCACTGAGTCCATTAAAAATGCACTTCTGTTACTTCATGTAAACAAACCACTTAGTTATCAGCTGTGCGCTCCAGATCAGACTGGAGACGTAAAAAGAAAATGTTGAAGAGCCGACAGCATTTTTTTAAAACAGATAACACACATTTTATATCATAAGATTTACTGGAAATGACAAACAATATGACCAGCAGCATTTTAGTTATGATCATTTACTTTAGCAGAAAATTTCAGCTTCCCGGCAACTTCCCTCCAGCCAGCTCACTCTGTGTTTAAGTTTTTTTAGTGAAATAAGCAGGTTTCAAATAAATAACTCCCCGTTTCAACTTCATGAATCAGCCGGTCCTTGTCTGCTACAGCGCTTTCAAAGCGAGCGTCTGATATAATGCAGCCAGTAAGGAACGCTCTTTCGTTGACTTCAAATCCAAAATGTTGTCATATTGCTGCTGTTTTAGTATTTTTAATAAAATAACTCATTAATGTCCAAAAAATAAACAAACACAGGGTGCTACACTTCCATTTACATAAATTAAACTGGTTTAAGGTTGTACACCGGATGAAACCAGACCGGCAAGACTGGAAATTGACCCAACTGTAATGTCAAACTGATTCAGCAGCAACAACAGGTTAAAAAGATAAAGCTAGAATTTAAAAACCAAATGTACAGCACTTGAGTAAAAGTTACTTTTCGCCACTGCTGAAGAAAAAGAGAAGATTCAAAGAGCTCCAACGAAAAAGCTCAAAGAATGAAAAACCATGTGGAAGAAAACCTGGTTTTATGTGTTAATGTGAGGCAGGTTACAGTCTCCTCATCGCTCCACACACATCATGATTTTACTCTTCATACTTCACATGCATGATCATTTATTCACTCAGTCTGTTTCTGCTTTTATCCAAAAAACAACTTTTACCCCTCAGAGAGGTTTTTTTGTCTCAAATATGCAGCGTTTCAACTCAGGTTTATTTAATGTACAGATTGAAAATGTGCATAACAAACAGGTGGATGAAACACACTTGCTGTTACTGATGTGAAAAAATGCAAATTGTAAAACTGTACCATGTGTACCAACCTCTCTCTTACTACGAACTCCCCCTCTCTCCTCTCCCCGTTGTGTTGTTGTGTGAAATGTAAAACAGACTGAGCTCTGCCTCCTGTGAGACTGACTCTGCAGTCGGAGCAGAGCAGCACGGCTGCATCTCCTCAACGCGCTTTGAGGTAGAAAAACAAATATGTGTCTGAGACTCAGAGCTGCTGCTGCATCTGACACCTCAAACTTTTATACTCAGAGACACAACTTATGCTCAGAGACACAACTGAAAGTCACTTTTTTTTATCAGGAATTAGTGTCAGTGACGACGAGCTGCAGGACTGACAGCAGTTCAGATACAGTAAACCGGATCAGGGATATAAAATAACTGCAAATAACACATGGACTCCTGGGAAACTGGAAACATTTTTATATTGAAGAAATAGTTCGACATTTTAGGAAAAACTCTCATTCTCATAAAGTGCCAGAGTGCATAAAACAGCATGTAAATAGAGCTTTTTATCGAATTGATCCCCCACACCCAGCAGAGGTCCTTGCTACTATTGTCTTAAAATCCTACAGATGTCCTAAATCCCAGAAACGTCCTGAAATCGGAGCAATGCCCCAACTCGTAATAATGTCTCAAAAACATCCCAGAATCCTGGAAACACCCTCAAATCCTAGAAACGTCCTAAGATCCTGGAAACATCCTTAAATTGTTGAAAAGTCTTACAATATGAAATATGTCCCAAAATCCCAGAATTGTCCCAACATCCTAGTAACGTTGCAAAATCATAGAAATGTTCTAAAATCCTAGATATGTCCTAAAATCCTGAAAGCATCTTAAAATCCCAGAAACGTCCTAAAATCCCAGAGATGTCCAAAATCTTTAAAATGTTGTGAGGTCATAGAAACATCCTAAAATCCTAGAAATGTCCTAAAATCTAAAAAATGTCCCAAAATCCCAGAAATGTCCCCAAATCCTAGTAACATTGCAAAATCATAGATATGTCCTAAACTCCTACAAATGTCCTGAAATCCTGGAAAGGTTAAATCCAACAAAGTCCCTTAATCCCAGAAATTTCAGGAGGGTTCACATAACCCTCTAATTTAATCTGCATGGCAACTATCCACACAGGGAACAGTGCAAGTGATCCATTATTATTTTCGGAGGAAAACTCTGTGTTTGGTGTAAAACGGGTTTTACTCCGATTGTCATCAAGCTGCAACACGTGGACCTGAAGTCCACACAGTTCAGTGTGTCGCAGTAATCTCATCAGACGTTTTGTTGCCCAGAGGAAACTGCTGCTGCTCACGATTGTCTTTTTCTTTATCTCCTGTAAAAAGGAATCGTATTCTCATTTTTCAGATTACTGAATCTTATCTGTTTCCCTCAAAGCCTCCCTCAGGAGAGCTGAGGAGCAAAGATCAATCTCAGATAAACCATCCAGAGGTAGCAAGGAAATCACTTTTGTCACCTGAGCTGAGTGTCAGTCAGTCACTGTCAGACGTACAGACCAAGAGGAATCGTTTTTGTGTTTATTTCTCAGTATGTACTCAGTAGTATTCCATAGTACAGAGTACACAGTAGGGACAGTAGGGTGCATCTGTGCAGGAGGAGGGTGGTGGGGGAGCAGCCGAGCGTCTCGGGGGAGTTCAGCTCTCACATCGTATAAATGAAATGAGCTGTGAGCTTCCTGTCAAAAGCTGCAGCTGCTTCGACAACAGCTGCTGTTACTGTAAAGAGAAAACGCTTCAGCATCAACAGAAGGTCAGGACTTGTAATGTAGTGATGTATTTACACTTTTATTTCCACTGAGAGAGAATCAGCGTTGTCCTCTAACGTCACCGCCAAAAATGGAGGCACAGCTTTTCACTGGACTCTAAAAATGTCTGTGCTAACAACATTATAGTTAGTCATGAGAGTAGTTCTTGTTGTTTGGTTCTGAAAACTGTCACTCTGGGCTCACACTGTCTGTTCAAGGGTCACCCTGTCAGTCAGTCACAAAGTTTTACTCGGCTGAGAGACACGTCAGATTACACGATAGACCGCAACCAATTTTAGCTCGATGTCTTTCCAGCCTGAAGTCGTCAAATAGCCGCTTTTGCGTTTATTTTGTAGTTTCTGCCAAAAGTCGTCTTTCATAGCTGTATTTGACGCTGAACGCAGCCAGACTTTCCCAAAGAGACAAAGATTCAGAACCATGTGGATTTTGACTCATTTTATGGCATATCCTCACCGTGTTTCTCTTCATACCCCTAACTACGTAAACTTCTGTCAAGACCTAACCTCTATAACTTCACTTTCATTTTGTAACTTTACATCATGGACAGAATGCCCTAAAATCCTTGAAATGTCCTGAAATCCTTGAAATGTCCTGAAATCCTTGAAATTTCCAAAAATCCTTGGAATGTCCCCAAATCCTACAAATGTCTTAAAATCCTAGAAATACCCTTAAATCTAAGAAACCTCTAAAATCCTAAAAATTTCCCAAAATCCTAGAAATGCTGTAAAATCTTAGAAACATCCTAAAATTCTCAAGATGTCCTATATTCTTAGAAACGTCTTAAAATCCAAGAATTGCCTTATGAATTATCTTACGAATGCCCTAAAATCCTTGAAATGGCCTTAAAATCTGAAAAATGTCCCAAAATTCTAGAAATGTTCTGAAATCCTACAAACCTCCTAAAATCTTAGAGAAGCAGTAAATCGGAGAAACATCTGAAAATTCTCAAGATGTCCTAGGTTCCTAGAAACGTCCTAAAATCTGAGAAATGTCCTGAAATCCTAGACACGTTCTGAAATCCTACAAAAATCTTAAAATCCAAGAATTGCCCAAAATCCTAGAAATGTCCTAAAATCCTACGGATGTCCTGAAATCCTAAAATGTTCTAAAATCACAGAAATGTCTAAAAATTACAGAAATTTCTTAAATCCTAGAAACATGAATGAGGCTTCTGCGACTGGCCCCTGGCCTCCTGTCATTTTGCAAAAGTGGCCCCTGATATAGAATTACACACATATAACAGAGTCTTCATCATCATCATCATCGTCATCGTCATCAGACAGGCGCTCAGTGACTAACCTGTGATGTGTCTCAGATCTGTCACACCGTTGAACCCTCAGAGGACGCCTCTGTCTCTGTCCCTGTCTCGGTCTGGACAATTTCTTATTGTCTCCTTCCTTTTCTTGTATTTACCGACTGCTCCACTTTGCCGCCGTCTTTGTTGGCGAGATAATTCTCATTTGCATATATTTCATGCTTTTGATATTGCCTTCCTGTGTTGTTCCTTTGACTCAGTGTTTTCTGCTGCTAATATTTTGCAGACCGTGCATACATGCTGTTTATTTATGCTTATTAAGCACCAGTGCTGTTGTTGACTTTGTGTTTATTATCCAGCACTTGGAGTCCAGGAGAGATTGTGAGCTTCTGAAGCTGAGACTCTGAGCTCAGTTCACAGAGATAAAATGAGTCTGTCCTCTCCAGATAAACAGCAGCATTAGCCGTTTGTTCTTTGAACAGTTTGTTTTCCTGACAGCGCTAATATGAATAATTATTGTCCTCTCTGAGCGGTGAATGTGGAGATAACCTGACGAGGTCGGGGGGAGATTGTTATTCCTACAAAGTGTTCAACTTCCTTCTTCAAACAGTCAACAAACAATAGTGTCTTTTAAACAGAAAGGTGATATTTCTTTAGCCGTAATCAAGAAGTGTGTAAGGAGGCCCTGAGAGCTCAACTCACTACAACTTAAGAAAAACTTCACATCAGTTTGACAACACAAAGCTGCAAGCAGAGACACGCTCTGCAGGAAGCACCACACAACAGCGAAAACTGGTCCAGGAGTCCATAAACAGCAGGGCTGGGTATCGTTTAAACTCTACCAATTCTGCTTATCATATCTCCCATCAGATTTCTACTTTTTTTCCAAAGATTTGAAGAAAAGACTAGAGGATAGTTTCAGGATGTGGAAGGCTGCTCTCTGAACTCTATCTAAGAGAAATATATGTTATAGTAACAGCTGCTGCATGACACTGAGTCATGGCCGGGCATTTTTAGCAGCAAGCAGCAGATGAATTGGAAGACAATGAACAACTTTGTGTAACCGTGTGTGAGTTTCTATTCAAAGTCAATGCAAAGACGCAGACAGACAAGATATTTGGGCCGGATGGCGCAAAGACACGTATTTTTGTTGTTGAAATGTTTCAACTTGAGCGAGGTTTTTGCGCGGGCTGTGTTGCGATAGTCTGTCAGTTGATATTCTCCTGACGTCGCTAAGACACGGAGCTTCACTCAGCGTCAGTGCTGCAGAGACACAACAAATAAGGACCTGAAAGCCTCAGAGAGCAAAGCTAAAAAGTTACATGTTCAGCTCTGAAAGTATACTTGTGTCTGTGCAAGCTGCTTTTGTTAAGTTGCTTCTCAGCAAAACGCTCTGAGTAATTTAAGTTTGAAAGTAAACAGCCGATGGCGTGTAATGCTTTCTATTGTATTTCACTTCAAATACCTTAGCCGTTAGCCGCCTCTCCTAGCTACCATAAGCACAACCACAGCTGCTGAGAGCGGCGTGAATGTGCATTCTGCATCACATGAGGTTTGAACTCTCAACCTCAGACACCAAGGACAAGTCAGTATCCCAGTGAGCTCCATGCAGAGAGAGAAAGCAGACGGCTTCATGCCGTGACTGAGCCGACCAGCAGGGGGCAGGATATCAGCTGTCTGTGCATGGAAAGGCAGATTTCAAACCGCTGCCAAAAATTCACTCATCAAAACGAAATGATGAGAATCTGCAGACTTCATCTAGACAGCAGAGAGATGTTGATCATTTGTTTTTACAAAGATTGATTCGATCCATAAGTGAAAAACTGATGTTTAAAGTAGTTTACATGAGGGCAGAATTCAAAATGCTGCCAAAAAAGTCAATTTTTCAGATACAATTCTGAAATGTTACACTCACAAAATTTTGTCAATTTTCTGTGAACCTTGAAGATTTGAATGCAAGAATTTACAAGAATTTGATTACAGCAGCGTTTACAGTCAAACATTTGATGCGCTGTAAGCTCAGATTTTTGATTGATAAATCAAAAATCTGCGTAGATGATTTGTGTTGGACAGTCTGAAGACATCCTGTAGCAAGTTTGGTGTCATTTGAGCCAAAAGAGAGAGATTGAATTAGTTTTACAGTTTTTAAAATCATTTTGTTGTAAGTTGTAAAGCTGTAGCGTGTGATTTATAAAGTCGCTGTGGTGCCACCATCAGGACTGCTGGCTTGTGTTTGCAACTGAGAAAATTTGGCGTTGGACTGGACTCACGTGCAGTTGGTTTATCAATCTTCTTGTCTATTGTCTCTTACCAAGACAAGCACATTTCTCAAATGTGGCTTCTTCAATGAGCTGAACTCCTGAGGTTGAGAAAAGACACGAGGGCAGAGGTCGTGACCTTTAGAGTCACTGCAGATGACCAGAGGAGAGAGAGAGGGACGTCTGGACGGTAACGAATGTGTCCCTGCAACAATAAAGACATCTTGTGGAGAAACGGCACTTTGGCAATACAGCGCAGTGCAGCATTCATGCCAGCACGAGTGAATGAGGAGGACTGAATAGAAGAGGAGTGAATTGAATCAGGAGAAGCAGCGAGGAAGAGCGAGGAAGAGCGAGCTCGTGTCTAAAAGAGCCTGTAACAAGGCTGTGACTGCAGCTCGAACCTGAGTGTGACCTCGTGTTAACTCAGACCGAGGCTCTGCTGATGGCTTCGTGAACTCTGCCCCGCATTAAAAACTCCAGGACGAGACCGTTTTCATGACAACATATTGGTTTTTTTTGTTCCTCCGGTCTGAAGTAAATGGGGTTTGGGACAGAGCGGCAGGAAAATCCAGCCGTCAGCAGAGACGGAGGAAAAGTCCTGAGAGAACAGAAAATGAAAGTTTTTTTGCTTTTTCTTTTTTTTGGTTAGGTAATTTTTCGGGCTGTTAACTCGCTCCGTCACGGTGTTCACCTGAAGGATTGTAGAATTAAACAAGGTTGTCTAGACACGGAGTCGACTCAAAAGAGAAGTCTTCGCTGCTGCAAATATTCACGACTCACTCTGCTTTCAATGCAAAATGTGACACATCTGTATTTCTGTGAGTTAGATGCTGGATTTTGTTTGCTTCATAAGTCTGTCGTGTCACTGTTGCTTATCAGATTAGTACAAAGTGTAAGTACTGAGACAGTGAAAAGCAGTACTTATACTTCTGAGCACTGCTCATCCTGCTGTTTCCACAGCACATGCTTATTTATAGCACACAAAAATATGCCTGTATTTATTTACTGTTTTATTTTTTGGTAGCGTTCATTGTACAGGTTCACTTAAGGGCAGCAGTTTTCTGCATTTTGAAATAGCCAGAAATTAGCAGAGATGTCACCTACTAGGATCGGAAATATGTTTTTAATGTGAAAAAGTCCTAAAATCACAAAACGTATTAAAATCAGATAATGTCGCTTCACTGCTTATTTCTCTGCTAAAATGTTTCCCGAGAGTTGTTTTAATGCCACACAGTAAAACAGAGGCCGACTGAACTTTGATAAAATGGCGAAACTAAGCAGCGCTGAGCGAATATAAGCGAATATTCTGTTGCTGAGTTGCAGATTTCTCACCTCAAATGATTTAAGAAACGTGTTTTAGGGTTAGGATGAGGTCGCATAATGTCACCCACCAACGGGAGCGTTTGTCGGTCTGATCCGACGCAGTGCATTCTGGTCGATGTAGGTTTTCTACCTCTGGAGCAAAGCACCCTTTTTTGATGTTTCCTCTCCTAATGTAGCACTAACTTCAGAAGTCTCTCTGCAGAACTGACGGCATTCATCAACCTTAGCTGGATGTGCATGCAAACACGCTAAACTAAGATGGTGAATATGTTAAATATACCAGCGGCATGTTTGTCTTTGTGCCGATTTTTCCTTAAAAACTAAAAATACAGAGAGAGAAAAAGCCAACAAACAGAGACGAGGGGTTAAAAATGAAGAAATGATGTCAGTGTCGAGCTGTGAAGCTCCTCTGCGCCTGCAGCACTTTTATTCTGAACTGTCTCCTCTGAGCAGCCGCTGATGAGAGCCAGCTAACTAACATTTTAACTCACCGCCCTCCCAGAGGTGCAGATGAAGATGGGAGGAGGAGGAGGAGGAGGAGGAGGAGGAGGAGGAGGAGGAGGAGGGGAAATGAAGTGGTGTTTCTCTTGTGTTTGGCTGCCAGGACTTCCCTTATCAGGAGCGTACAGATTGAGACGACAGAAGGAAAGGACACCACTGCCCCGCTCCCCGTAGCTGCTCTTATTTATTGTTTATTGGTGTAGAAAATAAAAAAAAAAGCAAACATTTCGGCAGGAAGCCCGGCGGAGAGAGAAAAGAGAGCTGGTGACATTTTGCCCTTGAGGACTCGCTCGTAGTTTCACGCTCAGTTGAATGCCTCAAATGTGGAATGAGGATGAAGTGCAGCTGCATGTTTTTTGCCCTGGAAAGACGCTTATCTGTCTGCAACAACACGATTTGGCAAATAACGACGAAAAGGGAAGAAGCGCCCGTGTTCAGAAAGAAGCAGGAAAAGGGATTATCTTAAATTAATAATCTGGAGATGTAGTTTGTCATCGGGACAAAACAGAAGATCAGATGTTGAGATGCATTCAGACGGGAAACAAAGAGAGGAGATAAACTGCAGGGTCTGTGTCTTTTTTAATTATTTTGCTGAAGTCCTCTGAGAAACAGAAAATAGACACATGAAACATTTTATTGTTGACTCCAGCAGCAGTGAAAAGAGATTTAAATGTTGAATCCTGTGAGCGTTTAGTCGCCTCCTGCAGGGAAACTTCTCAGTGAGTTTGAAGGTCAGGCGCTTTTTTACTCAAGGACACTTCAGCAGCGCAGATACAGACCTTTAAATCAGGTTATTGAGTTCTTTTACACCAGTGATGCTCAATTTATGGCCCGCGGGCCCCTGATAGGGTGCCTGGGGCCCGCCCCCAACCAATCTCTAATCCACATAAATACAAAATCATTCACACTGTGAAATGTTTTTGTACTTTTAGTATTCATAAGGTGTCAGAGTGCATAAAACAGCATCAAAATAGAGCTTATTGATCAGAAAAGTGCCGGTGGAGGATCCCCCACACCCCCGACAGAGATTCAAGGAAAGACCCTAATGTCTTAAAGTTCTAGAAATGTCCTAAAGTCCAAGTACTGTCCTAAAATGTCCGAAAAATAATAAAAATGTGCTTAAATACGAGAAATGTCCTAAAATCCTCAAATGTCCTAGAATCCTTAAAAGGTGTCCTAAAACCCAAGAAATGCCCAAAAATCCTAGAATTGTCCTAAAATCATAAAAACGTCCTTAAATATTAGAAAAAAATCTTAGAAATGTCCTAAAATCCCAGAAACATTTTTGGGGCTGCAAAAGAGGCCCCAAAGCAAAGCAGGTGAGATTTCCTGCTTTACAGCCTCTTTAATCCAACTTTTACTCTGAAGTAATCCTGCAGCTGACTCTGTGTAGTCGCCAACTTAACCAAACTACAGGAGCTAACTTCCTGTGGTTTTAACCAGCATGCACCTGTTCCTTCGCCCTCCGTGCTCCCCCTGCACCTCTCTGCTCCTCGCAGGTCGAGAGCCCTCTGGTCTGGATTAATTACAGTATGAGCAGCTGCACGTCTGGTGAGCTTTGTTTTGGTGTTTTTGCTGACGACAGTGAAGTCTGGTCAGTAAAGAGTCACTGTTCGTAACTCCGTGAAGATGGAAAACAGGCGGCGCTGCTGCAGGCGTGTTGTTTAAGGATCCTGCGAGACAGTTTGGGAACAGATGGAGCAGTTTGACGAACAGATCTGTTAGTTTAAAGGTTGCTGTCGTAAAAATCTGTGAAGGGACTCTTCTCAGTGAGTTTCTGTTATGTTATGTTCGGTGCTCAGAGGGGAACAACAGGATAAACTGGCAGGAAATCCCGGCGCTCCAAACAGGAGCAGGGAAATGCTTCTCTCAGTGGGCAGGTTTACATCACAGATTTGTGCAAAACTTAAGCAACATTTTCAAAATGTGTATAAAACTCAACGTGAAGGTGACTGTGTTTCCACTGAGTGATGTCATGTGACGTCTCCTCTGGCGATAACATCCCAGTAACCATGGCGATGGATGTTCAAAACATCAACAGCTTTATTTCTATTGCAGCCGCCGTCATTATTTCCAATCCAAGGCCACGTAGGCGTGTTATGGAGCCATCATAGCGTCACATGAGTTACGTCACGTCAGTTTGCCCAATTCAGGGGTTAATGAAAACTCGCCTATTGAAGACAGTTTATCCTTTCAGCTTTGCTTCAGTTCAGAAAGCTACTAAACTATCCGCAAACTCTCTTCTTCTACTGCTGAATATCAGCAGCTGGCTTTGCTCAAAGTCACATGGTTTGGATGGAGGGGGTTGGTGTCGCTGAGTGGATTGTGGGTAAATCTCTGCGGACGAGTGAAATGTAAACGTAGACATGGAGACAGATGGGATTTGAACCTGCAACTGCTGGAGAGGAGGAGCGTGTGTGTGTGTGTGTGTGTGTGTGTGTGTGTGTGTGTGTGTGTGTGTGTGTGTGTGTGTGTGTGTGTGTGTGTGTGTGTGTCAGAGCTGCATCCTCAGCAGCAGATCATTGTGTTGATGCCTCGGAGGCAGCAGTTGCCTAAACGACTTTAGACTCAGCGAGTGTGTGTTGTTGCGTACTGTATGTGTTTGTGTGTGAATCAGCATGTGTACGTGTGTATTAGGCTTTATGTATGTGTGTGTGTGTGTGTGTGTGTGTGTGTGTGTGTGAGAGTGTGTGTGTGAGTGGTGTTTCACCCTGAGGAAGGCAGCCATTTAATCTATTATTCAGCATCACTGCTAAACACATTAATTAGAGCCGGAGGTTGAGGCGGGTGCTCGCTGCGGATGGAAACCTCATATCTGCTGCGTTTATCTGAGCTCAGGGTCCAGTTGTTGACGCCACAGACCTGAAAACCAGGAAACACAAGAGAGAACTCAACTGATCAGAGATCAGCAGGATGGCTCACCATCTGTAGGCGGACCTGACGGCCTGCCGCGGTCCCTGGTTGGTCTGTTGCCGGCAGGCAATTCAGAACACGATCAAAACACGGAGGACTTAAATAGAGAAATAGGGTCTGGCCGGTGTGAAAAATTTCAAACTGGTTTGATATTTAGTCAAACATCGGACAGGTGTTCCCCACGCTTTCTCATCTCAAGTCGTCACATGGTGCAGCTCTGTGAGTGACGTTCTGCGTCTACTTATGACGTTTTTGGTATCCTTATGTGTCAGCTGGTTGCGCTCCAGGATGCTGTTACCGTGATGTCAACAAATGCACATGGTTGGATGTCACAGAACGTTCCTCACGTTTACAAAACATTCATAGTTTATTCACAAAGTTGATAAAAAATAGAAATACAAACATGATTTCAAGTAAAATTAGACGTGAAATGGGATATCCTGATGAGCTATTCAAAGCTGTAAACAGCAAGTAACGTTAGCCGGGCTGAACTTTCAGCTTCCTGGTGATCTCCCTCCAGCCAGCTGACTCTGTGTTTCGGTTTTTGTTGGGAAATAAGGAGGTTTTCGTAAGAATAGTTCCTCATTTCAATCTCATGACTCAGCTGATCCTCATCCACTGCGGCGCTTTCAAAGCGAGCGACAGATATATAAAGAGAAGCACATAGCGTCTGTCTGGCGAAAATTCAGCTCACACACCTGCAGCCACCAAGGACAGCTCTTTACTCTTCAAATCCGAAATGTTGTCACATTGGTACAATTTTAGTCTTTTTAATAGACTAACTCTGCGTCTCCATTATCAGCCCAAAAACTAAACAAACATGGCGTGCGCTGCTCTCCCCCCTCAGCTGAAATGAACTGAAAACTAATTTTCAGGTAGTTTTCTTATTTCTTGCAGATTTTTGGGTTCTCCCATGTTTTTGAAAGAAATCCCACCAGTTTGCTCGGGTGTTAAAGGTCTCAATACTTGTGAGAGGCGTCTGAAAGCAGCAGAAGAAGAGTGATGTTGCTGCAGGTTTAAAGGGTTAAACCACTCTTGATCTCTCTGGAGTGTCGTGGTGTTGTACAGTGTGTGATGTCGTGTGATGGATGTCAAAGTGTCGGCTAAGTGACGTGAACGCACAGCGACGCGGTGAAACAGTGACCTGATCATTGGGTGTGTCTCCGGGCCCTTCGGTCTCGTGTCTCGTGCAGAGGGAGATAAACAGTTGAGCCGCGGGTCGCAGGACGATGGCGGCGAAGGCCTCTGGTTCACAGACGTCCTCGCGGTTACCCGCCAATAACCCTTCAGCTGAACAATCGGCTCTTTTCTGGTGATTAATATTTATCGCAGAGAGGGAGACGGATCAGCAGTACGGACAGAGATGGACGGATGTGTCAGGAGGAAGAGCAGCTCTGTGGGGAGACGGCGAGGTCTCAGCTGTGGGGCCTGTGGCGCTTGTTGCGGCCGTCTCTGGGCTGTGTTTAAATAAAGCTCTTTCTAAAAGCCTCAGGTGGCGAGGAGCGAGATGTCTGACTGGAGGACCCTCAGTGGGGATGAGGCGGGGTCGGCTCAGTCTCTGCGACGTTACCACGAGCGTCCTTGTTCCCTCATCAGCGTTTGTCTTCATTGATGTTAATTGTCAAAGGGCGAGGGGGGGGACGCAGCCCGAAACATTTCCATCAGGAGAAATGTGCTGCAGCTTTAAACATTACAACCAAAAATGTTCCAAATTTTAAAAAAAAAGTTGCAAATGAAAAAAATGTGTTGCAAATTTAAAAAGAAGCTGTTTCTAAGTAAAGAAAATCCTGCAAATGAAAAACGCCGACAGGAATTTAAAAAAGATTTTTTTGTGAGCACCTGACAAGTTTTCTGCAGCAGACACTTCTGAGCAGAGTGAGGTCAATGATACAGGACGGCCTTTAGCGTGAATCAGAAATCATCGTGTCCACATCTGGAGCGCCGTCACGAGGTCGCCGCTGACCTGAACACAAATACACAGAGGGCTCTCAGCATCTGTCGACTCTCCGCCGCCCGGCCCTCCGTGATGGAGGACCGCCGCGGCGTCCTGGCGGGACAGCGGCGCTAATGCTGAGAGACAGATACCTCGTTAGCATGATAGCGTCCGCCTCGGGGCCAACGTCTATTGTTGGCATGATCGCATGGCCCCCAGAGGGAGGAGTTATTTCAGTGCTGGCCCCTGCTCTGAGGGGCCACGCTGGTTGTAAGCATGTTGTACCAAGGACGCACACACACACACACACACACACACACACACACACACACACACACACACCCACGTGTCAGTCTGCAGAGAAATTAATTAAAGGGGAATTTCTCGTTTGCACACACATATTTCTAAAAGTAGAATTTGGGCGCCTTTTTGCATTTAATGCAAACTGTTATATAGTTTCCATTTTTCTTGTTTTCTTTGTTTTGAGGTCAAATTTATTTTAACGACACTTTGCTGTTATTTGTAGCACTAACTTCAGAACAAACTTTAATATATCAACAGAACACTTATGATTTTATTTTATTTTTAAGTATTGTGCTGTGGCTGTGATGGTGCTCTGACTTTTGTTTTATTAAGAAGACATTAATCCTTGTTGCCTTGATTTCTTTCAAAAATATGGAAGGAAGGAAATAAATAATATTAGTAAATATTAGTAAACATATTTAGTAGAAATAATAACAGTAATAAAAATTATTGTTATTATTATTATTATTATTATTATTATTATTATTATTATTATTATTATTATTATTATTATTAATAATAATAATAATAATAATAATAAAACCAACTAAACAAACTATTATAAAGATTTTGTTACTTGATTTTAAATCTGTATGTTTCTTTGATTTCTATCAAAACATGGGAGGAATACAATAAGCACAGAAAGAAGACCTGACCCAAAAATCTGCCAGAAATGAGTGAAAAGTAGAAGAAAAGTTATAAATGAATAAAATAAATACCACAACTACTACTACAACTACTAATAATAATGATGATAATAAAACCAACAAAACAAAGAAAAAACAAAGGAAAAAAGTGCCAGAAATTTGTAAAAAGTACAAAAATGTGTCCAAAAAATTAACCTTGATAATGAATAAATGAAACTGACAAAACAAACAGTAAAAGGAAGTCAAAGTGCCTAACAATTATAATAATTCTGTTACTGTGATAATTATAAATATAGTTTTTCTGTAGCTTTTTTCTTTTTTCCCTCGACATTTTACCCTAGCTTTTTAAAATTATTTTTAATTTTAAAAAGTTAAGTTTGTGCAACATTTCTTTCCAAGTGTCTCATTGCCTTTTTTTTCCTCTTTCTGAGAGAAATCACACCAGTTTGCTCAGTCCAAAGAGTTAAGTGCTCGTGAAACGCGTCTGAAAGCAGCACAAGAAAAGTGACGCTGCTGCAGGTTAAAGAGGTTAAGCCTTCAATAAAAGTGTATTTTTGGGTGTTTGTTTGATTGACAGGTGTCTCTGTCCGTCATACTAATCCGCGCTGGAAGCTTCACCTCTTTTTTTGTCCAAAGGAGGATTTTCTGGGTGATGCCACAGATACTGCGGACATGTTTTTACACACTCCAAATCGGATTGTGCCGTAAAATGAGACGGTGATTCACAGAACGAGTCGCGGCGCTTCAGCCGTGAGAATTATTTTGTCTTAAGCCTTAATCCCTGACTGAAGGAGCCCTGCATGAAGAGTAATTTGATTAAAGCCATTGTGCGTACGGGGATTTAGCACGTGGAAGTCTTTTGTGTTGGAACGAGAAAACTGCACTTTATCAGCTCCACAGCAGCAGATAAATCCGAGCTGAAATTATGTCTGTCTGCCATGAAGATAAGAAGACTTTATCGTCCGTTAGATTACTACCAAGTGGAGATTCTGCTGCTCTTTGCTGCGCGCAGATTCAAAAAATTAGACAAAAGAAGATAAAACAATAAACGTGAATGAGTGTGCGGAGACGCGTTGGTGGAAAGACAGATGGAGGACAGTTTATTTAAAATGCAGAAGGAAAAAAGGAAGGAAAAATAAACAGTTAAAAGCTGCATTTTATTTTGGTAATGCCTGTTATATTTTTTCATTTTTGAACTGAAGAAAAAAAGATCTGCGTTTCATTCTGCAAATTAGCTATTTTGTTTAAAACTTAAATCATTTTTTGTTTGTTTAATTTGGGGTTTTTTCCCCAAGAAAAAAAATTTTTAATTGATTTTTATTTTTTGATGATGATCTCTGGTCATGTGGCACCAGTTTCAGAGACATCCTAGTTTTATTAACAGACTATGTGAGAAATACTTCTTTGAACACGCAGAGTAGTCCTCTCACACATCTGAGAGGACCACATCAAGCATTGTGGCAGCACATCACAAACTTTACAACATTGAGTATGAACTTTGTTTTTCTTTTGCTTTGTTTTTGTGACCTGGATTTGAGGGCAAAAAAGGGAACTGGAGCTTAAAAATGAGACAGACAACAAGACATGTTCGGTTATTGGACGGAGAAAGATGTAAGAGAAGAGGACGGAAGGTGAAGGAGAGCGTGGAGGATGGAGGAATTCGTACTGACAGACAGAGAGAGAGGGATGAGGGAGGAAAAAGAGGAAAAGAAGAACTGTGGTACTTAAAGCCATGCTAAAAAAAACAACAAAAAATAATTCACAATAGAGGTCTCCTGATGTCTGAGTGCAGTCATGGGTGTACAGTGTGAACAGGAGGGGGCCGAGCACACAGCCCTGGGGGGCTCCGGTGTTGAGCACTAATGTAGAGGAGGTGAGACTGACAATCCGAACTCTCTGGGGTCTGTCGTGATGAAGTCCAGTATCCAGTTGCAGAGTGTTGTACTGAAGCCCAGAGTGTTACGTTTTCCGGTCAGAGAGATTGTGTTGAATGCTGAGCTGCAGTCAACAAACAGCATCTTGATACAGCTGTTCTTATTCTCCAGGTGACTGAAGACTGCTGTCTCTCGTTCCAGGTAGAATATCTTACGTTTGGGATGTTAATGAGATGGTATCCCTTACGTACATGATGCTATCTCCTACATAGGAGATATTATCTCTGTACAGGATTTTTTTCTCCTACGTAGGAGATTTTTTCTCCTATGAGTGGGATGTTATCACATACATAACGGATGTTGTATGAGATGTTATATTCTACGTACTGGATGTTGGGCAAGGTGAAAAAAAATGTTGGGCTCAAACCATAGTTTATCTCCTACATATGAGATATTTTGTCCTGTGTAGAAGGTTTTATCTCCTACATGGGAACTCTTATCAGTCGTTAGAGATAGCATCTCTTACATTTGGGATGTTAATAAGATGAGTATCTCTTACATACAGGATGCTATCTCCTATATAGGAGATATTATCTCCTTCAGACGTTGACGATGTTTTCTCCTATGTGTCAGATATTTTCTCCTATGAATGGGATGTTATCTCCTACATATGAGATATCATCTCCCACATACCGTATGTTATATCTCAGGTATGAGGTATTATGTCCTATGTGCAGGATGTTGGGAAAAGTAAAAAAACAAATGTTGCGCCAAATCATAGTTTATCTCCTACATATGAGATATTATATCCTATGCAGAAGAGTTTATCTCCTACATAGGATCTCTCGTTCAACCCTCAAATTCAACGTTGCACTTCTGTTCCCACTTCCAACACATCATTTCAAAGCAAGATACCTGCTGACGAAACAAGGAGCTCTGTTTTCATAACCCTCTTCTTCTTCCTCTTCTTCTTCCTCCCAGTCTGCTCCCAGTTCTCGAAGGGAGTCTACGCCATCATGGGTCTGTACGACCGGCGGACGGTCAACATGCTGATGTCTTTCTGCGGCTCTCTGCACGTCTGCTTCGTCACGCCGTCCTTCCCCGTTCAGACCAACAACCAGTTCGTTCTGCAGCTGCGGCCCCAGCTGCAGGAGCCCCTCATGGCCCTGCTGGAGCACTTCTACTGGACCAGGTTCGTCTACATGTACAGCTCCGACTCAGGTGAGGAAGCAACATGCATCAGACAGCACAGATCACTTTTATATGCATGTTAGAGATTTATATTTTTGATTTTAGCATTCAGTGGCAAAGCAGGAGGTAGTAACGTCCATGCAAAGCAGTGTGAAATGTGGATGTGTTGATCTTTGGGTGGCGGTTATAAATGTTTGGCAGGTTCATGTTCTGACTCATTATAGTTAGTGTTGATGCAGCAATAACATCAGTGCAGCATCCAAATCAGACTCAGCACTCTGCGTGTTCGGGTCGAACTCACTGAGGAATTCCAGTCACTTCTACTTTGCCGTATTTTAATTTAGAGTCGAGCCGCTGTCAGTGAAACTCATCACTTTGCTGCAGATCTTTCACAGTAAAAGAAGAAAAGATTGAGTCCTTTGGCCCTCTGGTATGCTTTTTTGGGTAGATAAGCAATGTTCAAGAGAAGCAAAGCAGATTGACTCAAATTAATTGTTGAAAAAAAACATTATTAGAGGTAAACAGAAAACAGGGAGACTTCTTAAAATATTATATTATCACATATACTTCAGGAAGGGGGAATAGATTAGAAATAAAGGCCCATCTCTGATATAACTCAGTTTCAAGTAGAGGCCTGGGATGAAGGAAAAACCCTGAAAAAAGAAATAATAATGATTTTAATGTTAAAATGTTACCAGCAAATGTCTGATACTTTGAGGAAAAATCCAGGTTTTCACACATTCACAAGAAGTACGGCAGCATTACAGCAACAAAATATTGCTTTTGGGTTTTTTTGTTGTTGTTTTGTTTTAGTCATTTAATTCAGTATGTCAATATTTCAAGAAACATTTCTTTATTTTGTATTCATGTGATATAACAAGAAATAGTAATATGTCAACAAAAAAGTAACTTACAAAAAAGTTACTAAAAAGTAACAAAAAAGTAAAGTCCTCTTTTTTTCAAGTCATCATAACTAAAAATGTTGATATGATATTTGAGTGATGATATTTTAGAAAAAAAGTCATTCATGTTTCATTTAAAGATTTTCTGTAAATTCGGCTAGAATTGAATTAAGTTGAGTAATATTAAGTAGCAGCAACTGAAGTACATAAATAAAATACAGATAACTCAAAACTTTACTCAGGTGCAGTACTGGAGTAAATGTACTCAGTTACTTTCCAACACTGCAGAGGAAGAAGTGATTCAGAGAGCCCCAAATGATGGAAAACCACAAAGAGGAAAATGTTACCACGAAAATCAGTTTTGTGTATTAATTTGAGGGAGATTTCAGTCTCGTCATCACTCCACACATTTCATGTTTTCAGCTCTTCATCTTTCATATGTGACTTTATTTATTCACTCAGTCTGTTTCTGCTTTTATCTGCACAACCGCTTTTTCACCTCAGACATCAGGAGAAACTTTTGTGATGTTTTGCAACATTTCCGCTCAGTTTGTGTCATGCACAAATTGGGAATGTGCAGAAAAACAGGTGGATAGAATCACATTTAATGAGTCGGCTAAAAAAAACAACAAAAAAAAAAACAGATTCAGGCGGTTAAACTTTTGCAGAACAGTTTTTAAACCTCTGCTGTACAGGAAGTGCAGAAAAGTCAGCGAGCATAATGATGGTGTCTGACAGGAAGGACTCACACTTACTCTTCATCATCATCTCCTGTAGCTTGTCAGCCAGGTCTGCTGCAACTGCAAAAAAAAAAAAAAAATCATATTTAGAGACACAAACTGTGAGTGTCCTCCAGCTCCTCAAATCAAACAAATAAAGTTTTGGAGAATCAAACAAAAAGGCAGTTATCTCCGTCTCTCAGCCGGGTCTCCCCTCGGCCTGTGATCTGACGTTATAGTCCATTTGACAGTTGGTGGCAGACTCTGTCTAATCTTATTGCCTTTTCCATCTGCCCAGAACCCGTCGCTGGAAGTCTATCCAGCGTAATAGTGCGTAACTGTCTGCCCCGATGGTGCAGTCTGTCTAATGTTATTGCTCCACCGCAATCTGCCGAGGAGACGTTAGATTTTTGTTTGGAGTCAGAGGGGTTGTCCTGAGGCTGAGAGCTCTGCTTTATGTCCACTATCAACACACACACACACACACACACACACACACACACACACACACACACTCACTCAGAGTGCCCCCGGTGGTGATGAAAGAGAACGATCGATAAAAACACACTTTTTACACACATCTTCTAAGAGAAAGACGATGCCGGAGATAAGATACAAAAGAGGAGGAAGATTTTGTGAGCCACACGTGTGCTTTGAGTTACACGAACAGTCAAGGATGAAGGAGCAAAAAAATAGCATAAAAATTACATTTTTAAGGAACTTTTACTTGGGTTTGAGTATTTCAGTCTTATGCTACTTTAACTTTTATTTCTTTGCATTTACAGAATAAACTTTATTGACTGCAAGAGGTAATTTGTCTTGAGGACAGGACAACTATCTGTTGCTTCACATAAAAAACATCACAAACAAACATGAATCTAGATGCTTCGGTGTGACAGGGACGTAATCTCAATTTGAGCTGAATGTATTAAATATTACTTCTTCTGTAGGAGATTTTATCACTAGAGAATTTTATCTCCTTAGTAGGAGATAGTATCTCTTTGGCCTACATATGGGCTAATATCTCCTATGTATTAGATGTTATCTCCTATGTAGGAAATGTTATTTCTTCCTTATGAGATGTTATCACCCACATATGGGATGTTATCTCCTACATACACAATGTTTTCTCGTACATACAAGATATTATCTCCTATGTACGGGATGGTATCTCCGACGTAGGAGAAAACATCTATGATGGGAATGTTATTTCTTCCTAATGAGATGTTATCCTCAATGTGTGGGATGTTATCTCCTATGTGGGATGTTAAGCAAGAGAGGTAACAGACAGTGTCAGCTATGCACAGGATGTTATCTGCAATGTAGGAGAATTTATTTCCTTACAAGATATAATCTCCTGCATTCGGGATGTTATTGAGATAGCATTTCCAACCTTCGGAATGTTTTCTCCTACATACGAGATATTTCCTACCAGGATGTTATCTCGTACACGATATTATCTATGTACACGATGATACGTCCTTTGTACATGATATTGTCACCTACTTAAGAGATGCTATCTCCTCTGTACAGGATGCTATCTCCTACGAGACGTTATCTCCTACAAATTATATATTTTCTCCAACATGCTGGATGTATATCCTCGGTATGAGGTATTGTGTCCTACGTGCAGTATGTTAGGAAAGGTGAAAAACAAAAGGCAGGCAATGGTGTCCAAAAGTCTATCTCAAACATAGGTGACATTATCTCCAATGTAGAGGATTTTATCTCCTACATAGGAGAGCTTATCTCTCATTCAACCTCAAATCCAACGTTACACTCGTGTTTACATTTCCAGGCCCACGGGTTAAGACAAGATACCTCTGCTGTCTTAATCTCTGTCAGTCTCAGCTGTACATGAGCAGGAGTCAATTTTCTTTACATCACAAATTTGCCTCCAGGAGTTTTACATTCTGTGCAGCAGACATCTTTCCTCCTTCCTCCTCCTCCTTGTCCTCCTCCCGTTTGATCTCGTCTTTGTCCTCTTGCTCCTCGCTGTCCTCCTCTCACCTCTTCTTCTTCTTCTTCTGTTCTTTGAACTGTCCAGAGGGCTGAGAAAGCTTTTGCATGTTCCTCTCTTTCCTCTGCCGCAGACTTTTTATTTTGCTCTTCTTGGCCCGCCATCAAAGTTCCCTTGAGCAAGGCGTTTCATCTCCAGTGGCCTGAAGTGGGCAGCACGGTGCTCACTCAACCTTTCCATTGATTAAAAAAAGTGAAGACAAAATAACAACATCGGACGGACAGACAGACAGACAGACAGACAGACAGACAGACAGACAGACAGCAGCTGCCAATGAAGTAAACCGTGGAGGGAAGCATCAGCGCGCATGAACAGAGACAATGTGTAATTGAACATGAAACTGATTTTGTGTGTGTGGCTGACATAACTGCTGCCGCATCACTAGTCTAATGTCTCGCTAACACACCGTTAGACACGCCACATGCACGCCTGCACACACACACACACACACACACACACACACACACACACACACACACACACACACACACACACACACACACACACACACACACACACAGAGTTATCCACACATTCATGCTGCAGCACACACATTACAGGCTCTGTTAACAGTCAGACAGTCTGGCTTCCTGTTCTCAGATCAAAAGGAGGTGGTCACTTTATTTTAAACTCTCGCTCTGCATCAACAGGTGTGTGTTTTTTTGTTTGTCGTGATGATTTTATTGTTTATTTGATGGTTTATGAAGTTCAAGGCCTTTATTGCCATATGTACAGCAATCACGCTGAAGCAGTCCTAATCTCAGGCTCCCTCCACAGTGCTCGTAGGAATATGTATTTCAAAATATGAATAATTGACCTGATTTTTGGCTGTGTTTGCTCCAGTTTTAACCCTGTGTTGGCTCTGTGCTGGCTCCTTAATGGCCCTGTATTGGTCCCGTGTTGGCCCTATGTTGGCTCTGTTTTGGCCCGTGTTGGCCCTGTGTTGGCCCTGAATTGGCCTCTATATTGTTGCTCTGTTGGCCCTGTATTGGCCCTTTACTAATCCAGTGTCGGCCCCATGGTGACACCAGTTTTAACCCTGTGCTGGCCCCATGTTGGCCCTGTTTTTGGCCCTGCGTTGGCCCTGTTTTTGCCCTGCGTTGGCCCTGTTTTTGGCCCTGCGTTAGCCCTGTTTTTGGCCCTGCGTTGGCCCTGTTTTTGGCCCTGCGTTGGCCCTGTTTTTGGCCCTGCGTTGGCCCTGTTTTTGGCCCTGTTTTGGCCCCGTGTTGTATCAGACAGACAGTAGTTTTAATGAGTGTCTGAGGGCAGATGGAGGCTGATGCTGTAATTCTCTGTAAGAGCTCTGCTGGGAAAACACTGGGAGAGATGGAAATATACTGGTACACTGCAGAGGAGTCTCCTCCTCCTCCTCCTCCTCCTCCTCCTCCTCCTCCTCCTACTGTCTTCATCTCCTCTCTCTTCTCCCCTGTTTTCTCCATCCTATCCCCCTTGTTTCCCCTCCCTCCTCGCACTAAGTGCATCTTATTTACGGTCCTTTTTTACCTCTCCTCTCCTCTCCTCTCCTCTCCTCCTCTCCCCTCCTCTCTCTCTCCTCCTCTCCTCTCCTCCTCTCCTCCTCTCTCCTCTCCTCTCCTCTTCTCTCCTCCTCTCCTCTCCTCTCTCTCCTCCTCCTCTTTCCTCCTCTCCTCTTCTCTCTCTCCCCTCCTCTCTCTCTCCTCCTCTCCCCTCCTCTCCTCTCTCCTCCTCTCCTCTTCTCTCCTCTCCCCTCCTCTCTCTCTCCTCCTCTCCCCTCCTCTCCTCTCTCCTCCTCTCCTCTTCTCTCCTCTCCCCTCCTCTCTCTCTCTCCTCCTCTCCTCTTCTCTCCTCCTCTCTCTCTCTCGTCCTCTCCTCCTCTCTCCTCTCCTCTCCTCTCCTCCTCTCCTCCTCCCTCCTCCTCTCTTCCTCTCCTCCTCCCTCCTCCCTCCCCTCCTCTCCTCCTCTCCTCCCTCCCTCCTCCTCCTCCTCCTCCTCCTCTCCTCCCTCCTCCTCCCTCCTCCCCCTCCTCCTCTCTCTCTCCCCTCTCCTCCTCTCTCTCCCCTCTCCTCCTCCTCTCCTCTCTCCTCCTCCTCCTCTCTCCTCCTCTCTCTCCTCCCCCTCCCTCCTCTCCTCCTCCCTCCTCCTCCCTCTCCTCTCCCTCCTCTCTCTCCCTCCCTCTCCCTCTCCTCCTCTCCTCCTCCTCCTCCCTCCTCCTCTCCTCCCTCCCTCCTCCCCTCTCTCCTCCCTCCTCTCCTCTCCTCCTCCCTCCCTCCCTCCTCCCTCCTCTCCTTCCTCCTCTCCTCTCCTCCTTCCCTCCCTCCCTCGCTCCTCTCCTCCCTCCTCTCCTCCTCTCCTCCCTCCTCCTCTCCCTCCTCCCTCCTCTCTCCTCCCTCCTCTCCTCCCTCCCTCCCTCCCTCCTCCCTCCCTCCTCCCTCCTCCTCCCTCTCCCTCCCTCCCCTCCTCCCTCCCTCTCCCTCTCCTCTCCTCCCTCCTCCTCTCCTCCCCTCCTCCTCCCCTCTCTCCTCCTCCCTCCCTCCCTCCTCCCTCCTCCTCTCCTCCTCTCCTCCTCCTCCTCTCCCTCTCCCTCCTCCTCCCTCTCCCTCTCTCCTCCTCTCTCTCCTCCTCTCCTCCTCCCTCCTCCCTCTCCTCCCTCCCTCCTCCCTCCCCTCTCCTCCCTCCTCCTCCCTCCCTCTCCTCCTCCCTCTCCCTCCTCCCTCCTCCCTCCTCCCTCCTCCCCTCCTCCCTCTCCTCCCTCTCTCCTCTCTCTCCTCCCTCTCTCCTCCTCCCTCCTCCTCCCCTCCTCCCTCTCCTCCTCTCTCCTCCTCCCTCCTCCTCTCTCCCCCTCCCTCCTCCTCTCTCCCCTCCTCTCCCCTCCTCTCCTCTCCTCTCTGACGTGTTTACAGGATGTTTTTGGTAAATTAGCTGCAGAACGTTGATCGTGTCTTTGTTTATGAAACTTTCTCTCTCTCTGCAGTTTCTCTAATTGAAGGTTACGTTATCCATTAACACACACTTGACTTGTTTTAGTCGGTGTGTGTGTGCACATGCGTATGTGTGTGTGTGCTGTAAACAGTGTGTGGCTGTGTGGAAGCTAATGAGCAGTTACCTATCATCACATCATCACCTCCGACTGTCACGCAGCACCAATTATCAGCAGTTTCCTCCTCCCTGCGCCTCCTCTCTGCTCCGCTCTGCAGCAACCCGTCACTACATGGACAAAAGTATGTGGACAGCTCCACATTTCAGCGTATACGTATGTGATAGTAGGACATTAGCCAGTGTGATAGGTGCTGTTAAATGTGGGCATTTTCTTTTTAAATGGCTGCAGAATGTTTTATTGTTGGTGCAGGAGACTTTTATCGTTTCTCTAAACGTATTTTTTTAGTAAAGGCCGAGAGGAGCTGCAGATTGAGCTGACAGCTTTCTGCAGCACGGATACTCGACTTGCTCTACCCGGGGTCACGTTTGCAAAATGACAGAAGTCCAGGGGCTGCTCACAGCAGCCCGCATATATGTTTCCAGGATTTTAAGGCATTTCTAGGATTTAGGGATGTTACTCAGATATTAAGACGTTTCTGGGATTTAAGGACGTAAAGGATGTTCCTAGAATGTGAGGATGTTTTCAGGATTTAAGGATGTCACCAGGATTTTAGGACGTTTCTAGAATTTTAGGAAGTTTCAAAGATTTCTATGACATTTCTATGATTCCCGGATGTTTCTTAGACTTTAGGACATTTCCAGAATTTAAGGACTTTTTTGGATTTGAGGATATTCTAGGATTTGGGAACGTTATTTGGATTTTAGAACGTTTCTTGGACTTTAGGATGTTTCTATGATTTCAGGACATTTTACAGATTTTGGGACATTTGTAGGATTTTAGGACATTTCTAGTATTTTCGAATGTTTCTTTGATTTTAGGATGTTTCTGTTTCTTGGATTTGGACATTTCAAGTATTTTAGGACGTTTAGGATTTTGGGATGTTCTTGGATTTTAGGACATCAGTGTCTCAGCTGTGTCCTCTGTCGGGGGTGTGGGGGATCCTCCTCTGGCTCTTTTTTTGATCAACAAGCTCTATTTGATGCTGTTTTTTGTCTCTGACACCTTATGGAGACTAAAAGGAGAAAAACTATTCACAGAGTCAATCACTTAATTTTAAAATGTTTGGGGGGACCACCAGGCACCCTGTCAGGGGCCAGTTTTGGCCTGCGGGCCATAACTTGAGTATCCCTGTTTTTGAGGTTCATCAGAGTCGCACTCGACACATCGTCACACTCACATTTAGCTCCAGTGTGTGTGTGTGTGTGTGTGTGTGTGTGTGTGTGTGCGTGTGCAGCGCAGAGTACAGTTGCAGTGTGTCACATGAACGTACAGTCTTTAAGAATTTAAGTTTCTCAGCTCTGACTTTGAGACACACTGAGGTAATAACCCCTCAGGAAGTGTGTGTGTGTGTGTGTGTGTGTGTGTGTGTGTGTGTGTGTGTGTGTGTGTGTGTGTGTGTGTGTGTGCGTCACACAGTATCTTTGAAGTTCCTGCTTCACTGTGTCTCTCTGTTCATCTCTCTGCTCTTTGAAGTCTATCTGAATTTTGCTGACTTGTCTTTTGAACACGGTGTGGATGCGTCAGTGTGTGTGTGTGTGTGTGTGTGTGTGTGTGTGTGAGTGCGTGTGTATGTAAAACACTGATGTGATTACTCTGTGTGTTGACTCACAGGGTTTTCAAGCACAGAGAAAAAAAACACGGTAATACTGCGATATTGTGATAGTGATGTCATGGCGGGGCGGTGATGAGACGGTTACTCTGCCGACGTTTAACTTCCTCTTTTTGTTAAAACGATCGAGACTCGTTATTAACACTCGCATCTTAACCGAACCTCAGGTTGACCATCGAGCAGCGTGAGACATAAAAGAGTTCGCCCACGAAAAGCCTCTCTGATCATTCATTATCATCATCCTCATCATCGATATCAGTTTGTTTATGATGTATTTCAACTGCGTTTCTTATTTAAATATATATATATATAAAGTATATAAATATATATATATATAAAGCATGTCTGAGTGTGAAGCAGCTTTTTGAAGTCTGACCCAGGTCGAGTGCGGCCCGAGGCGGACTGCAGACATCATACCGCTCTGACTCCACGGTCAGTCTGAGAAGACGTCTCGTCTTCAGAGTCTCACACAGAAAATATCTGAGTGTTAAATGTGTTTAAGCTTTGAGGTGGACAGTGTGGACGCGAGACACAGAAAAATACAAGATAGAGATCAGGGATACTAAACACGCTTTGTTTGGGGGCCACTTTCCCAGAATGAAAAAAGGCCAGGGACCAGGGGCCAGGGACCAGGGGCCAGGTGCCAGGGGCCAGGGGCCAGGGGCCAGGGGCCAGGGGCCAGGGGCCAGGGGCCAGGGGACAGGGGCCAGGTGCCAGGGGCCAGGGGCCAGTCACAACAGCCCAGTACATGTATCCAGAATTTGAGGACATTTCTAGGATGTTAGGACATTTCTAGGATTTTAGGACATTTCTTGGATTTTAGGACATTTCTAGGACATTAGGATGTTTCTGGGATTTTAACACTTTTTTTTTAGAAATTCAAGACATTTTCAAGATTTTAGTACATTTAAGGACATTTCTAGGATCTTAGGATGTTTTCAGGATTTTAGGATGTTTTCAAATTTGGGGGTATATCCAATTTTAGGGACACAGATTTTAGAAATCTTTTCCCCTATCAATTGAATAAAAATATTTTTTCTAAATCTTCTACTTTTTTGTAGTTTGTGGATATTTATTGGGAAGTTGCTCATTTCCTTTTTTGGTCTTTAGTCTTTTTTGGACTAGTTTGATTTCAGGGTTCAAAGGTTAAAATACTCCTGAAAGTGATGTCGATCCAGGTTTTAAAGGGTTACGTATGTTTAGGTTTTGGGCTTTTAGTATATTATTTTATGGTCAGATCACAAAAAACTGTCTCTTGATAACAGCATGTGGATTTATCTGAGGAAAAAAAACAGGAAAATGAAAACACACGAATGGATTTGATGCCGTGATTTAGCGTCCTGAAGTATCAGACGAACTGATGTCGTCCCGTCTTTTGTCTCGCAGGTCTGTCGGTGCTGCAGAGGATCTTGGACACGGCGGCGGAGCGGAGCTGGCAGGTCACCTCCGTGAACTTGGACACTCTGACGGAAGTCAGCTTCATCAAGCTGCTGGCCGACCTCGACTTCAAGAAGGACTTTCAGATCATCATCGACTGCGAGCTCGAACGACTCAACTCCATCCTCAACCTGGTACGACTCTCACTCGGCCCGCGGTCGGTCCACCGTCGTCACTCGAGTCCAATAAGAGCAAAAGATTAAAATACAAACATCACTGAGGACACGTATTCTAGAAATTGTCTTATGTCCCCAACACGTCCCCACTGACCTCCGCGGTGCTGAAGTGCGGTTAAATTATCAGATACGGGCGTTGCCATCTTTCGAGGGCGATGTCAATGAGAGCCAGCCGCGATATCCGCGGTGGGGGAATTTCCGCTAAAACACCCGTCCGACCAATCGTGAGCATCTCCATTGATGCAAGCGCACTGATTGGCCGTCACGGCTGTCAATCAATTTAATAACTCGTTAAAACCTAAGTTATCACGCCCAGAGCGGGCGCCGCATGTTCAGAGGCTGCGTCCAATCGTCCAATCGTCCAATCGTCCAATCGTCCAGATACCTCGTCCAGGAGATCTGCACTCCACTAAGTAAATTTTTCTACTTCAGTCTGTGATTCAAACAAATACTGAGCCCCTTTTTTTGCTGTTTTGCTGTAAATGTTGCCGTGGTAACGTCAGCTCGTGCAAACTTCACCTTAGTTCAGACTTCGCTCTTAATGACAGTTTTATGAACACCTGCATGCACCTGTCCCTTCGCCTTACGCTGTCTTTTGTTGTACATTTTTCCCTCCATGCTGATCGTTCAACTCTCCCGTACCCGTGTGTGCTTAACCCTTTAACACCTGGATTGACCTTTTCACGAGCATTAAAACCTCTAAAACCTGAGATTTAGTTCTTTCAAAAACATCGTGAGCAACAGAAATGTCCAGCAACTGCAAAAAACACAATTAAAGGTCAAATGATCTGAAAATTAGCTGCGGGGGATTTTCCTTCTTTTTTTTTTTTAAGTGGAAAAAATGTCTCGAAAACTGTATTTATTATTGAAAAAAAAACACTTTATTGAAGTAATTTACTTGTTTTTTGTTGATTTTTTGGTTTTGTTTTTAACTTTTCTTAATTTTTTTTCATTTTTGCTTATTTTCAAATAATTTTAGCGCAACTTTTTACTTATTTCTCATTATTTTTGATGCCATTACTTGCTGCTCGTCAGCTTCCTCCTGTGTTTTTGAAAGGAATCAAGCTCATTTGCTCAGGTATCAAAGGGTTAAAAGAGTCGCTCAGCCTCTTGTTTTGACTCACGGACCCTCGGAGCAGTCACGCCGTGAGTTCCTGCTGTGCAGATCTCTGTGCGTCTGTCGGTCTGCAGAATATTCTGGCTCCTGATTGGCAGCGGCATTGATCGCTGAGTGTTGGCGGAGAGACGGCGAGTGCTGCTGCAGGAGGATGTTCGTGCGCTGAACAGGATGTTGAAGTCAGCCGATAAGAAGCAGCAGCTCAGCGTGAAGTCTGGACAGAAACCAGCCGATAGTTTGGGAAACTCCTCCTCCTGCTGAACTTCTGTAGCTGGCCGACCGGCAGGAGGGTCAGCTGCTGATGGCTTCATCTGAGTTTACTTTGTATTTACTTTTAACTCTTTGAAACCTGAGGAAATTGTTTCTGAAATTTCTTTCAAAAACATTAGAAGAAGGCAATGAGCAACGAAACAAGAAATTACCCCAAAAATTTGTAAGAAATTAGATAACGTCAAATTAAAAATAAAAAATGTAGGAGACAACATGGAAGAACTGCTCAAAAAATATGTATTTATTTAGGAATTATAATATAAATTTGAATTTAAGTTATAATTGTGATATTTATAAATATAGTTCTTCCGATGCTTTTTTCTTCTTCTACATTTCTCTGTATTTGTGGTGTATTTTTTGCCAAGTTGCTCGTTGCCATTTTTTCTCATGTTTTTGAGAGACATCGAACCAGGTTTCAAAGGGTTAATGTGCTCACTTTGACTCTTGATTGGCTTCATTTGGTTTGTTTAGCTGCGTTGGATTTCGGAGAATCAGGTGGATCTGCAGAGAGATGATGTCGAGATGATTATTGGTTAAAATCGTACGTAAATGGTGAAATATTTTGAGCTTTTTCTAATTTAGTGAACAAACTTGAAGGACAACAAAGACCAACTGAAAATAAAAGAATTTAGGAGTTTTGGACATTTCACGGATTTTGGGGCATTTTTATAATTTAGGGACAGTTAAAGGAATTTAGGTTATTTCTCAGGTTCTGCAAAATTTCTAGGATTTTTGGACATTTCTCAGATTTTGAGACATTTCTAGGTTTCAGGGACAGCTAAAGATTTTAGGACATTTCTCGTATTTTGGGACATTTATCAGATTTTAGATTTCTAGGATATAAGGATGTTTATAGGATTCTGGGACATTTCTTGGATTTTAGGACATTAGGGTCTTAGCTAGAGGGAAGGAGGAGGTGAAGAGGATGGAGGCGGTGAGGAGGAGTAACTGTCCAAACAGCTCCCTCCTCCCTCCGTCCTGCAGCGCTGCGGAGCAGCTGTGTTAGTGAACGCTCAGCCACTGATGCTCATTAGGAGCTGGACCTGAGACGGACACACCTGCTTCCTCCTCCTCCTCCTCCTCCTCCTCCTCCTCCTCCTCTCCGCAGCTGTTTCTCTCTTCACCTCTTTATAACCTCTCCTCCATTTCCTCCTCCCTCTCTTCCGTCCTCCTCTGCCTCTTTTCCTCCATCTCTTTCTGATGCTGAAGACGGGCAATTAGTTCCTCAAAGACGAGTGGAGTCGACCAATTAGCAGCTGTTTGAGAGCACACACACACACACACACACACACACACACACACACGCACGCACGCACACACACACACACGCACTCACTCACACACACACACACACACACACACACACACACACACACACACACACACACACACAGATGGGTGTGATGAATGTGTAATGGATGCTTTTTATCATCATTAGAAACATCAGAAAAATGTAATTATCGTTTCATTCATTCTGTCCTCAGATTGCTGCTCAGAGGAGAAACTTGAAGAACTATCACTACATCCTCAACAACCTGGTGAGTCCCGGCGCTGCCGAGAGGCGGGAACTCGCTGTGCAACTGGACGCTCTGACGTGTGTGTGTGTGTGTGACAGGGCTTCATGGACCTGAACATGACGGAGTTTCAGAAACTCGGGCCGAACGTGACGGGCTTCCAGCTGGTGAACCGGTCCGATCCGGCTGTGGAGAAGATCAATCAGGACTGGCTGGACTTCGACAGCAAAGACCTCAAACTGGCCCGCAGGAGTCTCAGGGTACACACACACACACACACACACACACACACACACACACACACACACACACACCTGCACTGCTGACTTACATTCATTCAGCAGAAGCTTCCTGAGCTTTCACATCGAGGAGGTTTTTCACGTCGGGGCTCCAGGTTCAGATCTGAGTTCAGGGGCCAAATGTACCAAAAAAGATTCTGATTTATAAAACCATGCGTTCACCTGCTCGTGTGCAAATCTCAAATCAACCTGCTGCTATCGGCACGTGGACCAGGTTCCCACAGATCCTCAAAGGCATTAAATTCATTTATCTAAAAATAAGACTTTAATTGGTATTAAAATGACTAATTTTGGACAGTCCTAAAGATGTTCAGACTTGGACAGAAGGATTTTATCGTTGTTTTTTGTGTTGTAAAATCTCTTAATAATTCAACTTTTTGTCAAGTAAAAAAAAAAAAACTTATTATATTTCCCACTTCTGTTGGAAAAACAAATGCATACTTTCATGATAATATAATAAATCTATAATTTATTATAATCTATAATCTATTATAATCATTGTGTTCTAAACACAGTTCTCTAGATGTAAATACTTTAACTTTTTCACGAAAAAACCAAAGACCAAAAAACTGTTACAAGAAACTTTTGGGCAAAATAAATAATTTGATTTCTCTAAAATAAGTTTACAACGTCGTTCCGGGTGGCGTTAAAAAATTCTTCATCAGTCTTGAACCTCACCTGCCTGAAGCTGCAGGAAAACCTGCTGGACCCGCCTCACGTCCCGCCTCATGCCCCGCCCTCGACACACCTCACGCCCCGCCCTCGACACGCCTGTTTATGAATGATTTCTTTTGTTTTTTTTTCGTGTTTCTGTTATTCTGGTTTTCGTTTGGTAGATTTAGGAAAAATATGCTTCAGGCTTCAGCCTTTTTGAATACTGAATGAAAAAAGTGTGAAACAAATTGTCTGTATGATTCACAAAACCAAAATGAAGTATTCATTCATTCATTCAAAATGCGACATAACAGGAGAGTACCTGAAATTAAAAAAATAAAAAACTCGGTATGATGTAAAGGTGGAGGCTAAAAAAGAAATGGCACATTTTTGTCTTTTCTGATTCTTCAGTTGATATTTGCTGCTGTGTTTCTGCAGACTACTTTTCGTTATAGTTTTCATTAACGAAATTAACACCGCGTCAAACTTAAAAACAACCTTGAAATTTGCAAAACCTGCAAATTTGGACATTCAGTATACGCATCCACGCACTCATACGTTCACACAGAAATGACCTCACAAACACGTCATCTTTGTTCCAAAGTGAGCGAGCTGAAGAGTTTGCATCTACAAAGGCCGAGCACAACAAAGATAAACGATGAATATTTCTTCAGCGTCAGGATTAAACCTCCTGGTCCTCCTCAGTACACAGGAGCTCTGACCTACGACGGCGTCACCGTCATGGCAACGGCCTTCCAGAACCTGCGGCGGCAGCGGATCGACATCTCTCGCCGTGGCAACGCAGGCGAGTGTCTGGCGAACCCTCCGGCCCCCTGGGGACAGGGCATCGACATACAGAGAGCGCTGCAACAGGTGACCACACACACACACACACACACACACACACACACACAGAGAAATACACAACAGCGTCAAAAAACACTGAAAGATTTACCCTGCGTACCCACCAAACGCGATGAAATCAAATGAAATCGCATCGCGCCGGACGCTCCAGTTTTGACGCTCGTACAAAAACCCCAAAATGGGACAATGTTGTTGTTTGGGCGGGCTCGACACACGGCGCGATTTCGTCCGCCATTTCATTCTCTCGTTGACCATGCCTGAGATAACCACGATCGCTGCACTGTACCTGCTCTGGAGAAGTTCCCAGCGTCGTCTGCGGGAACACCAGGACGTCCAGCACGTCGATGACGATCTCAACGCTGATAGGCTGTCGCGGCGTGTCTTCACGCGACGCCGCCGCAAAAGTTCAATTATTTCAACTCGAGCGTTGGACGCGAGGCGTTGGACACGACGCGAATTTCGCGTCCAACGCGCCGCGAAATCGCGTCCATCGCGTCGCCCGGCAAAATGACGCGTCAAATCGCGTCTTTGCATTGACTTTGTATGTAATCTTGAGGCGCGATCATTTTTAATCGCGTTTGGTGGGTACACGCCGTTAGAGTCAACATTTTTGTGTGTGTGTGTGTGTGTGTGTGTGTGTGTGTGCAGGTGCGTCTGGAGGGGCTGACGGGTCGTGTTCAGTTTGACGAGCGCGGACATCGGACCAACTACACGCTGAGTGTGATGGAGATGCGGCTCTCGGGGCCCCGGCAGGTGCGGCTGCTGCTCGTCTTCTTGTAAAAAACGAGCTTCGCTGTGCGGAGCTCACAGAGTCTGCAGGGTTTTTGTTTTTTTTCACCACGTCAGCTCATTTCAATAATTAGCTCCCTCCTCTCTGATTTAAAGGGGAGATAATCAGTGAAATCAGCTGCTGCGGCGCCTGTTTGGTATTAAAAACCTGCAGACGCTCAGCTTTCTTTAACTCCATCAGACGCCGCGGCGCTTCAGTATCAGCGGCGAGGAGGATCACCCGGCTTCTGCTGCTAAACCTGCACGAAGAAGACAAAAGGAAACTGTAGATCTCAATGCACCTGCGCAGGCTGAAATACATCCATGACTGCCAAACAAATAATGTCAGATCCAGGATGACTGGAAAGCACAAGCAGACGTCATCATTTTCATTACAGGTCCTTGAAAACGGAAAAAAGTGCAAGATGAGCAGTTTTGGCTCCAGGCAGACCCCAAAGTATACACATCTGAAGTTTACCTACTGCCTGCAGGATCTGATTGATGTTAGATAAAATTTTAGCAGATTTTTATGCAGAACAGGGTTCCTACGGTCATGAAAAATCTGAAAAAGTCATGAAATTAGCAATTTTCAGTCCTAGAAAAATTTTGGAAAACAGAATATACCCTGAAAGTTTTGGAAAAGTCCTGGAATTTTGTATTCCAAAACTGTGTAATAACACATGATGTGTTCAAGGACTGTCAGATATTTAAAAATCTAAACAATAATTCCTGTTTTACAGTTTGTGGTTGTGATAAATGATGTTTTTTTTCTTTTTTTGCTTTAAAAATGTTTTCTTTTCTTAAAAAAATGCTTTTTTTTTTAAAGGAAAACAAAAAATTGCCTTTAAAAGAAATCTACAAAAAAAAAAAAAGAAAAAATCCTTATTTTTCAACATTTTTTTTTTCAAGAAATAAAAATGCCAAAATTTCTCTGTTTTGTTGTGACGTTTCTGCCTCCACGTTTTCAGATCGGCTACTGGAACGAGCGGAGAGGCTACGTGAACACGGCCGTCTACAAACCGGTGCTGGAGGAGTTTCACGGTCTGCTGAACAGGACCTACGTCGTCACCACCATACTGGTAAGACTGGGAGGACGTGATGCTGTCCACAACCTGTCCTCTCCTTCCTGTGGTTAACAGTAGCAGCAGTAGTAGTAGTAGTAGTAGTAGTAGTAACTGACAGACATAAAAAATAAATGACAAAAGAAGACATTAAAAATGTAAAAAAACACATCACGATTTGATACACATAACCGAGAAGAATTACTACCTTATTTAATCCCCCCTTATCCATAACTTAATAATATACTAATAACTTAATTATTTTATATAAAGCTATACAATAATTATTCTCCAGACTTCTTCTAATACATTATCTTAATTACCAAAAATCTTTATCTTGCAAGATATAAATGAATTACAAAAATAATTCTTATTCTTACATATAAAAGTTATTCAAAAATACAAAAAATAATTGCTGACATATTATTCTTTTCTGTCTTTTTAATTCTTATCATGACAGCTATGTTTCACTTAATCAAGATATGCATGTATATATACATATACTCATACTAACACACATACATGCACAATTTGTGTTTTAAGTTGCAAGTTCCTTCCATGTCTATCTCTAAAATGTCATAAATAAATTAAAAAAGAATTCAAAGAAAAAAATTTGCCAAAATTAAAATAAATAAATGAATAAATAAATAAAAATTACCAACAATTTTTTAAGGAAAATAATGTTTTTCTTTTTAATTTTAATTTTTTTATTTTGATTTTTCATTTTCATTTGAATTTTATAAATTTTTTTTATTTTTGAAATTTAAAAATCACCAAAAGTTTTTGTTAAAGAAAAAAAATGTAAATAAATAATAAATAAAAAATAACGGCGTCTGTGTCCGTACAGGAAGCTCCCTACATGATGCTGAAGAAGAACCACGAGCAGTTTGAAGGAAACGAAAGGTACGAAGGTTACTGCGCCGAGCTGGCGGCGGAGATCGCCAAACACGTGGGCTTCGTGTACCGGCTCGAGCTGGTGGGTGACGGCAAGTACGGAGCCCGAGACAGCGAAACCAAGATGTGGAACGGCATGGTGGGAGAACTGGTGTACGGGGTGAGTGGGAGCTGAACACGGGGATCATACGGTCATTGAAAACCTGGAAATGTCATGGAATTTGCAAATAGCAATTTCCAGGACTGGAAAAGTTTTGGAAAATTAAATATACCCTGAAAGGTTTTGGGAAAGTCCTGGAATTTTGTTCCAGAAACCTGAATATTTTTATTAGGTTATTTTTATTAAGATATTTTTTCACAGAAGCAAAATGCTTAAGTAAAAACAAAATAATTTTTTAAAAATAAGTCCCTACCCAGGCCTTTGACACACTCTCCCTTTTTGCATCCCCCTCCTCTCTCATAAATATTGAACAGTCCCTAAGTTATGTTTTAATATTCAGGTCTAATCCTGCTCTAAATTCATCTTTTTAAATAATGTATATTTCTAAAAGCTGTTATATAATAATCAAAAAGAACCAGTGGGGGGTCTTGAATGTTGGTAAGTAAAAGTCCTGGAAAAATCCTGGAAATATTCGGTAAAAGCGTGCGTGTGCTGTGCTCGTCTCGCTCTCGGCAGAAGGCGGACGTGGCGGTCGCTCCGCTCACCATCACTCTGGTCAGAGAGCAGGTCATCGACTTCACCAAACCCTTCATGTCTCTGGGAATCTCCATCATGATCAAGAAACCCACCAAGTCCAAACCGGGCGTCTTCTCCTTCCTCGACCCGCTCGCCTACGAGATCTGGATGTGCATCGTCTTCGCCTACATCGGAGTCAGCGTCGTCCTCTTCCTGGTGAGACGCTCCGTGTTTGAATAGGTTACAGGAAAACACTCTTATTACTGAGATAATACTCTGTAGTACTTTTACTGCCGATACTTCGGCCCCACGGTACGAGGCCAGTGGCAGCAGCCCCACACATCATTCGAGCATTTGGGGACATTTTCAGGATTTTAGCATGTTTCTGCAGTATCAGGAAATTTCTAGTAATTTTGGACATTTCTTGTATTTTCGACAATTCTAGGACTTAAGGACGTTTCTCGGATTTTAAGATTTTTAGGATTTTAGGATGTTTCACAGATTTTAGGATTTTAGGACATTTCTAGGATTTGAGGACATTTTGTAGATTTTAGGACATTTCTAGGATTTTAAGGTTGTTTTTAGAATTTTAGGGCATTTTCAGGATTTTAGGACTTTGGGACATTTGTACGATTTTAGGATGTTTTTTTATTATTTTGGACTTGGAGATTTTAGGACATTTCTAGTATTTTAGGACATCAGTGTCTCAGCTGTGTCCTCTGTCGGGGGTGTGGGGGATCCTCCTCCGGCTCTTTTTTTGATCAACAAGCTCTATGTTGATGCTGTTTTATGTCTCTGACACCTTGTGGAGACTAAAAGGACAAAAACTTCACAGAGTCAATCACTTTATTTTTATTGTGAATTAGAAAATGTTTGGGGGGGCCACCTGGCACCTGTCCGGGACCCGGTTTGGCCCCTGATAAGCTGAGTGTCTTCGCTTTAACCACGTGTCTCTTGTGTCTCAGGTGAGTCGTTTCAGTCCGTACGAATGGCACGGTGAAGACTCCGATGATGAAGATGAAACTCTGGCCTCCTCTGGTTCTCGACGAGCTCTGCCGACCTCTTCCTCTGAGCTCACTCACTCTCCAGGTACCGCCATCGTCCTCGCCATCGTCCTGGCCATCGTCCTCTTCATCACCGTCCTCGTCCTCCTCAGTATCCTGATGGTGTTAAAGTGATAAAACTTGGTTTTCTTTTCGTTGTTTTTCAGGTTACTCGCAGAACCAGAGCCAGCAGAAAGAAAAGGAGACTCCAGAACACACCAACGACTTTGGGATCTTTAACTCTTTGTGGTTCTCACTCGGGGCGTTCATGCAGCAGGGCTGTGACATCTCCCCCAGGTAGGCAGGACACCTGGACAAACACGGCTCAATCATATATATATTTTTTTGTGATCAAAAACTGTTTTAAATCTTGGTAGTTGGACAAAATTACCTCCAGAAGTCAAGTTCTCAAAGAAATTCTTCACCCTCCAAAGGATCACTTGTATATCACTTCACCACCCTGAGTTATTTCAAATTGTCAACAAAATGTTATTTTATTTTTTTCCCACGTGCCTCTGAGGTGAACCAAGAATAAAAAAACCCAGAAAATTCTTCATAAACTGAAGAAATGTGGTCCACGTTTAATAACAGGTGGCCCGATTCTCGTCATTATTTTACAATATACCTCCAAAATAAACAACAACAAAATCTCACACACTGTATAAAATACAGCGGCGTGGTGTACGGTGATGCAGACGGGCGGTGCCGTGAAATAGTTAATGTTTGTGAGTAACGAGATCAGACTGCAGACAGGAAGTGCTCGTTAATGTAATCAGCTGCGTCCTGATGCTCAGCTGCTTGTTCACAGGTAGTCAGATCAACATATAGAGTCCACGTGAGCGCACCGTCACTGATGTACAGCTCTGATTAATGCAGACACACCGTCTCACACACACACACACACACACACACACACACACACACACACACACACACACACACACACACACACACACACACACACTGTTGTGAAACGCATAGAATCGTGTGTGACGTGCTGCCGGGTCAGTTGTATGTTACTGCTGTGTGAAGCCCCGAGGCGGTTTCTATTCTGGATCTACTTTGTTGTGTGTGTGTGTGTGTGTGTGTGTGTGTATATTATTTTCACACTGTGTGTGTGTTTTCAGTAATCATTTTCCTCATTAAAGCAATGTTGCGGTCAAACGTCTCCTTATACACCATATACTGTATATTTAGTGTGTGTGTGTGTGTGTGTGTGTGTGTGTGTGTGTGTGAGAGAGAACATAACAAAAGTCACGTGCGCAGCAGGTGAGATCGTCAGGTGCCGTTTTGTCGCAGAAACATTTTAAAGTGAAAAACAAAATCGACCACTGAAGAACTTTTCCGTGAATTTATTCGGAGCGAGCGACGCGTTTTCGCCCGCAGCTTCTTCGTGTTCGCTCAGTGAAGTCACACCAGCATCCACAGGTGCGACTAATACACGAGCCACGTGACGCATCATCCACATCTTTTTAAAAAAATGTTTCTGATTTTATCAATATCCTATTTTCTAAAGTGAGCATAATTTAAAAAAGCATGACAATATTTATAAAACGTATCAAAACAGCATGACATCATCATCAGAGTCACAATATTTACAAAATAACATTCAACAAAAACATCAAGAAGCCGAGAAAAGTTAAGAATTAATTAATTAATTAATTAATTACGCTGTTTCATCGCAATAAGGAAATTAATTTCTATTCAACAGAACAAATTTTAAACTTAAAAAGAACAAGTTTATCCCTTTTGAAAATTATGCTTTTTGAAATTTTATTTTATTTTATTTTATTATGTTTTCATTTACTTTATTATTCTTAATATGTCATATATTAATGTATTTTTTTTATATTATTAGGTTTTAATTTTTAGCACTCTGAGCTGCATTTATGTATGTAAGTTGCTAAACAAATAAATTATTAGTAATGATAATAATGATTTAATATCTGTTATAATTTTGGTATTTTTATTTTTAAAATTGTTGTTATTATATTGGAGTTCTTACTATCACTGTGAGGACATTTTGTCACATTTTGTCCTCATGACACTGTTAGTGTGTTTGTGTGTTAGTGCTCCACATTACAGGGTCACCTTTAGACGAGCTGGTCCAGACTGCAGGGCCTGTGTGTGTGTGTGTGTGTGTGTGTGTGTGTGTGTGTGTGTGTGTGTGTGTGTGTGTGTGTGTGTGTGTGTGTGTGTGTGCTGCAGGCAGAATTATCTTTTTTCAGCCTCAGTTGTGTCGCCTACTGTAGGAAGTAAAAATAATTTGTGTTATTTGTGTGGTGATTCAACAGTGAGAAGATCAGCTAAACATGTCGTTTTTTTATCGCCTCTGTGGCGGCCGTTTTGAGGTCAGCTTTTCCACGAAAAGTTCGTCGAGGTTCAGTTAACCCTTTCTGTCTTGTGCTGCTTTCAGACACCTTTCACAAATATTGGCTGCTGAACCAATTGGTGCCATCTCTTAAAAAAAAAAGAAAGGCAACAAGCAAATTGGTAATAAATTAGTAAATTTAGAAAATTATTTTTAAAAAAGAACAAGCTAGGAAAAAAACATATTTCAATTAATTAAAATTACATATTTAAAATTAGATTATAAAACCCTTTTCTGGGTCATTTATTTATTTATTACTTTCTTTTTCATTTTTTTAAATAATTAAATAATTTTTTGCTCTTTTTTGAGGTAATTTCTTTCTTTCTTACCATCACAATGCTATTTTGCACTAGCGTGTTAATGTTAATTCCCATTATGTGTTAGCATGGAGCTAACGGACTCAGCGCTTGTTATTGGTAATGTGATTCCAACAGTTTGATTGTGATCAGGTTTGTTACCAAATAAGTTTTTACTTGCAAGGAGTCCGCCCTGGTGTTTGGTGCAAATATTTCAAATTATTGAGGGGAAATAAATTTAAAGTACTGCAACAGTCAAAATCAAGAGGCTGGGATAGAAAACATTACAATAAAAATATAAAAATAAAAAACGTATAAAATATTAGAAAATAAAAATGTGCAAAAAAGCTGTTTCGGCTGTTGTGTTTGAGTTATTTTAGAATTACACTTTACTTTATAGTTGATTGAGTACAGTTTTTATATAGAAATATGCTCTAATATTAGCCTAATAAATGGTAGGCTATATATATATATATATATATATATATATAATTTTTTTTTTCTTTTTTATAAATTAACACTCAACATGGGGACAGGATGGGAAAGGAGTCATACTTCCAAGACTGGGATAGGACAGGAGCGTCTGTTATAAACACAGAGATAAAGAGAGACATTCGTGCGTAGAGAACAGAAACCGGAGCGTGGGACTGACGGTGTTCTCCTTCGTTCTCCTCAGGTCGCTCTCAGGTCGAATCGTGGGAGGAGTTTGGTGGTTTTTCACCCTCATCATCATCTCCTCCTATACAGCCAACCTGGCGGCCTTCCTCACCGTGGAGAGGATGGTGTCCCCCATCGAGAGCGCCGAGGACCTCGCCAAGCAGACGGAGATCGCCTACGGTACCCTGGACGGAGGATCCACCAAAGAGTTCTTCAGGGTGAGAACACGTTTGTTCCTCTTACTTCTTTAACCCTTTTACCCCCTTTTACTCATCCATGTTGTGATAATTGTGTGTGTGTTGATGCATGTGTCCTAAATGTAGTCCAGATTGTGTATTTGAGTGTAATCAGTGAATTTGCAGCTCAGCTCCTACAATAAGTCTAAAATACACTGTGGAAACTAAATAGTTACATTCAGACTGTTCAGGTCCAAAAATGCTCCATTGAAACCCATTCAAACTGACATTTTTGATCCCACAGCCATCAGAGCAGAAAAACAGGACTTGTATTATTTCTGGGTGTCATTCTGGGCTTTTGACTCTGAATTTGTCATTTTGACTATTTTCCACCTGATGAGGTCATTTTGACCATATTTGGCATATGGAGGAAATACATGCTATTTCCACTAGGTGACCTGTCACAGTCAATGTAGCTGCTGATCACTGACATATCCCAGACTGTCAGCAGCTACACTCACACACTGACATATCCCAGACTGTCAGCAGCTACGCTCACACACTGACATATCCCAGACTGTCAGCAGCTACACTCACACACTGACATATCCCAGACTGTCAGCAGCTACACTCACACACTGACATATCCCAGACTGTCAGCAGCTACACTCACACACTGAGGAGGAGGAGACTCAACATAAGTCTTCTTCTTAAAAACAAAATGGCATCATGGCAAAAACCTGGCATTTAAAAGGTTAAAATTCAGAAAATTTATGAATATCTGAAATGTATGATTAGGTCTGATATTGGTAAAAACATTACAATTCATGAAAGTAAAAAATCATATTAATAGCATTTTTTATAGCTTGAAAGGTGCATTTTCTGTGCAGAGCGGTATGACTGTGAGTATTTGACACTGCACGAAAAATAATGATGTATAAAAAACAATGTTGCTGCTGACCATTAACATATCCCAGGCTTTGATAATTATTTAAAAAATCTACTTAGTTTTTAATTTATCAAAATAATTTTGTTTGTGGTTTTTTTTTAATTTATTTATTTTTTTAAATTTTCTTTATTTTTATTTTTTAGCATTTTGTGTGCAGAGTAATATAAGCGTGTGTAATAAGGTTTTTTTTGTTGCCGAACTTGACGTTTGTTTCCACAAATCACGTCAAAATAAGAGTAAATCTTTTTGGCCTCAATTTCTGCTTCAGCGGTCAAAAATCGCAGTTTTCGAGAAGATGTGGTCGTACATGCGGAGCGCGGACCCTTCGGTGTTCGTCAAGAACACCAACGAGGGCGTGATCAGGGTCAGGAAGTCGAAGGGGAAGTACGCCTACCTGCTGGAGTCGTCCATGAACGAGTACATCGAGCAGAGGAAGCCGTGCGACACCATGAAGGTGGGAGGAAACCTGGACTCGAAAGGTTACGGAGTGGCCACGCCCAAAGGATCGCCCCTCAGGTACACTCTGAACCTCCGGACACGGGGACGCTCTGTGTGGGCTTCATGTCGGTGTCCTGTTCTGTCTGTCTCTGTGGGATTTTAGGACGATCAGACCCCTCATGTTACATATTAAATTCATCACAGCATGCTGACGTATTAAACTGGGTTTTTATTCTTTGATTTCTGTTTTTTAAATCGAAGGTGAATTTATCCAGTTTCAAGAGGTGATTTAATCAAACATCATTAACCAAAATACATTTGATTTTTTAAAATAATTTCACAACATGAATAAATTCGTGCTCTGGGATACGAGTTCGGCTGCGCGCAGAGGTTTGGACTCAAGTCATCGGTTTGACGACTTCAGACTCGACTTGAATTTTGACCCGAGAATCAGCGACTCATACACAGCGTATTAAAGGGATAGTTCTGTTTTTTTGAAGTATGAAGTGTGTAGATGTCAGTCGGCACATCTCTAATTTGGAGAAGCAGACTGAAGTCATACTTCAATTTCATTCAGTCATTTGTATTTAGTAGCTAACATTAGTCTAAAGGACATTTAAAAGATATCGAGATATATATATCGTCTATCGGGATATATCCTTAAAATTATGTGAAAGCCGTATCGTCCAGCTCTACGTACACTTAAAACGTATTTTTTCAGCTAAAATCTGCGATGCGTCTGCAGACCGGAGGCTCCCGACTGACCGATCGACGACCGCACTTTAAAAAGTCAAATCCAAAAATTATGATTGACTGACTTAATTCAGGATTTCATTTTGGTTTGTAGGGTCTACTGCATCTAATACTGACAAAGCGTTTAAGTTTTTAATGTAAACTATAACTCTTTGACATTATGACCTGGTGACGGTTTGTTTTGTTTGTTTGTTTTTTTAGTGACTGTAAAAGGGCGGCACAAAAACTATCTCAAAAACAGGGTACTGAGAGGTAATGCGTACACTGGGTAGATAAACAACACAAACAAACAAACAAACAAACAAACAAAAACAGCAACAAACATGCAAAAAAAAGAGAAACGGTAATTTTACTTTGCTGTGGATGGTTATTGAGGATGTTTATATTAGTTATATTAGATTAAATTAGATTAGATTTTAGACATAATAGTAGATATACAGTATAACTTTGTGTTTGTATATATATATATATATATATACATTTACATAATATGCATAATATACATGATAGTGAATATAATACTAAAACAATAATAAATAATTAAGTAAATAACATATTAAAAAGTAAATAACTGGGTGGAGTTGACCTGAAACTCAAAGTTCAGAGATCACGACTTGATTTCAGACTCGAGCTCAAACAGACTTGTGACTTGAAATCACTGACTTGGTTCGACCTCTGCAGCTGGTCCGAACCCCCCGCCCCCCCGCAGGCCTGAGATCAGGGTGTCAGTCTGTCAGTTTTTGGGTTTCAGACCTGTTAACTGTCTGTGCGTCTGTCTGTCAGTCCGTCTGTCCGTCAGTCTCTTAATCTGTCTCTCTGTCTGTCTTGTCTCTCTCTCTTTCTCTTGTCTGTCTTTGTCCGTGTGTGTGTTTGTCTGTCTGTGTGTCTGTCTCAGTGTTTGCGTCTGTCGGCCTGTTTACCTGTCTGTTGTCGTGTCCTCTGTCCTGCCTGTCTGACTGCCAGCCTGCCTGTCTCTCTGCGTCTCCAGTCACCATCACACTGACCACTAACAGCCACATCTCCCTGTCTCTCCTTCTGTCCACCTGTCTGTCCGGAGCATCGCTGCTGTCAGATAAAACTCATTTTCTGAAGTTTTTTTTTAAAATAAAAAACAAAAAAAATAAATAAAAAAAATAAAAATAAAATAAAAAAATGAAAAAATTAAATGTAATTAAACATATCTAACAATTGCTGAATTATACAAAAAACTAACTATATACAAAAAAAATATGCAAATTACTACTGAACTTATTTACTAATAAAGAAATCCTCTGGGAACTGTAGCGGGGTAAAATAAATTTGCAGTGACATGAAGCACCACCAATAAACAAATCAACTTTTACAAATGTGACGACTTCCAAATCTGTGTGCTGTTGGTGAGTTTGTAGAAACAAGCGAACATGAATTCTGCTTCTGTTTTACTGTAAGACGAGAATTATGTCCTCAGCAGCCGTGATTGCTGCAGGTGCATCATTTTAACGACACGAGTATGCATTTAAAGAGGAATAAGTAAAAGTGAAGGATTTTACGAGGACACGCAGATGTTTTAACCGTGCTTTTAACAGCTGCGGTCACCATGAGCACCACGTACAGATGTCATGAATGTTTAAATTATATATAGAGACCAAAACTCCAAATCATACACAAATTTCATATCATGGAAACTAACAGAAGCTATAATCTCTGCATGTGAAACATTAGGGTGGAGGCTGTTTTATGTTAATACGCATTGACTCTATAAAATCTGTCCGACGTAAGAGACCAGCGTCTTTTTTACACCATATCGATGCCAGCAAGTTACACTGAGACCAACAACCTGCCAACCACCATGTAACACCAAATTAAATGAAACAAGAATGCATATATCATCTTTTTTTATCTTTGCAAGAAACTGGAAATGCAAATTTGTCTGACTGTTTAATTGTGATCTAATAAGTTTTTGGTTGAACAGTCTTAAAGATGGATTATCGACAGCCCCTTTCCCACTGCACAAAAAATCTGCTAACTTCTGGCCCGAGTGTATGAGCTAATTTTAGCTTCCGTACTGGCGAGATGCATGGACGCACCAGCACAAAATACCGACCATCTCCACCGAAGCAGCTCAAACATCAAACCAAATTAGTCTGCACCGATTATTAAAGAGAATGACTAAATCAGAGAAGAAAAAGAAGTTAAAAAGTAGCAATAATAAAGAGAATAAAATATAATGATAATAATAATAATAATAATAATAATAATAGTGAAAAAATTCTAGCATTAATAATAATTTTAAAAATAAATAACCATTGCAAAGTTTTCACTGGCCTCCGTACTGCTTTCTACTGTTTACTAACCTGTTCTTCAGGTTGTTGGTGATGTCGCCAATGATACAAGAAACCCAGCAAACACACACACACACACACACACACACACACACACACACACACACACACACAGAAAATCACTTGTCTGCTGCAGAGCCGTGTACATGGCTCTGCTCTATTGGCAATGGGAAAGGACCGGAGAAAACATATTAAGCAGGTTATAAATACGTACACGTCCTAATTGTGATGGAAAGGGTTAAATCTCTTCTGTTGACCACACTGTCAACATTTGATCAATATTTAAATGGTTACTGGATAACAAAAAAAAATCTTAACTCAGTTTAAACATAAATAATAGTGTTTTTATCTGGCAGCAGCGTTTGAAAGTCACGTTTCCTCCCTTCCTTTGTTTCAGACATCAGCGGACTTTGTCCGTGTTTTTATCAGATGTTCTGTGAGGGAACATCTTGTTCTCATTCTTTCTGCTTCACATCAGCATTTTACAGCCAACCCAGAGTCAGAGGACGGAAATTAGCTCCACAGATGAGATTAGTACACGCCGAACGTAATAATATGTATGTTCTGCCTCTATGTTATGAAATTAATCACTGGAAAAAAAGTGTGTGTGTGTGTTTGTGTGTGTGTGTGTGTGTGTGTGTGTGTGTGTGTGTGTGTGTGTGTGTGTGTGTGTGTGTGTAGGTCCTAACAGTATCAATCAGTGTTAGACAGAAAAACCGAATCGAGCACATTGGCTTTCTGCAAATAATTAAGTGCGAATCTCTGACAGCAGATTATAACTTCTACTGACATTATTGAGAAAAAAGGAAAAAAAGCGGAGCAGTGGATGTTATTCACCATGTCTGAAAAGACGGTGTCGGTCTTTGTGATCAGTTTCCTAGCAACACACAGTTGTGTTAAAGCACTCGAATGTCGAGCACGTTGGATAATCACCTTTACACAGCTCATTAGGTCCATTTGAACAGACTGTGGACTCTTTTCTCTGGGTTGACCGGCTCTCAGTACTAACAGCTGACAATAACAAGTTCTTCATTTCATCGTTTCCACACAAAAAAACCTCCATCAACCAGCGTCTGAGCTCACGTTGCTGCTGTATCTGCAGAATCACAGCTGCCAGGACTCAAGACAACTGTGCTGCTGTTCAGTCTGAGCGGATCATTCGGAGAGTTTTGCTCTAAAACGACATTGTTGCAGTTTACGTTATTTATATATTCTATAAGTATCAGATTGATTGGGCACAAAATATAAGAAGCAATGTCGGAAATGGGTGTATGACCAATAGTACAGGTGAGATGAATGAGAAGCGAGCCAAATATGAACCCATTTATCGAGCACTGATTGACAGAAAATGGCTTCTGTATGCCCCATTTCTTTGTTCTTTTTTTGTTGTGTTTTAGGCTGAGGGACTACAGATAAAAACTAGCCTCCTGGCTGATTCTGGCATTTTTATACCTTATCTATATCTATTACTTCACACTGTCCCTTCTTAACTAAACTAAACTAAACTAAATCAATCAAATTAAATTGAATCGAATCGAATCGAATCGAATTGAATCAAAATGAATCGAATTGAATCAAAATGAATCGAATCAAATCAAATTAAATTTGGAAAAAAGGAACTTAAGTTTTCTCCACAAGGCAACACGACGTGACTAAATGATATACTTTTTTTTAAAGTATTCCTTTAAGAAAACATGCAAATACAGGAACTCACTACAAGCAGCACCACAATATTAATCTGTCTCTGGGTTACACTAAAAAAATGATGCACATGGCTGGGACACGCTTGTTGCCATGGTTTTAAATAGTTATTGGAGTCTGCTGTCGGTCAGTGGGGAGTTATTTGGTTTATTGGAGAAGATGTTTGCTTAATTAGTTTTGTCTCTTTGGATGCGTTTTCTTAATGTGCCACTGAGATGATGATTCTTTAATTTGGTTGTTAATAAGAATTCTGCTCTTTTAACTCCAACTATCACTCTGACCAAAGTTTAATGACAACTTTAATGGTGTCGAGAAATACAAAGTAGTTTTAAGACCACGCAATTTTACCGAATTCCTTGATTTTTAGGTAGTGGGACATTGCTGTTCTTGATTTTCAAAAAAATTCAAATTAAGTTGGATTCAAATAATTTTCATGTGGATTGTTTAATCTTTTACACTCAAGTGTCTGTTGTATATTTTACTTTACATAATGCAATTTAGAACAAAACTCTTCTTTTGCTGCTGCCATTGTCACATTAACCCTTTAAAATCCTGAGCAAATTGGTTTGATTTCTCCTGAAAACTTGGGGGAAAAGGCAAACAGCAGAACAGCACTCCACACACACATTTCGGGCTGGACGCCCTTTTAGCATGTAGATTTGGCAATATTACAAATGTGTAAAAAAAAATGTTCTGTAATATTGCAAAATTTACACATTGAAGAAGGGCGTCCAGCCCGAAACGTCTGTGTGACAATAATTAAGTTATAATGAGTGCTGTTCTGATTTTTTTACTGCATTGATATCCACTTTGAATATTCGACACCCAGTCTAGAAAGAGTTAAATCACTTGTGAGCATGTTAATGTGTCGTATTTTGGGGAAAAGGCAATAAGAAGCTTGACAGGAAATGTTCAGCACGTTGCAGGATGTGATAAAAAAATTACCTGAAAATTAGGGTTATTTGTTATTTGCTTTTCTTTTTCTTTTTTTCTATTTATTTTTGGGCCTTGTCTTGTTCAGTTTCTCATTGCCCTCTCCCCATGATTTTTTCCAAAGTAATCAAACCAATGTGCTCATGTTTCAAGGGGTTAATTATTGCTCTTGTCCCTTCACACTGAACTAATGCTGGTTGACTCGTCACTGATCATTTTTAAAATTCGTCTTTCTTTGAAACATCTCCACTTCCTTCTGCCACTCGAGCTTTGACCATCACTGGTATGTAAAGAGGAACAACAGACATTAGTGGGCAAAATAATAATATAATATACAATAATAAAACACGGTCGGTAAAATGTAACAGGCATTTTCTCACCTACTTCACTTTAGTATTTCAGCGCACTATTTCATAACACACTTGGTATTTCTGTCCAAACATTTGACTGTTGTTCCTCGTTTATTCATTAGGTAATGAATGGAAAGTAGTCGAGGATTGCTGCGCAGTAGTCGGTAGCAGGACACATTTGCTGTTTTTCAACCCAGACTGTATTAAAATGTCTTTTTCCTTCACTAGTGAATCAGAAATGAACTCTTCTGCTGCAGCTGATCACTGGGCTCAAAGCAAACTTACAAAGCAATTTATTTCCATTCATCAATCGATTCACAGCAGAGAAAAACTCCCTCTATTTCTTCCTGGAGGATCCCCAAGTGATCCTAAACCAGTTGGGAGACGTAGTCTCTCCAGCATTTCCAAGTTTTACCCATGGATGTCCTCCCAGTCTGTCGTGCTTGGGACATGTCCAGAGAAAGACTCCCAGGAGAGTTTCTTTCTAGGAATCTCCTTATGGCTCCTCTGAAGTAGAATTGGTTTCATTTGGACGTCTTCCCAAAATATCAAAGTCCTTCCTCTATCGTGTTTGGTGACGCTAACGCCATGCTGACTCACTTTGTCCTCGCCGCTTGTATTAAAGTCTCATGTCTTCAGGTGCTCAAAACAAACATTACATTTAAGTCCATCCCAAAGACGTATTACTGCAGCCAGGATGGTTCACTCCCTGAAAAAGACCGTGATCCTGGGTTGAGAACATAGATCTTAATCTAAGTGTATAAAGAACCCCAGAAATGAGTCCTAAAACCTGGAAATCAGTTAGCATTTTAGTACTTAAGTCAATGGGAGCTTTTAATGTGGTTTTGGAATATGTTTTTGTGTTAGAAGCAGTAAATAAGGTCTAACACACACGGTTAACACAAGCTGGAGAGATTCTCAGAGAATTGGCCTTCAACCAACTCAGGTTCCCCTCAACCTCCAACTTTCACCTTTTCATTGAAGAAACCACAAACTGATGGTTCCAAGACGCTTTTTCTTGCTGCTTTTTGACTACAGGAGTCACCTGACTCCTAAAGACTGACTACTAAGAAACATACGTGCAGTGTGCCGGTCTGTGATATTCTAAAAACCTACCAGTTCGACACAGCCTTTCATCTCTACAGCAAAGACTCTCTGTACTTTTCTTCAGTTTGTAGCTGAATATCATCTGTAGTTTCTCAAAAATGAAAGTGCTGTGCCTGAACTAATTTGATACTCCATGGGCCGTACAAGGTAGATTTATTTGTCATTCTTTGTAGTTTCAAAAAAATGAAATTAAAATTTGTCCCTAAATCATCTGCATCTTTTGGCCTCTAAGGAGGAGTTTATGAGTCCCACAGCCTGGAGGAACAATCTTCTCCGGAGTACCAATAAATTGGTATTGTCATTTCTTTTTGGAAATTTGGAAGCTCACAGTCGACAGACATTTCTGACATTTGGTTTGCGACTGCTTTTGTAGTGTTGTCTGCAAGATTTTGATTTTTTAAATGGGATGGTTTATTCTGTTTTTTTTTTCTTTTTGAGCACCTGAATGGCCGCAGCAGTCTTTCACACTCAAACTATGTGGATGTGGGATATGCACAACTTTAAAAGATGAGAAATAACATTTTAACAAGGTCTGGGTCGAAAAGCAGCGAACCTCTCCTTTAAAGGACCATTCATTTGCAGAATTAACATGCCTGACATAAGCAGATTACTTGTAATGATGTTGCTTTCTTCACCATGGCAGTCCTCTGCTCATTAACACCTAGTTCCCTTTTATCCCTTATTACTATCATCCTCGTAGAAACCCTGTTAACTTGGCAGTATTAAAACTGAACGAGCAGGGCCTGTTGGACAAATTGAAAAACAGATGGTGGTATGACAAGGGAGAGTGCGGCACCGGGGGAGGGGACTCCAAGGTCAGATCACCGTAACCCCCAACGGGTAACGACAGGCAATGGCACACCAGGGTAACCGGCAACAACCCACAACTTAAATATCATGCAGAAAACACTCCGGATGGCACCGCTGAAACTGTACCTAAACCTGCTGTTTGGTGTCTTTCACAGCTGTGGAAACACCGGTTCCTCTGGAATACAACGTGATTTGATCCATCCGAATTATTCACTTTTAGAAAAACATTGGTGATTTCTCACCTTCTGATCCAGGGGGTATTTTACATAACTAATTTAGAAAGTTGAATTTCACCCTGGCAGCTCGGATTTGTCCGTGTTTCAGCCATCAATGGGCCTATTTAAATAAGTTGAGAAAATGAAATTGAAACCGAATTTGCAATTTACAAAATGTACATAATTCCTGAAAGGCAACTTTTTTTGGTGCAATGTTTGACAAAACCTGATTTATCTCCTATGTGCAAGATATCTTCTACCTACACAGGGATTTTATCTCCCTCATACAGGATTTATCTCCTACATAAGTGATGTAATTTCCGAACCAACAGGATTTTATCCCCTATGTATGATATATTGTCTTCAATGTATGGGATGTTATCTTCTATGCAGGAGACATGCAGGATGTCAGTGGGATATTATCATTTATGTACAGGATGTTATCTCCTATGTAAGGAGATATTATCTCCTACATATGGGATATGGGTTATTTTTTACATAGGAGATATAATGGTCTATATTATTCACCACGTAAAAGATCAACCTGTAGGCTTAATTAGGTTGTTTTAAGAATGAGACAGCCGTGCAAAGTTAAGCTCTTAGTGCACAATACAAGACCATTTTCTTTTCTTTAAATATGAAATTGAGCCTTCTCACGTTTTAATTTTTAAAGTTTCATGAATCAAAACAAACCTTTGCACTAAATGCAAGAGCCCTTTAGGTTATTTTCTTGCAATTTTCAAAAGACAAACATTTGGGAAACAGGACTCCACAATTATGTATGTGTATTAAGTAACTGTCAATACAATTTTTGAAAAGATTAGTTGCTTAATTTAGTTAGTTTCAGCATCTTTTTTCATACTGTAGGTAAAGAAAGGTGGCACTGGTACATGGGCATCATGGAAATATAATCCAAGTCTAAACATGGAAATAATTTATTTCACCGTAAAGCAATATAGCCGAGATAACGGACGATAAACCAGGATTATCTTGGTTGGTAAAATATCCCCTCTGATCATCTTTGGAGCCAATTCCCTGTTAATGAACACTTCATTCCCCCCAAAATGTTAACTACAGCAGGCCTGCACCTACTCTCCACAAAATGCACACGACTTGTTTTCTGGTTTCTGTTCAGACTGTTTTGTTTCGTGAATCCCGGAGTGTTTTTTAGCTTTTGCCGGTTACCCGAAGTGATATAGTAATACACATCTCGCACGTAGGGAGTCAGGCCAGAAACAAGCTAGATGGAGTATTAATGCATATCACTTTGACGCTAACATTTACCAAAACATGTTTACGTGTGATTGTGCCTGTTTTTTGTTTTTCTTTCTGTTGTTGTTGAGGTGTTCTCTGTAGCGTACCAAAGAGACTGTACTGCAATGCCACTTTTGCTAAACTCATGCTGCTGCTGTAGCCGCCGCAGCCGTGTTGCTGTGCAGCTGAACAATAACATAAGATAACATGGAGGTGCATAATGTTATTTATGTTATTTCCACCCCCCTCCCCCTCCCTTCCTCACATGGGTCTTTGAAGAATCCCAGTAAACCTAGCAGTACTGAAGCTCAATGAACAAGCCGTCTTAGACAAGTTGAAAAACAAGTGGTGGTATGACAAGGGGGAGTGTGGACACAAGGACTCCGGCAGAAAGGTCAGTTCTTGAGGTTGCTCGGCCTGGTCCCGAGGTCATGTGTTGGTTTACCCCACCCCACCTTACCCTCATCAGACCCACACCCCCAAATACCCCAAACTCCAGCAGGCACACTCTGAAAAGAAAAAAAATGTTTTTTTTGCAGATTTTGTTCTTGAAGAATATTAGAAAGTGCAGTTTTTGTGTTTTTTTATTGCTAATTTTTCTGGTCCAATTCAGCGCATTTGTTGACTTTTTTCGTAGTAGAAATAGTAGTTACCAGGATGTAACTCTATTTCTCTGAGTGTGAAAAATATATGCAGCTTTAAAAAAAAAAAAAATACAAATCATCAAATGCATCATTAAGTTCCAGTATTTGGACGGCTGTTTTTGCCACCAGGTGTTGAACGTAAATTTGGTACACTGTGAAATGTTTTAAATATTTTTAAAGTTTTATTATCTGTAACCGAAGATTTCACCAAGAAGACGCAACTTTCAGCCTGATGGTTAGGATCGCTTTAAGATCCAACTCTCAGTAAGAAAGAAATTAGTTGAACTTTTCCTTTAAATTTAAGTCAAAAACAAACAAGAAAAAGGTGCTTAACATATATATATATATTTATTCTGTTACATACGTTTAAATATATAATCATCAATATACTTTCTCGACATTTTTCCTGACTTTTTATTATTATTATTTTTGATAATCCCCCTCCCCATTAAAAAAACAAATTTTCAGTTTTTTTTCTTTCTGGCAAGTTTTATGAAATTTCTTGTTAAATTGATCATTGTCTTTTTTGCCTGTTTTTTAACATTAAAACAATGCTCAGGTTTCAAAGGGTTAAACAGCTTTTGAAAGGTGTCTGAACGCAACACAAGAACACTGATGTTGATCCAGGTTTGAAGGGGTTAAGACACGATGTATAATGTCATAGTTTGAAATGCAAATTCAGATCTACCAAATTTAGGTTCAGGACCTGCTGGCACAAAAATCTGCATTTGTGATTAGTATTTTATTGAGGGAACGTCTTTTCGGTTTGTGGAAGCTCTTTTTGTTTTTGGAGTGTGACCCTGCTGCTCAGCTGACCGTTCTGAAGAGCCGGAGGAAAAACTTTTGTCTGACGGCACGTGGAAACCTCAAACTGCGAGGCTGTCCGCCGCCGAGCGCCTTTCATGACCTCAGAGCTCGTTCCAAAACTACAGTCAGATACGTTTATGCAAACTGATGAGAAAATGAGCCGGGCTTTTGCCCGCTCAGACAAAGCAGCCTTTTTTTTGGAGATAAGGGGTTTTCACGTCTCCAGATCAGATTTCTTCAGAGGCTTTTCTCTGCTCAGCTTCCTTCTGTTCTCCAGAATATTCTGTGGTCAGCACAGTGAGGCAGCCGCAGACAGACAGACAGACAGACGGCGACTCTGCTGAAAAATCTGACTTTTTACATCACTTTAAATCCAAATTCCAACTTTCTTTAGTTGCAACTTTTATATCGACGTTTTTAAACCACGCTGGGTGTCGTACGGTGTCTGAAAAAAGACGTTTTTGTGGGGTTTTTGTCTTTCTAAAGATAATCTGCATCAGAATCTGGCCCGGAAGAGACGCCGATTTTCCTACATTCAGATGTAAAATGTCAGATTTTGGAAACTGTTGCTATATTTCTTTCTCTCTCTCTGTCAGCCTTTGACTCTCGACCTCCGTCTCTCTCTGTTTATGGCTGCTAACCGACACTTGATGAAATTGAAGCCACTGACCACAGCCTTACCACCCCTCCTCTTCCTCCCCTCACACACACACACACACACACACACACACACACACACACACACACACACACACACACACACACACACACACACACACACACTGGTGCTTTTGTCTCCGATCTGTCATGTACCTCCTGCTGTAACAGACGAACCTTCATCAGTCGTCAGCGTGGCGACGAGGAGAAAAGACTCAAAGTCAGACTGAAACTGCAGAAATGTAAATTAAAGTGTAAAAATGACACAGGTAAACGAATATACATGAAAAGTAATTAAGAAACACTACAGAAAAGTAAACTAGAGGAAAATAAAATAGAGAAAATAAAGGAAACTGTAAAGATGAACAACAAAAAGGAAACTACAATAAACTACAGCAAACTGCAAACAGGAACTATGTGAAACTACAAAAAAGTAAACTGCAGGAAAAAAAATAAAAATAAACTACAAAGAAATAATTAACTACGGGAAACTACAAAATACAATTACAGAAAAGTACAAAAAAGTAAAGTACTGGGAACTGCAAAAGAGGAAACTGCAGTAAACATGAGCAAACTACAAAAGATATAAACTACAGAAAACCACAGAAGACAAAACTACAAAAAATTCAAACAAAGGGAAACAGCAATAATGTAAACTACAGCGAACTGCAGAAGAAGAACTACAATAAATCAAACTACTGCAAACTACACATAGGAAACTACAAAAAGAAAAACTACATGGAACTACAAAAGAGGAACTACAATTAAGTAAATTACAAGTACAAAAAAGGGAAACTACATGAAACTACAAAAATGTAAACTAAAGGAAACTAAAGGAAATATGTGGAAGCTACAATAGAGGAAACCAGAAACAAAGAAAGAAAAACGACGTAAACTACAGGAAACCACAAAAACAGAAACTACAAGAAGGTAAAAAATAAACAACAAAAAAGGAAACTACAGGAAACTACAAAAAAATAGGTTAATTATGGGAAACTACAATAAAGTATTAATAAATAATTAAGTAGTACAGTAATACGACATGATATAACTGTGTGTGAATTTGAGTTAAGACTAATATATTAAACAAATAAATGTTTTTATTTCAGTCTGACTTTGATGTTTCTTCGGTATAATTCGACAACATCTGATTGGCCGAGAGTTTGACGACGTGACAATTTGGAGAGGAAAGCTCTCTGATAGGCTCCGCCCACCTTCACCACACTTCCTGTTGAAGAGAGGCCCCGCCCACTATGAGTGCTGTTTTTTTTTAAATTTAATTTAATTTTTAACAGACTGCATGCTATTGGATGAGAGCGAGACAAGTCACGCCCACCAGAACTAAGTGACGCATGTGATGGAGAAACAACCAATTATGTAAATTTTAGAAACAAGCTCAGCAACCAATCAAATCTCTCCTTTTCTCAAAAGATTAAATGATTATTTTTTGTATGAGTCAGTTTGACAGAAGTTATAAAACATATTCTGTGAAGAACTGAGCAGATTTATTTTTTATTTACACTGAATTTAACTGTGGAACCTGAAAACAGCACAACTGAAATGTGAACTTGCAGATTTAAAAAAACTTTTCTTTTTTTTTTTGAAGCGGCTTAATTAAGAAAAACAATCAGTCTATAGAGACGACTTCTGTCTTTGTTTTCCCTCACTCTGTTTGCATTTCTGTGCATGAAAATTGCATGTGGCAGATATATAAATATGGATTTTCCAAAGGCTGTGATTTGAGGCAATGAAGATGGTAAAATTAAAGGGGTAGTTCACCAAATATAGTACTATAGTATAGTATAAAATGAAATAAATGATAAATTATACATTATAAATTATAAATTAAAAAGCATATGAAGACCACACTTAAACTTTTATCCACAGACAGAGTTATGAATAAACTGTCCTAAAATCAGTGGAGTGCCCCTTTAATAAATTAATTAATTTTTCTATTATTAAAATAATATTTATATTATATGTAAAAGTATATTATTTAGTATTTTTACACGCCTCTGTATCACAGCATTTGGACTTTTAAAAACTGTCTTAGTAGTGAGAAATATTCTTTTTTTTTAGCTTTTGATAATTATAACTGTAGTGATGTCATGACTCTCTGCTCCGCGATTGGTCGTCCCTGACCCCGCCTCTCTGTGCTGACAGGACAAGACGAGCGCGCTCAGTCTGAGCAACGTGGCCGGCGTGTTTTACATCCTGATCGGAGGTTTGGGGCTCGCCATGCTGGTGGCTCTGGTCGAGTTCTGCTACAAGTCCCGGATCGAGTCGAGACGGATGAAGGTGAGTCCAAACTGGGCGGAGTAAACCTGTGTGGTGTTATCAAACAAAAATTAACCCGCAATTTATACGGTTCTCGTGGCATTTTGAGGATTTTAGGAAGGTCCTAGGATTTTTTGACGTTTGTTGGATTTTAGGACATTTACAGGATTTTAGGACATTTCAAGGATTTGAGGATGTTTCTAAGATGTTGGGACATTTCTAGATTAGTTGGGATATTTTGAGGATTTTAAGACATTTCTGGGATTTTTGGACATTGCTCAGAGTTTAGGGTGTTTCTTGGATTTTCAGGACATTTCTAGGATTTTATGACCTGTCTGGGATTTTAAGATGTTTCCAGGATTTTGGGACATTTTTCAGATTTTAGGACGTTGCTGCTGCTCTTTCCTAACATTTTCTCCGAGCGTTGATGGTTGAAGTGCGTTTTGTGTGTAAATGCTCTCAGTGACAGACAGTTTTGTTGCCCCTCTGCTCACCACCTCAGCACCACACACACACCATGTTGTTGATGTTTGTGGTACACCAGAGAGACGTACATGTCCCCGCGTCTTTCTCGGGTGCAGTTTTATTTCTTGATGATCAGATTTTTGTGTCTTTATGGCGGCTCTCTGCAGAGCAGCCACAGGGCAGGAGCGCCAGCGTCGCTGCCATTTTTAAGCACCAGCTGAACTCGTCTCATCTGACTCTTGAGCTCCTCTTCATCGCCGGCGTCTGATGAAACTGCGGCCGCCTCATTACAGACTGGTGGTGGTTTGTACCGAGACTTTGATGGGCTGCTCAGAAGGAACAAACAAGTCATTAGAGCCATTTTTCCTCAGCGGCAGTCTGCTACTCTCATCTCTGCTGGACTCTTGTTATTCTCTTCACATGCGAGTCTGAGCACAAAGACTCTAAACTCCTCTCGCTGAAGGCGGCACTGACCCAACATGTGTGGAGGATTTCATCAGTGTGAGCAGATGGAGGGTTGTGCAGAGAGAGGGTGAGGCTGCGGTTACCTGCTGCAGAGGTAGATGTATTCACACGGGACTAATAGTCAATATACCCCGGTACATTCTCTGCTGATACATTATTGATACTCGGCCATAAATTTTGCAATGTGAGCTCTTGTGGAGAAGAATCTTTGCTTTGCTGCCGGCATTTTAACTGTGAACCGTTCTGGTGTCTGCGGCTGAAACCTCTCAGTTTATGGCTCTTTGACATTTCAGTTTTTATAGTTTGAAGTGTTTATGCTGTTCTGTTTATGCTGCAACAAGATGTCAAGTCTAAACCCTCTCGAGCTCAGAGCCTCAACGGTGAAAGGTAAATATGAGGATGGTGATGGAGAAAAGGTCACGAGGTCAGGACAAGAGTCTGCAGCCGTGCTGGCGGTTCTGTGAGGCTGTAATTGGTCACAGTGGTGCTTTGATCTGCGAACATGCTCACAATGGCAATATTAACATGCTGATGTTTTAATGCTATGATGTTTACAATGTTTAGCAGCTTTTTACCTGCTGATGGAAATATTGTGCAGATACAGCAGTTTGAATCATGAACCATGTACTCTATTAAATGTGTGCAATTAAAAAGTAAGTGAGCAGTCATAATATAATATGTAAAAAATTAAAATGAAATAAAAAATGTTACTGAAAAATGGAAAAATATTTAAAGAATAGTATATCACAAAAAAACTGGGAAAATCTGAACGTACAGTATAAATACATCAAAAATGGCATGTTGCTAAAAATTCCTTAAAAAAAAAATGTCATAGGATTATGGTTATACAATTTTAAAAAATAATCAAAAAACAATATAGTATAGCATGGTGGAAAAAAAATGATACCTAAAAAATCATACAATACAATGTCATTCACAAATCATTAAAAATGTCAAAGTATAGTGTGTCTTAAAAAATAGCTTAAAAATAGTATAGTATAGCATAGTATGTAGTTCAAAAGTCATCAGAAAAGTAATAGTATAGTATGTCATGTAAAAAAAAGGGATCAAAAATGTTACATTATACTAATGTTATATAGTATAGTACGTGGCAAAAAAATAATGTTGTATGTCATTGAAAAAAACATCAATAATGACATAGAATATTATGTCAATACAATCATAATTGAAAAAAATTGTCGTAATGTAGTAGTGTAAAAATTGCGAAAAGTTTCACAGTATGTTGCAAAAGAATCGTCAAGAAATGTAACGTGGAAAAAATGACTGAAAATGCAAGGCTATAGTATGGCAAAAATGTCAAAATATGACATGTCCCAACAACTGCTGAAAACCACATAAAACCATATGAAATAGCCATCCAAAACACGCCGTAGCATAGAAAATTGCAAAAAGTCCCCAAAACACAAAACTTTGACATGTGGAAAAAATGTCCGAAAATGCAAGGCTATAGTATGGCAAAAATGTCAAAATATGACATCTTCTGAAAACTGCTGAAAACCACATTAAACCACATGAAATAGCAGTCCAAGACACGCCATTGTGTACAAAGTTGCAAAAACGGCCAAAAACACAAAGCTTTGACATATGGGAAAAATGACCAAAAATGCAAGGCTATAGTATGGCAAAAATGTCAAAATTTGACATTTTCCAAAAACTGCTGAAAACCATATTAAACCATATAAAACAGCAATTTGAGACACGCCATTGCATAGAAAGTTGCAAAAATGTTCAAAAACACAAAAATTTGACATGTGGAAAAAATGACTGAAAATGCAAGGCTATAGTATGGCAAAAATGTCAAAAAATGACTTCTTCCGAAAACTGCTGAAAACCACATTAAGTGACATAAAATAGCCGTCAAAGACACGTCGTAGCATACAAAATTACAAAAGGTCGGCAAAACACAAAAATCTGACATGCAGGAAAAATCAATGAAAAAGCAAGGTTATAGTATGGAAAAAATGTCAAAATATGACATTTTCCAAAAACTGCTGAAAACCATATTAAACCATATAAAACAGCAATTTGAGACATGCCATTGCATAGAAAGTTGCAAAAACGTTCAAAAACACGAAATGTCATAGGATACGCGGGAAAAATGACCGAAAATGCAAGGCTATAGTATGGCAAAAATGTCAAAATATCACATCTTCTGAAAACTGCTGAAAATCACATTAAGTGACATAAAATAGCCGTCAAAGTCACGCCATTGCATAGAAAGTTGCAAAAACGGCCAAAAACACGAAACTTTGACACGCGGGAAAAATTACCGAAAATACAAGGGTATAGTATGGCAAAAATGTCAAAATATGACATGTCCCAACAACTGCTAATATTCACATGAAACCATATTAAATAGCCATCCAAAACACGCCGTAGCATAGAAAATTGCAAAAAGTCTCCAAAACACAAAACTTTGACATGTGGAAAAAATGTCCGAAAATGCAAGGCTATAGTATGGCAAAAATGTCAAAATATGACATCTTCTGAAAACTGCTGAAAACCACATTAAACCACATAAAACAGCAGTCCAAGACACGCCTTAGCATAGAAAATTGCAAAAAGTCTCCAAAACACAAAACTTTGACACACGGGAAAAATTACAGAAAATGTAAGGCTATAGTATGGCAAAAATGTCAAAATATGACATATTCTGAAAACTGCTGAAAACCACATTAAGTGACATAAAATAGCCGTCAAAGTCACGACATTGCATAGAAAGTTGCAAAAATGGCCAAAAACACGAAACTTTGACACGCTGGAAAAATTACCGAAAATGCAAGGCTATAGTATGGCAAAAATGTCAAAATATGACCTTTTCCAAAAACTGCTGAAAACCACATTAAACCACATTAAATAGCCGAAAAAAACGCTGTTGCATATAAAATTGCAAAAAGTTGCCAAAACACAAAAATTTGAAATGCTGCGGAAAAAAAATCAAAAAAGCAAGGCTATAGTATGGCAAAAATGTCAAAATATGACATCTTCTGAAAACTGCTGAAAACCACATTAAACCACATTAAATAGCAAGTCAAGACACGCTGTAGCATAGAAAATTTCAAAAAGTCGCCAAAACACAAAAATTTGATATGTGGGAAAAAAATTAAAAAAGCAAGGCTATAGTATGGCAAAAATGTCAAAATATGTCATTTCCCAAAAACTGCTGAAAACCACATTAAACCACATGAAACAGCAATTTGAGACACGCCATTGCATAGAAAGTTGCAAAAACGGCCAAAAACACAAAACTTTGACATGTGGAAAAAATTACCGAACATGCAAGGCTATAGTATGGCAAAAATGTCAAAATATGACATTTTCCAAAAACTCCTGAACACCACATTAAACCACATGAAATAACCGTCCAAGACACACCGTTGTAACCATAGAAAGTTGCAAAATTCGGCCAAAAACAAGAAAGATTTGACATGTGGGAAAAATGACAGAAAATGCAAGGCAATAGTATGGCAAAAATAACAAAATATGGCATCTTCTGAAAACTGCTAAAAATAACATTAAGTGACATAAAATAGCCGTCAAAGTCACGCCATTGCATAGAAAGTTGCAAAAATGGTCAAAAACACAAAAATGTGACATGTGGGAATAATGACCAAAAATGCAAGGCTATAGTATGGCAAAAATGTCAAAATATGACACGTCCCAAAAACTGCTGAAAACCACATTAAACCATTTGAAATAGCCATCCAAAACATGCCGCAGCATAGAAAATTGCAACAAGTCCCCAAAACACAAAACTTTGACATGTGCAAAAAATGACCGAAAATGCAAGGCTATAGTATGGCAAAAATGTCAAAATATGACATTTTCCAAAAACTGCTGGAAACCAAATTAAACCACATATGATAGCCGTCCAAGAAACGCTGCAGCATAGATAATTGCAAAAAGTCCCGAAAACATAAAAAAATTGAAATGTGGGAAAAATGACCAAGAATGCAAGGCTATGGTATGGCAAAAATGTCAAAATATGACATTTTCTGAAAACTGGTAAAAACCACATTAAACCACATGAAATAACCGTCCAAGACACGCAATACCATAGAAATTTGCAAAATTTCCCCAAAATAGAAAAATTTGACATGTGGGAAAAATGACCGAAAATGCAAGGCTATAGTATGGCAAAAATGTCAAAATATGACATTTTCCAAAAACTGCTGAAAACCACATTAAACCACATAAAATAGCCGTCCAAGAAACGCTGTAGCATAGAAAATTGCAAAAATCCCATAAAACAGAAAAATTTGACATGTGGGAAAAATGACCGAAAATGCAAGGCTATAGTATGGCAAAAATGTCAAAATATGACATTTTCCAAAAACTGCTGAAAACCACATTAAACCACATAAAATAGCCGTCCAAGACACGCTGTAGCATAGAAAATTGCAAAATTTCCGCAAAACAAGAAAATTTCACGTGGGAAAAATGACCGAATATGCAAGGCTATAGTATGGCAAAAATGTCAAAATATGACATTTCCCAAAAACTGCTGAAAACCACATTAAACCACATAAAATAGCCGTCCAAGACACGGTGTAGCATAGAAAATTGCAAAAATTCCATAAAACAGAAAAATTTTACATGTGGGAAAAATGACCAAGAATGCAAGGCTATAGTATGGCAAAAATGTCAAAATTTGACATTTCCCAAAAACTGCTGAAAACCACATTAAACCACATAAAATAGCCGTCCAAGACACGCTGTAGCATAGAAAATTGCAAAAAGTCCCCAAAACATAAAAAATTTGACATGTGGGAAAAATGACCAAGAATGCAAGGCTATAGTATGGCAAAAATGTCAAAATTTGACATTTCCCAAAAACTGCTGAAAACCACATTAAACCACATCAAATAACTGTCCAAGACACGCTGTAGCATAGAAAATTGCAAAATTTCCCCAAAACACAAAAATTTGACATGTGGGAAAAATGACCGAAAATGCAAGGCTATAGTATGGCAAAAATGTCAAAATATGACATTTTCCAAAAACTGCTGAAAACCACATTAAACCATATAAAATAGCCATCCAAAACACGCCGTAGCATAGAAAATTGCAAAAAGTCGCCAAAACACAAAAATTTGACGTGGAAAAAATGACCGAAAATGCAAGGCTATAGTATGGCAAAAATGTCAAAATATGACCTTTTCCAAAAACTGCTGAAAACCACATTAAACCACATAAAATAACCGTCCAAGACACGCTGTAGCATAGAAAATTGCAAAAATTCCATAAAACAGAAAAATTTTACATGTGGGAATAATGACCGAAAATGCAAGGCAATAGTATGGCAAAAATTTCAAAATGTGACATTTCCCAAAAACTGCTGAAAACCACATTAAACCACATAAAATAGCCGTCAAAGACATGCTGTAACATAGAAATTTTCAAAAATTCCATAAAACAAGAAAATTTGACGTGGGAAAAATGGCAGAAAATGCAAGGCTATAGTATGGCAAAAATTTCAAAATATGACATTTTCTGAAAACTGCTGGAAACCAAATTAAACCACAGGAAATAGCCGTCCAAGACACGCTGTAGCATAGAAATTTTCAAAAATCCCATAAAACAGAAAAATTTGACATGTGGGAAAAATGACCGAAAATGCAAGGCTATAGTATGGCAAAAATGTCAAAATATGACATTTTCCAAAAACTGCTGAAAACCACATTAAACCACATGAAATAGCCATCCAAGACACGCTGTAGCATAGAAAATTGCAAAATTTCCCCAAAATAAGAAAATTTGACACGCAGAAAAAATGACCGAAAATGCAAGGCTATAGTATGGCAAAAATGTCAAAATATGACATTTTCCAAAAACTGCTGAAAACCACATTAAACCACATAAAATAGCCGTCCAAGACACGCTGTAGCATAGAAAATTTCAAAAAGTCGCCAAAACACAAAAATTTGATATGTGGGAAAAAAATTAAAAAAGCAAGGCTATAGTATGGCAAAAATGTCAAAATATGACATTTTCCAAAAACTCCTGAAAACCACATTAAACCACATGAAATAACCGTCCAAGAAACGCTGTAGCATAGAAAATTGCAAAAAGTCCCCAAAACATAAAAAATTTGAAATGTGGGAAAACTGACCAAGAATGCAAGGCTATAGTATGGCAAAAATGTCAAAATATGACATTTTCCAAAAACTGCTGAAAACCACATTAAACCACATAAAATAGCCGTCCAAGACACGCTGTAGCATAGAAAATTGCAAAACTTCTGCAAAACAAGAAAATTTCACATGTGGGAAAAATGACCAAGAATGCAAGGCTATAGTATGGCAAAAATGTCAAAATTTGACATTTCCCAAAAACTGCTGAAAACCACATTAAACCACATAAAATAGCCGTCCAAGACACGCTGTAGCATAGAAAATTTCAAAAAGTCGCCAAAACACAAAAATTTGATATGTGGAAAAAATTACCGAACATGCAAGGCTATAGTATGGCAAAAATGTCAAAATATGACATTTTCTGAAAACTGCTAAAAACCACATTAAACCACATGAAATAACCGTCCAAGACACGCAATACCATAGAAATTTTCAAAAATTCCATAAAACAGAAAAATTTTACATGTGGGAAAAATGACCGAAAATGCAAGGCTATAGTATGGCAAAAATGTCAAAATATGACATTTCCCAAAAACTGCTGAAAACCACATTAAACCACATAAAATAGCCGTCCAAGACACGGTGTAGCATAGAAAATTGCAAAAATTCCATAAAACAAGAAAATTTGACATGCGGCAGAAATGACAGAAACTGCAAGGCTATAGTATGGCAAAAATGTCAAAATGTGACATTTCCCAAAAACTGCTGAAAACCACATTAAACCACATAAAATAGCCGTCAAAGACATGCTGTAGCATAGAAAATTGCAAAAAGTCCCCAAAACATAAAAAATTTGAAATGTGGGAAAAATGACCAAGAATGCAAGGCTATAGTATGGCAAAAATGTCAAAATATGACATTTTCCAAAAACTGCTGAAAACCACATTAAACCACATCAAATAACTGTCCAAGACACGCTGTAGCATAGAAAATTGCAAAAAGTCCCCAAAACAAGAAAATTTGACATGCGGCAGAAATGACGGAAACTGCAAGGCTATAGTATGGCAAAAATGTCAAAATATGACATTTTCCAAAAACTGCTGGAAAACCAAATTAAACCACGTATAATAGCCGTCCAAGAAACGCTGTAGCATAGAAATTTGCAAAATTTCCCCAAAACACAAAAATTTGACATGTGGGAAAAATGACCGAAACTGCAAGGCTATAGTATGGCAAAAATGTGAAAATGTGACATTTTCCAAAAACTGCTGAAAACCACATTAAACCACATAAAATAGCCGTCCAAGACACGCTGTAGCATAGAAAATTTCAAAAAGTCGCCAAAACACAAAAATTTGATATGTGGGAAAAAAATTAAAAAAGCAAGGCTATAGTATGGCAAAAATGTCAAAATATGTCATTTCCCAAAAACTGCTGGAAACCACATTAAACCACATGAAATAACCGTCCAAGACACGGTGTAACATAGAAATTTTCAAAAATTCCATAAAACAGAAAGATTTTACATGTGGGAAAAATGACCAAAAATGCAAGGCTATAGTATGGCAAAAATGTCAAAATATGACATTTTCCAAAAACTGCTGAAAACCACATTAAACCACATCAAATAACTGTCCAAGACACGCTGTAGCATAGAAAATTGCAAAAAGTCCCCAAAACAAGAAAATTTGACATGCGGCAGAAATGACGGAAACTGCAAGGCTATAGTATGGCAAAAATGTCAAAATATGACATTTTCCAAAAACTGCTGGAAAACCAAATTAAACCACGTATAATAGCCGTCCAAGAAACGCTGTAGCATAGAAATTTGCAAAATTTCCCCAAAACACAAAAATTTGACATGTGGGAAAAATGACCGAAAATGCAAGGCTATAGTATGGCAAAAATGTCAAAATATGACATTTTCCAAAAACTGCTGAAAACCACATTAAACCACATAAAATAGCCGTCCAAGACACGCTGTTGCATAGAAAATTTCAAAAAGTCGCCAAAACACAAAAATTTGATATGTGGGAAAAAAATTAAAAAAGCAAGGCTATAGTATGGCAAAAATGTCAAAATATGTCATTTCCCAAAAACTGCTGGAAACCACATTAAACCACATGAAATAACCGTCCAAGACACGGTGTAACATAGAAATTTTCAAAAATTCCATAAAACAGAAAGATTTTACATGTGGGAAAAATGACCAAAAATGCAAGGCTATAGTATGGCAAAAATGTCAAAATTTGACATTTCCCAAAAACTGCTGAAAACCACATTAAACCACATAAAATAACCGTCCAAGACACGGTGTAACATAGAAATTTTCAAAAATTCCATAAAACAGAAAGATTTTACATGTGGGAAAAATGACCAAAAATGCAAGGCTATAGTATGGCAAAAATGTCAAAATATGACATTTTCTGAAAACTGCTAAAAACCACATTAAACCACAGGAAATAACCGTCCAAGACACGGTGTAGCATAGAAATTTTCAAAAATCCCATAAAACAGAAAAATTTGACATGTGGGAAAAATGACCGAAAATGCAAGGCTATAGTATGGCAAAAATGTCAAAATATGACATTTCCCAAAAACTGCTGAAAACCACATTAAACCACATAAAATAGCCGTCCAAGACACGGTGTAGCATAGAAAATTGCAAAAATTCCATAAAACAAGAAAATTTGACATGCGGCAGAAATGACAGAAACTGCAAGGCTATAGTATGGCAAAAATGTCAAAATATGACATTTTCTGAAAACTGGTAAAAACCACATTAAACCACATGAAATAGCCATCCAAGACACGCTGTAGCATAGAAAATTGCAAAATTTCCCCAAAATAAGAAAATTTGACACGCAGAAAAAATGACCGAAAATGCAAGGCTATAGTATGGCAAAAATGTCAAAATATGACATTTCCCAAAAACTGCTGAAAACCACATTAAACCACATAAAATAGCCGTCCAAGACACGGTGTAGCATAGAAAATTGCAAAAATTCCATAAAACAAGAAAATTTGACATGCGGCAGAAATGACAGAAACTGCAAGGCTATAGTATGGCAAAAATGTCAAAATGTGACATTTCCCAAAAACTGCTGAAAACCACATTAAACCACATAAAATAGCCGTCAAAGACATGCTGTAGCATAGAAAATTGCAAAAAGTCCCCAAAACATAAAAAATTTGAAATGTGGGAAAAATGACCAAGAATGCAAGGCTATAGTATGGCAAAAATGTCAAAATATGACATTTTCCAAAAACTGCTGAAAACCACATTAAACCACATCAAATAACTGTCCAAGACACGCTGTAGCATAGAAAATTGCAAAAAGTCCCCAAAACAAGAAAATTTGACATGCGGCAGAAATGACGGAAACTGCAAGGCTATAGTATGGCAAAAATGTCAAAATATGACATTTTCCAAAAACTGCTGGAAAACCAAATTAAACCACGTATAATAGCCGTCCAAGAAACGCTGTAGCATAGAAATTTGCAAAATTTCCCCAAAACACAAAAATTTGACATGTGGGAAAAATGACCGAAACTGCAAGGCTATAGTATGGCAAAAATGTGAAAATGTGACATTTTCCAAAAACTGCTGAAAACCACATTAAACCACATAAAATAGCCGTCCAAGACACGCTGTAGCATAGAAAATTTCAAAAAGTCGCCAAAACACAAAAATTTTACATGTGGGAAAAAAATTAAAAAAGCAAGGCTATAGTATGGCAAAAATGTCAAAATATGTCATTTCCCAAAAACTGCTGGAAACCACATTAAACCACATGAAATAACCGTCCAAGACACGGTGTAACATAGAAATTTTCAAAAATTCCATAAAACAGAAAGATTTTACATGTGGGAAAAATGACCAAAAATGCAAGGCTATAGTATGGCAAAAATGTCAAAATTTGACATTTCCCAAAAACTGCTGAAAACCACATTAAACCACATAAAATAACCGTCCAAGACACGGTGTAACATAGAAATTTTCAAAAATTCCATAAAACAGAAAGATTTTACATGTGGGAAAAATGACCAAAAATGCAAGGCTATAGTATGGCAAAAATGTCAAAATATGACATTTTCTGAAAACTGCTAAAAACCACATTAAACCACAGGAAATAACCGTCCAAGACACGGTGTAGCATAGAAATTTTCAAAAATTCCATAAAACAGAAAAATTTTACATGTGGGAAAAATGACCGAAAATGCAAGGCTATAGTATGGCAAAAATGTCAAAATATGACATTTTCCAAAAACTGCTGAAAACCACATTAAACCACATGAAATAGCCATCCAAGACACGCTGTAGCATAGAAAATTGCAAAATTTCCCCAAAATAAGAAAATTTGACACGCAGAAAAAATGACCGAAAATGCAAGGCTATAGTATGGCAAAAATTTCAAAATGTGACATTTCCCAAAAACTGCTGAAAACCACATTAAACCACATAAAATAGCCGTCCAAGACATGCTGTAGCATAGAAAATTTCAAAAAGTCGCCAAAACACAAAAATTTGATATGTGGGAAAAAAATTTAAAAAGCAAGGCTATAGTATGGCAAAAATGTCAAAATATGACATTTTCCAAAAACTGCTGAAAACCACATTAAACCACATCAAATAACTGTCCAAGAAACGCTGTAGCATAGAAAATTGCAAAAAGTCCCCAAAACATAAAAAATTCGACATGTGGGAAAACTGACCAAGAATGCAAGGCTATAGTATGGCAAAAATGTCAAAATATGACATTTTCCAAAAACTGCTGAAAACCACATTAAACCACATAAAATAGCCGTCCAAGACACGCTGTAGCATAGAAAATTGCAAAACTTCTGCAAAACAAGAAAATTTCACATGTGGGAAAAATGACCAAGAATGCAAGGCTATAGTATGGCAAAAATGTCAAAATTTGACATTTCCCAAAAACTGCTGAAAACCACATTAAACCACATAAAATAGCCGTCCAAGACACGCTGTAGCATAGAAAATTTCAAAAAGTCGCCAAAACACAAAAATTTGATATGTGGGAAAAATGACCAAAAATGCAAGGCTATAGTATGGCAAAAATGTCAAAATTTGACATTTCCCAAAAACTGCTGAAAACCACATTAAACCACATAAAATAGCCGTCCAAGACACGCTGTAGCATAGAAAATTGCAAAAATTCCATAAAACAGAAACATTTTACATGTGGGGAAAAATGACCGAAAATGCAAGGCTATAGTATGGCAAAAATGTCAAAATATGACATTTTCCAAAAACTGCTGAAAACCACATTAAACCACATAAAATAGCCGTCCAAGACACGCTGTAGCATAGAAAATTGCAAAAATTCCATAAAACAGAAACATTTTACATGTGGGAAAAATGACCGAAAATGCAAGGCTATAGTATGGCAAAAATGTCAAAATTTGACATTTCCCAAAAACGGCTGAAAACCACATTAAACCACATAAAATAACCGTCCAAGACATGGTGTAGCATAGAAACTTTCAAAAATTCCATAAAACAGAAAAATTTTACATGTGGGAAAAATGACCGAAAATGCAAGGCTATAGTATGGCAAAAATGTCAAAATATGACATTTTCCAAAAACTGCTGAAAACCACATTAAACCATATATAATAGCTGTTCAAGAAACGCTGTAGCATAGAAAATTGCAAAAAGTCCCCAAAACATAAAAAACTTGACATGTGGGAAAACTGACCAAGAATGCAAGGCTATAGTATGGCAAAAATGTCAAAATATGACATTTCCTCAAAACTGCTGTAAGCCAAATTAAACCACATAAAATAGTTGTTAAAGACACGCTGTAGCATAGAAAATTGCAAAAAGTCCCCAAAACACAAAAATTTGACATGTGGGAAAAATGACCAAAAATGCAAGGCTATAGTATGGCAAAAATGTCAAAAAATCACACGTCCCAAAAAGACATTTTATTTTATGGAAATCTTGGCTGTTTTTCAAAAACTATGACGTGTCTCTGCATGCAATTTTAATAGATTGCTTTTTGTCCAGAAACCTTTTCCTTCTTTTATTTTGTTTTGTCATTTTAGTCAGTCACCAGATCCTCGGAAGGATGAAATGCGAAAACCCAGGATTGGTAGACAAAGGTTAAAACTGCTCGAGGCAGGCTTTATTCAATGATCAAAATGTCAAAAACGTATATCAAAAGCAACAGTAACCTTACTCCTTTTTATGGGAGTTACATATACAGTCAAACACAAGGTGTAAGCAAGGTAAGTCACAGCACAAAAAGCCCCAAAAAGCACACACAGTGATCTGCTGTTCCTCTTTATCTGGAGGTCCATCGTGTCATCACTCTCTCCACTGTCCGTCTCTCCTCATTGGCTGGCCGTGGGCGTGGTGTGTTCGGTTAGAAACTTCTTTCTCCTGCTTGGGGAGTCATGTTTAGGTAGAAGCAGCTTCTTCTTCTGCTGGGGAATTTCCACCAAAACATTTGGATTCCTGTTACTGATTGTTCAAACTGTTGATTCAAGAACATGTTAAAAATGCTCAAGAAGCAGAGTGCCACTGTTTGCATATTAATGAAGGGGTTAATTTCCCATAGAGGGATGAAACAGCTTGGGTTCAAATCTGGGTCTGAGTCTCCAATCTTATCTGATCTCCCACCAGTCATGTTTTGGCAATTTTCTGCATTTTCATTTGTTTTTTAGACATGCTATATTATTATATTTTGGGAAAATTTTGCAACATTCTGTTACTAATGCATGTCTCGGCAGGCTATACTATACTATTTTATGTGGTTTTCAGCTGTTTTTTTGTACATGTCATGATTTCACATTTTTAGAAATATTATGCGATGACAAACAGATTATGATGTCATATCCCCAAAACAGCTGAAAAACACATTAATCCACGTAAAATAGCGTTCCAAGACACGCCATAGCATAGAAAGTTACAAATAGTACCCACAATACAAAAATTTGACAAATTTGATTTTTGGGATAAATGACCAAAACTGCAAGGGAATAGTATGGCAAAAATGTCAAAATGTGAAATTTCCCAAAAACTGCTGAAAACCACATTAAACCACATAAAATAGCCATCCAAGACACGCTGTAGCATAGAAAATTGCAAAAAGTCCCCAAAACAAGAAAATTTGACGTGCGGGAAAAATGACCAAGAATGCAAGGCTATAGTATGCCAAAAATGTCAAAATTTGACATTTCCCAAAAACGGCTGAAAACCACATTAAACCACATAAAATAGCCGTCCAAGACACGCTGTAGCATAGAAAATTGCAAAATTTCCCCAAAACAAGAAAATTTGACATGCGGGAAAAATGACCAAGAATACAAGGCTATAGTATGGCAAAAATGTCAAAATTTGACATTTCCCAAAAACGGCTGAAAACCACATTAAACCACATAAAATAACCGTCCAAGACACGCTGTAGCATAGAAATTTTCAAAAATTCCATGAAACAGAAAAATTTTACATGTGGGAAAAATGACCGAAAATGCAAGGCTATAGTATGGCAAAAATGTCAAAATATGACATTTTCCAAAAACTGCTGAAAACCACATTAAACCACATAAAATAGCCGTCCATGACACGCTGTAGCATAGAAAGTTGCAAAAAGTCCCCAAAACAAGAAAATTTGACATGCGGGAGAAATGACAGAAACTGCAAGGCTATAGTATGGCAAAAATGTCAAAATTTGACATTTCCCAAAAACGGCTGAAAACCACATTAAACCACATAAAATAGCCGTCCAAGACACGCTGTAGCATAGAAAATTGCAAAATTTCCCCAAAACAAGAAAATTTGACATGCGGGAAAAATGACCAAGAATGCAAGGCTATAGTATGGCAAAAATGTCAAAATTTGACATTTTCCAAAAACTGCTGAAAACCACATTAAACCACATAAAATAGCCGTCCAAGACACGCTGTAGCATAGAAAATTGCAAAATTTCCCCAAAACAAGAAAATTTGACATGCGGGAAAAATGACCAAGAATGCAAGGCTATAGTATGGCAAAAATGTCAAAATATGACATTTTCCAAAAACTGCTGAAAACCACATTAAACCACATAAAATAGCCGTCCAAGACACGCTGTAGCATAGAAAATTGCAAAAAGTCCCCAAAACAAGAAAATTTGACATGCGGGAAAAATGACCAAGAATGCAAGGCTATAGTATGGCAAAAATATCAAAATATGACATTTTCCAAAAACTGCTGAAAACCACATTAAACCACATAAAATAGCCGTCCAAGACATGCTGTAGCATAGAAAATTGCAAAATTTCCCCAAAACAAGAAAATTTGACATGTGGGAAAAATGACCAAGAATGCAAGGCTATAGTATGGCAAAAATGTCAAAATATGACATTTTCCAAAAACTGCTGAAAACCACATTAAACCACATAAAATAGCCGTCCAAGACACGCTGTAGCATAGAAAATTGCAAAATTTCCCCAAAACAAGAAAATTTGACATGCGGGAAAAATGACCAAGAATGCAAGGCTATAGTATGGCAAAAATGTCAAAATATGACATTTTCTGAAAACTGCTGAAAACCACATTAAACCACATAAAATAACCGTCCAAGACACGCTGTAGCATAGAAATTTTCAAAAATTCCATGAAACAGAAAAATTTTACGTGTGGGAAAAATGACCAAGAATGCAAGGCTATAGTATGGCAAAAATGTCAAAATATGACATTTTCCAAAAACGGCTGAAAACCACATTAAACCACATAAAATAGCAGTCCAAGACACGCTGTAGCATAGAAAATTGCAAAATTTCCCCAAAACAAGAAAATTTGACATGCGGGAAAAATGACCAAGAATGCAAGGCTATAGTATGGCAAAAATGTCAAAATATGACATTTTCTGAAAACTGCTGAAAACCACATTAAACCACATGAAATAACCGTCCAAGACACGCAATACCATAGAAATTTGCAAAATTTCACCAAAATAGAAATATTTGACATGTGGGAAAAATGACCGAAAATGCAAGGCTATAGTATGGCAAAAATGTCAAAATATGACATTTTCCAAAAACTGCTGAAAACCACATTAAACCACATATAATAGCCGTCCAAGAAACGCTGTAGCATAGAAAATTGCAAAAAGTCCCCAAAACATAAAAAATTTGACATGTGGGAAAACTGACCAAGAATGCAAGGCTATAGTATGGCAAAAATGTCAAAATATGACATTTTCCAAAAACTGCTGAAAACCACATTAAACCACATAAAATAGCCGTCCAAGACACGCTGTAGCATAGAAAATTGCAAAATTTCCCCAAAACAAGAAAATTTGACATGTGGGAAAAATGACCAAGAATGCAAGGCTATAGTATGGCAAAAATGTCAAAATTTGACATTTTCCAAAAACTGCTAAAAACCACATTAAACCACATAAAATAACCGTCCAAGACACGCTGTAGCATAGAAATTTTCAAAAATTCCATAAAACAGAAAAATTTTACATGTGGGAAAAATGACCGAAAATGCAAGGCTATAGTATGGCAAAAATGTCAAAATATGACATTTTCCAAAAACTGCTGAAAACCACATTAAACCACATAAAATAGCCGTCCAAGACACGCTGTAGCATAGAAAATTGCAAAAAGTCCCCAAAACAAGAAAATTTGACATGCGGGAAAAATGACCAAGAATGCAAGGCTATAGTATGGCAAAAATGTCAAAATATGACATTTTCTGAAAACTGCTGAAAACCACATTAAACCACATGAAATAACCGTCCAAGACACGCAATACCATAGAAATTTTCAAAAATTCCATAAAACAGAAAAATTTGACATGTGGGAAAAATGACCAAGAATGCAAGGCTATAGTATGGCAAAAATGTCAAAATATGACATTTTCCAAAAACTGCTGAAAACCACATTAAACCACATAAAATAGCCGTCCAAGACACGCTGTAGCATAGAAAATTGCAAAATTTCCCCAAAACAAGAAAATTTGACATGCGGGAAAATGACCAAGAATGCAAGGCTATAGTATGGCAAAAATGTCAAAATATGACATTTTCCAAAAACTGCTGAAAACCACATTAAACCACATAAAATAGCCGTCCAAGACACGCTGTAGCATAGAAAATTGCAAAATTTCCCCAAAACAAGAAAATTTGACATGCGGGAAAAATGACCAAGAATGCAAGGCTATAGTATGGCAAAAATGTCAAAATTTGACATTTCCCAAAAACGGCTGAAAACCACATTAAACCACATAAAATAACCGTCCAAGACACGCTGTAGCATAGAAATTTTCAAAAATCCCATAAAACAGAAAAATTTGACATGTGGGAAAAATGACCGAAAATGCAAGGCTATAGTATGGCAAAAATGTCAAAATATGACATTTTCCAAAAACTGCTGAAAACCACATTAAACCACATATAATAGCCGTCCAAGAAACGCTGTAGCATAGAAAATAGCAAAAAATCCCCAAAACATAAAAAAGTTGACGTGGGAAAACTGACCAAGAATGCAAGGCTATAGTATGGCAAAAATGTCAAAATATGACATTTTCCAAAAACTGCTGAAAACCACATTAAACCACATAAAATAGCCGTCCAAGACACGCTGTAGCATAGAAAATTGCAAAATTTCCCCAAAACAAGAAAATTTGACATGTGGGAAAAATGACCAAGAATGCAAGGCTATAGTATGGCAAAAATGTCAAAATTTGACATTTCCCAAAAACGGCTGAAAACCACATTAAACCACATAAAATAACCGTCCAAGACACGCTGTAGCATAGAAATTTTCAAAAATTCCATAAAACAGAAAAATTTTACATGTGGGAAAAATGACTGAAACTGCAAGGCTATAGTATGGCAAAAATGTCAAAATATGACATTTTCCAAAAACTGCTGAAAACCACATTAAACCACATAAAATAGCCGTCCAAGACACGCTGTAGCATAGAAAATTGCAAAATTTCCCCAAAACAAGAAAATTTGACATGTGGGAAAAATGACCAAGAATGCAAGGCTATAGTATGGCAAAAATGTCAAAATTTGACATTTCCCAAAAATGGCTGAAAACCACATTAAACCACATAAAATAACTGTCCAAGACATGGTGTAGCATAGAAATTTTCAAAAATTCCATAAAACAGAAAAATTTTACACGTGGGAAAAATGACTGAAACTGCAAGGCTATAGTATGGCAAAAATGTCAAAATATGACATTTTCCAAAAACTGCTGAAAACCACATTAAACCACATGAAATAGCCGTCCAAGACACGCTGTAGCATAGAAAATTGCAAAAAGTCCCCAAAACAAGAAAATTTGACATGCGGGAAAAATGACCAAGAATGCAAGGCTATAGTATGGCAAAAATGTCAAAATATGACATTTTCTGAAAACTGCTGAAAACCACATTAAACCACATGAAATAACCGTCCAAGACACGCAATACCATAGAAAATTGCAAAAGTCCCCAAAACAAGAAAATTTGACATGCGGGAAAAATGACCAAGAATGCAAGGCTATAGTATGGCAAAAATGTCAAAATATGACATTTTCTGAAAACTGGTAAAAACCACATTAAACCACATGAAATAACCGTCCAAGACACGCAATACCATAGAAATTTGCAAAATTTCCGCACAACAAGAAAATTTGACATGTGGGAAAAATGACAGAAAATGCAAGGCTATAGTATGGCAAAATGTCAAAATATGACATTTTACAAAAACTGCTGGAAACCAAATTAAACCACATATAATAGCCGTCCAAGACACGCTGTAGCATAGAAAATTGCAAAAAGTCCCCAAAACATAAAAAATTTGACATGTGGGAAAACTGACCAAGAATGCAAGGCTATAGTATGGCAAAAATGTCAAAATATGACATTTTCCAAAAACTGCTGAAAACCACATTAAACCACATAAAATAGCCGTCCAAGACACGCTGTAGCATAGAAAATTGCAAAATTTCCCCAAAACAAGAAAATTTGACATGCGGGAAAAATGACCAAGAATGCAAGGCTATAGTATGGCAAAAATGTCAAAATTTGACATTTCCCAAAAATGGCTGAAAACCACATTAAACCACATAAAATAGCCGTCCAAGACATGTAGCATAGAAATTTGCAAAATTCCATAAAACAGAAAAATTTTACACGTGGGAAAAATGACTGAAAATGCAAGGCTATAGTATGGCAAAATGTCAAAATATGACATTTTCCAAAAACTGCTGAAAACCACATTAAACCACATAAAATAGCCGTCCAAGACACGCTGTAGCATAGAAAATTGCAAAAAGTCCCCAAAACAAGAAAATTTGACATGCGGGAGAAATGACAGAAACTGCAAGGCTATAGTATGGCAAAAATGTGAAAATATGACATTTTCTGAAAACTGGTAAAAACCACATTAAACCACATGAAATAACCGTCCAAGATATGCAATACCAAAGAAATTTGCAAAATTTCCCCAAAATAGAAAAATTTGACATGTGGGAAAAATGACCAAGAATGCAAGGCTATAGTATGGCAAAAATGTCAAAATTTGACATTTTCCAAAAACGGCTGAAAACCACATTAAACCACATAAAATAGCCGTCCAAGACACGCTGTAGCATAGAAAATTGCAAAAAGTCCCCAAAACAAGAAAATTTGACATGCGGGAAAAATGACCAAGAATGCAAGGCTATAGTATGGCAAAAATGTCAAAATATGACATTTTCCAAAAACTGCTGAAAACCACATTAAACCACATAAAATAGCCGTCCAAGACACGCTGTAGCATAGAAAATTGCAAAATTTCCGCAAAACAAGAAAATTTGACATGTGGGAAAAATGACCGAATATGCAAGGCTATAGTATGGCAAAATGTCAAAATTTGACATTTCCCAAAAACGGCTGAAAACCACATTAAACCACATAAAATAACCGTCCAAGACACGCTGTAGCATAGAAATTTTCAAAAATCCCATAAAACAGAAAAATTTGACATGTGGGAAAAATGACCGAAAATGCAAGGCTATAGTATGGCAAAAATGTCAAAATATGACATTTTCCAAAAACTGCTGAAAACCACATTAAACCACATAAAATAGCCGTCCAAGACACGCTGTAGCATAGAAAATTGCAAAAAGTCCCCAAAACAAGAAAATTTGACATGCGGGAAAAATGACCAAGAATGCAAGGCTATAGTATGGCAAAAATGTCAAAATATGACATTTTCCAAAAACTGCTGAAAACCACATTAAACCACATAAAATAGCCGTCCAAGACACGCTGTAGCATAGAAAATTGCAAAAAGTCCCCAAAACAAGAAAATTTGACATGCGGGAAAAATGACCAAGAATGCAAGGCTATAGTATGGCAAAAATGTCAAAATATGACATTTTCTGAAAACTGGTAAAAACCACATTAAACCACATGAAATAGCCGTCCAAGACATGCTGTAGCATAGAAAATTGCAAAAAGTCCCCAAAACAAGAAAATTTGACATGCGGGAAAAATGACCAAGAATGCAAGGCTATAGTATGGCAAAAATGTCAAAATATGACATTTTCTGAAAACTGGTAAAAACCACATTAAACCACATGAAATAACCGTCCAAGACACGCAATACCATAGAAATTTTCAAAAATTCCATAAAACAAGAAAATTTGACGTGGGAAAAATGGCAGAAAATGCAAGGCTATAGTATGGCAAAAATTTCAAAATATGACATTTTCTGAAAACTGCTGGAAACCAAATTAAACCACATATAATAGCCGTCCAAGAAATGCTGTAGCATAGAAAATTGCAAAAAGTCCCCAAAACATAAAAAATTTGACATGTGGGAAAACTGACCAAGAATGCAAGGCTATAGTATGGCAAAAATGTCAAAATATGACATTTTCCAAAAACTGCTGAAAACCACATTAAACCACATAAAATAGCCGTCCAAGACACGCTGTAGCATAGAAAATTGCAAAATTTCCCCAAAACAAGAAAATTTGACATGTGGGAAAAATGACCAAGAATGCAAGGCTATAGTATGGCAAAAATGTCAAAATTTGACATTTCCCAAAAATGGCTGAAAACCTCATTAAACCGCATAAAATAACCGTCCAAGACACGGTGTAGCATAGAAATTTGCAAAAATTCCATAAAACAGAAAAATTTTACATGTGGGAATAATGACCGAAAATGCAAGGCTATAGTATGGCAAAAATGTCAAAATATGACATTTTCCAAAAACTGCTGAAAACCACATTAAACCACATAAAATAGCCATCAAAGACATGCTGTAGCATAGAAAATTGCAAAAAGTCCCCAAAACAAGAAAATTTGACATGCGGGAGAAATGACAGAAACTGCAAGGCTATAGTATGGCAAAAATGTGAAAATATGACATTTTTTGAAAACTGCTGAAAACCACATTAAACCACATGAAATAACCGTCCAAGACACGCAATACCATAGAAATTTTCAAAAATTCCATAAAAAAGAAAAATTTGACATGTGGGAAAAATGACCAAGAATGCAAGGCTATAGTATGGCAAAAATGTCAAAATATGACATTTTCCAAAAACTGCTGAAAACCACATTAAACCACATAAAATAGCCGTCCAAGACACGCTGTAGCATAGAAAATTGCAAAAATTCCCCAAAACAAGAAAATTTGACATGCGGGAAAAATGACCGAGAATGCAAGGCTATAGTATGGCAAAAATATCAAAATATGACATTTTCCAAAAACTGCTGAAAACCACATTAAACCACATAAAATAGCCGTCCAAGACAGGCTGTAGCATAGAAAATTGCAAAAATTTCCCCAAAACAAGAAAATTTGACATGTGGGAAAAATGACCAAGAATGCAAGGCTATAGTATGGCAAAAATGTCAAAATTTGACATTTCCCAAAAACAGCTGAAAACCACATTAAACCACATAAAATAACCGTCCAAGACACGCTGTAGCATAGAAATTTTCAAAAATTCCATAAAATATAAAAATTTGACATGTGGGAAAAATGACTGAAAATGCAAGGCTATAGTATGGCAAAATGTCAAAATATGACATTTTCCAAAAACTGCTGGAAACCAAATTAAACCACATATAATAGCCGTCCAAGACACGCTGTAGCATAGAAAATTGCAAAAAGTCCCCAAAACATAAAAAATTTGACATGTGGGAAAACTGACCAAGAATGCAAGGCTATAGTATGGCAAAAATGTCAAAATATGACATTTTCCAAAAACTGCTGAAAACCACATTAAACCACATAAAATAGCCGTCCAAGACACGCTGTAGCATAGAAAATTGCAAAATTTCCCCAAAACAAGAAAATTTGACATGTGGGAAAAATGACCAAGAATGCAAGGCTATAGTATGGCAAAAATGTCAAAATTTGACATTTCCCAAAAATGGCTGAAAACCTCATTAAACCGCATAAAATAACCGTCCAAGACACGGTGTAGCATAGAAATTTGCAAAAATTCCATAAAACAGAAAAATTTTACACGTGGGAAAAATGACTGAAAATGCAAGGCTATAGTATGGCAAAAATGTCAAAATATGACATTTTCCAAAAACTGCTGAAAACCACATTAAACCACATGAAATAGCCGTCCAAGACACGCTGTAGCATAGAAAATTGCAAAAAGTCCCCAAAACAAGAAAATTTGACATGCGGGAAAAATGACCAAGAATGCAAGGCTATAGTATGGCAAAAATGTCAAAATATGACATTTTCTGAAAACTGGTAAAAACCACATTAAACCACATGAAATAACCGTCCAAGACACGCAATACCATAGAAATTTGCAAAATTTCCGCACAACAAGAAAATTTGACATGTGGGAAAAATGACAGAAAATGCAAGGCTATAGTATGGCAAAATGTCAAAATATGACATTTTACAAAAACTGCTGGAAACCAAATTAAACCACATATAATAGCCGTCCAAGACACGCTGTAGCATAGAAAATTGCAAAAAGTCCCCAAAACATAAAAAATTTGACATGTGGGAAAACTGACCAAGAATGCAAGGCTATAGTATGGCAAAAATGTCAAAATATGACATTTTCCAAAAACTGCTGAAAACCACATTAAACCACATAAAATAGCCGTCCAAGACACGCTGTAGCATAGAAAATTGCAAAATTTCCCCAAAACAAGAAAATTTGACATGTGGGAAAAATGACCAAGAATGCAAGGCTATAGTATGGCAAAAATGTCAAAATTTGACATTTCCCAAAAACAGCTGAAAACCTCATTAAACCGCATAAAATAACCGTCCAAGACACGGTGTAGCATAGAAATTTGCAAAAATTCCATAAAACAGAAAAATTTTACACGTGGGAAAAATGACTGAAAATGCAAGGCTATAGTATGGCAAAAATGTCAAAATATGACATTTTCCAAAAACTGCTGAAAACCACATTAAACCACATAAAATAGCCGTCAAAGACATGCTGTAGCATAGAAAATTGCAAAAAGTCCCCAAAACAAGAAAATTTGACATGCGGGAGAAATGACAGAAACTGCAAGGCTATAGTATGGCAAAAATGTGAAAATATGACATTTTCTGAAAACTGCTGAAAACCACATTAAACCACATGAAATAACCGTCCAAGACACGCAATACCATAGAAATTTTCAAAAATTCCATAAAACAAGAAAATTTGACGTGGGAAAAATGACCAAGAATGCAAGGCTATAGTATGGCAAAAATGTCAAAATATGACATTTTCCAAAAACTGCTGAAAACCACATTAAACCACATAAAATAGCCGTCCAAGACACGCTGTAGCATAGAAAATTGCAAAATTTCCCCAAAACAAGAAAATTTGACATGCGGGAAAAATGACCGAGAATGCAAGGCTATAGTATGGCAAAAATATCAAAATATGACATTTTCCAAAAACTGCTGAAAACCACATTAAACCACATAAAATAGCCGTCCAAGACAGGCTGTAGCATAGAAAATTGCAAAAATTTCCCCAAAACAAGAAAATTTGACATGTGGGAAAAATGACCAAGAATGCAAGGCTATAGTATGGCAAAAATGTCAAAATTTGACATTTCCCAAAAACAGCTGAAAACCACATTAAACCACATAAAATAACCGTCCAAGACACGCTGTAGCATAGAAATTTTCAAAAATTCCATAAAATATAAAAATTTGACATGTGGGAAAAATGACTGAAAATGCAAGGCTATAGTATGGCAAAAATGTCAAAATATGACATTTTCCAAAAACTGCTGGAAACCAAATTAAACCATATAAAATAGCCGTCCAAGACACGCTGTAGCATAGAAAATTGCAAAAAGTCCCCAAAACAAGAAAATTTGACATGTGGGAAAACTGACCAAGAATGCAAGGCTATAGTATGGCAAAAATGTCAAAATATGACATTTTCCAAAAACTGCTGAAAACCACATTAAACCACATAAAATAGCCGTCCAAGACACGCTGTAGCATAGAAAATTGCAAAAAGTCCCCAAAACAAGAAAATTTGACATGTGGGAAAACTGACCAAGAATGCAAGGCTATAGTATGGCAAAAATGTCAAAATATGACATCTTCTGAAAACTGGTAAAAACCACATTAAACCACATGAAATAACCGTCCAAGACACGCAATACCATAGAAATTTTCAAAAATTCCATAAAACAGAAAAATTTTACATGTGGGAAAAATGACCGAAAATGCAAGGCTATAGTATGGCAAAAATGTCAAAATATGACATTTTCCAAAAACTACTGGAAACCACATTAAACCACATATAATAGCCGTCCAAGAAACGCTGTAGCATAGAAAATTGCAAAAAGTCCCCAAAACAAGAAAATTTGACATGCGGGAGAAATGACAGAAACTGCAAGGCTATAGTATGGCAAAAATGTGAAAATATGACATTTTCTGAAAACTGCTGAAAACCACATTAAACCACATGAAATAACCGTCCAAGACACGCAATACCATAGAAATTTTCAAAAATTCCATAAAAAAGAAAATTTGACATGTGGGAAAAATGACCAAGAATGCAAGGCTATAGTATGGCAAAAATGTCAAAATATGACATTTTCCAAAAACTGCTGAAAACCACATTAAACCACATAAAATAGCCGTCCAAGACACGCTGTAGCATAGAAAATTGCAAAATTTCCCCAAAACAAGAAAATTTGACATGCGGGAAAAATGACCGAGAATGCAAGGCTATAGTATGGCAAAAATATCAAAATATGACATTTTCCAAAAACTGCTGAAAACCACATTAAACCACATAAAATAGCCGTCCAAGACAGGCTGTAGCATAGAAAATTGCAAAAATTTCCCCAAAACAAGAAAATTTGACATGTGGGAAAAATGACCAAGAATGCAAGGCTATAGTATGGCAAAAATGTCAAAATTTGACATTTCCCAAAAACAGCTGAAAACCACATTAAACCACATAAAATAACCGTCCAAGACACGCTGTAGCATAGAAATTTTCAAAAATTCCATAAAATATAAAAATTTGACATGTGGGAAAAATGACCGAAACTGCAAGGCTATAGTATGGCAAAAATGTGAAAATGTGACATTTTCTGAAAACTGCTGGAAACCAAATTAAACCACATATAATAGCCGTCCAAGAAACGCTGTAGCATAGAAAATTGCAAAAAGTCCCCAAAACATAAAAAATTCGAAATGTGGGAAAACTGACCAAGAATGCAAGGCTATAGTATGGCAAAAATGTCAAAATATGACATTTTTCAAAAACTGCTGAAAACCACATTAAACCATATAAAATAGCTGTCCAAGACACGCTGTAGCATAGAAAATTGCAAAAAGTCCCCAAAACAAGAAAATTTGACATGTGGGAAAACTGACCAAGAATGCAAGGCTATAGTATGGCAAAAATGTCAAAATATGACATTTTCTGAAAACTGGTAAAAACCACATTAAACCACATGAAATAACCGTCCAAGACACGCAATACCATAGAAATTTTCAAAAATTCCATAAAACAGAAAAATTTTACATGTGGGAAAAATGACCGAAAATGCAAGGCTATAGTATGGCAAAAATGTCAAAATATGACATTTTCCAAAAACTACTGGAAACCACATTAAACCACATATAATAGCCGTCCAAGAAACGCTGTAGCATAGAAAATTGCAAAAAGTCCCCAAAACATAAAAAATTTGAAATGTGGGAAAACTGACCAAGAATGCAAGGCTATAGTATGGCAAAAATGTCAAAATATGACATTTTCCAAAAACTGCTGAAAACCACATTAAACCACATAAAATAGCCGTCAAAGACATGCTGTAGCATAGAAAATTGCAAAAAGTCCCCAAAACATAAAAAATTTGAAATGTGGGAAAACTGACCAAGAATGCAAGGCTATAGTATGGCAAAAATGTCAAAATATGACATTTTCTGAAAACTGCTGAAAACCAAATTAAACCACATGAAATAGCTAGTCAATTTATGCCATAGCATAGAAAGTTGCAAAAACAGCTAAAAACACAAAATTTTGACATGTGCTAAAAATCAACGAAAATACAAGGCTATAGTATGGCAAAAATGTGAAAATATGACAATTTCCAAAAACTGCTGAAAACCACATCAGACCACCTAAAATACCCGTCCAAGACATACAATAGCATAGAAATTTGCAAAATTTCCCCAAAACAAGAAAATTTGACATGTGGGAGAAATGACCAAGAATACAAGACTATAGGATGGCAAAAATGTCAAAATGTGACATTTCCCATAAACTGCTGGAGACCACATTAAACCACATAAAATAACTGTCCAAGACACGGCGTACCATAGAAATTTTCAAAAATTCCCTGAAACAGAAAAATTTAACATGTGGTGAAAATGATCAAAAATGCAAGGCTATAGTATGGCAAACATGTCAAAATATGACATTTTCCAAAACCTGCTGAAAACCACATTAAACCACATGAAATAACCAGGATATATACTCTATAACATAGAAAGTTGCAAAAACAGCTTAAAACAGAAAAATTTGACATGTGGGAAAAATGACTGAAAATGCAAGGCTATAGTATGGCAAAAATGTCAAAATATGACATTTTCCAAAAACTGCTGAAAACCACATTAAACCACATAAAACAGCCATTCAACACACGCCATAGCATAGAAAGTTGCAAAATCGGCTAAAAACACAAAACATTGATATGTACAGTAAACCACATAAAAATAGCCTATCGAGACACGCCATTGCATACAAAGTTGCAACAATGGCCATAAACACAAAAATTTGACATGTGAGAAAAATGACCGAAAATACAAGGCTATAGTACGGCAAAAATGTGAAAATATGGCATTTTCCAGAAACTGCTGAAAACCACATTAAACCACATAAAATAGCTGGCCAAGACACGCAGTGGCATAGAAATTTGCAAAAATTCCCCAAAACATAAAAAATTTGACATGTGGGAAAAGTGACCGAAAATGCAAAGCTTTAGTCTAACAAAAAAGGCAAAATATGACATCTTCTGAAAACTGCTGAAAACTAAATTAAACCACATACAATAGCCAGTCAACACACGCCATAGCATAGAAAGTTGCAAAAACAGCTAAAAACAAAAATTTGTCATGTAGTAAAAATGACCGAAAATGCAAGGTTATAGTAAGGCGAAAATGTAAAAATATGACATTTTCCAAAAACTGCTGAAAACCACATTAAACCACATAAAATAACCGTCCAATACACGTAATATCATAGAAATTTGCAAAATTCCCCCAAAATACAAAAATTTGACATGTGGGAAAAATGACCGAAAATGCAAGGCTATAGTATGGCAAAAATGTGAAAATATGACATTTTTCAAAAACTGCTGGAAAACCACATTAAACCATGTAAAATAGCCGTCCAAAGCAAGCCGTAGCATAGAAAATTGCAAAAAGTCCCCGAAACATAAAACATTTGACATGTGGGAAAAGTGACCAAGAATGCAAGGCTATAGTATGGCAAAAATGTCAAAATATGACATTTTCCAAAAACTGCTGAAAACCATATTAAACCACATGAAATACCCGTCAAAGACATGCCTTAACATCGAAATTTGCAAAAATTCCCCGAACAGAAAAATTTGACGTGGGAAAAATGACCAAAAATGCAAGGCTATAGTATGGCAAAAATGTCAAAATATGACATTTCCCAAAAACTGCTGTAATCCACATTAAACCACATAAAATAGGCCTCAGACATGCCGTAGCATAGACAATTGCAAAAAGTCCCCAAAACACAAAAATTTGACATGCGGGGAAAATGACAGAAAATGCAAGGCTACAATGTCAAAATGTGACATTTCCCAAAAACTGCTGAAAACCACATTTAACCACATAAAATAGCCAGTTGACACACGCCATAGCATAGAAAGTTGTAAAAACGGCCAAAAACAAAAAAACAAATTGACATGTGGAAAAATAACTGAAAATGCAAGGCTATAGTATGGCAAAAATGGCAAAATATGACATTTCCCCAAAACTGCTGAAAACCACAAAAACACACATAACACACATTCCGAGACACGTGTTTTTGGCCCTTTTTGCAACATTCTATGTCATGGCGTGTGTCAGCATGCTATTTTATCCAATTCTGCTTATTAATACAATTTTCAGCTTTTTATTTTGAAGTGTCATCTTCGTCATTTTTCGCCATCCTATACAATGACGTTTTATCAACAATTTATATCATGAGAGTTTTCGCCATGTTTTTCAACATTCTATATTATGGCGTGCCTCCACATGCTATTTTATCTGATTTCTTTTTGACATGTCATATATTGATATTTTTCCTCATACTGTGACATATCTCGAAATGCTTTTTTTTAATGCATTTCATGTCCCCCAAGTCATTAAAAATTATTCACATCGGAATAGTATAGTGTGCTCAAAAATCATCAAAAACATCATTGTATAACCTGTCGCCCAAAAGTTATCAAAAACATCATTATATAGTATCTCGCTCAAAAATTATAAAAACATCATAGTATAGTATGTCTGCCAAGAGTTAGCAAACATAAAAAAACATTGTATGGTATTAGTGTAAAATGAGCAAAAAACGTAATAGTATAGTATGTCATCGAAAAGTATAACATAGTATAGTATGTTGCCCAGAACTCTTCAAAAATCAATCAGCATGTTGTCAAAAATGGCGACAAAACATCACAATATGGTTGGTCACTAAAAATAATGAAAACGTTATGCTGTTGCTGTGGTCCTGTCTGAGGCTGCGCCTGTGTCGTGGGCCTTGGATGCACTGATGCTGTGATCCTGCTCGACGGGACCTTCTTCTGCCGTTATGTGTCATGCAGTGTGTGTAATAGTTCAATATGTCCTTAAAAATGTTTTAACAGTCGACTGTTTGCCTGCAGGCATCATATTTTAGAGTGACGCAGGTGCCGTGCCGTGTGTGTTACTGCAGATGTAGTATTGTAGTATGATATATACTTGGTTTGTCAGATGTGGGAGTGCTGGCTCTGAGGTGTTTGAGAGCGTTCGAGCCGCTCCGGTAAATGAATAAACGTGGGATTTATTCGTACCAATCTGCCTGACGACTGTCGGAGCCGAGCAGCCAGCGGCGAGGGAGCGTGGGAGCCTCAGAGGCCTGATCCAGGATATTAACTCTGGATCCACGTCGTTAGTTTCCCTGAGAGGAGAAACACGGAGAGAGAGAAAGAGTTCACTCTGCTGCTGTTACACTGCTGACGACCGAAAACACACAGACACGTGTGAGTCGACGCTCAGCGGGACTTTTTCTTCACAAAAAATACTCAAGTTTATGTTACGGTGCATGCAAATGACAGGCTTCATACAAATTTTTACCAATAAATTTACATAATTTTTCAATGATTTTCCTCCTGAAATGACCTCTGATACTCCTCACTTCTTTTTTTATTATTTTATAAAAACATTTTTAAGAAAAAAAAAACAAAAAAAAACAATCTGTAGTAAAATAAGTACAACTTACATGCTCCTTTCCTTGGCCAAATTTAAAAAAAAATGTCTTAAGTGCTTAAAAATGAAATTAAACAAATTTTGTTATATTTAGTTGCATTTAAATATTCAGTTAAAATACTGTTGGGAATTCATAATTTCTTTTTAAATGAAAAAATACTGAAAATAACCGATGAGGAGTTTCAATGTGTCATTAAAATTTGCTTTCAATTAATGGAAAACATATATATATATATATATATATATATATATATATATATATGTATCATAATGAAACGGCAATGGGTAATTTTAAAAAATGACCTAAAATATTGCATAGAAATTACCTAAAAATTACTCCCTAAAAATTCGCAAAAGAAAAAACAAACAAGGAAATAACCTGACCCCAAAAGAAGCTCTAAATATATATATTTTTAATCTATAAAATCATTTAAAATACATAATTATAACAATTCTAAATACATTTTCTAATAATTTTCTGTCTGTTTCTTGCTTGTTTTTTTCTTGTCACCTTTTATGAATTTCTTGATATTTGCAGAACATTTCTTGCTCGGTGTCTCGTCGCCTTTTTGCAACGTTTTTAAAATTAAATGGAACCAATCTGCTGTGAAAGAAGTGACGACGATCCAACTTACTTTTCTGTCTTTTCCATCTTGCAGGAGCTCATTGATGCGGCCATGACGAGCGGAGGAGGAGGAGGAGGAGGAGGCACAGCAGGGGGCGTTTATGGAGGAGGAGGAGGAGGAGGAGGAGGAGCATCAGGGCTCGGAGGAGAGAACGGACGCGTGGTGGCGCACGATTTCCCGAAAGCCGGAGCTCAAGGTTTACCCTGCATGAGCAAAGCTGCCGGCCTGGGACTGTCCTCCACGGGCATGTGATCCAAACGGAGACTCCTGATTGGACGCTTCTGTCTGTCTGTCTGTCTGTCTGGCTGTCTGTCTGTGAGTAAAGAAAGAAGAAAAAAGAGGAAATTAAATGACTTTAGGGATGAAAATGAGAAAAAAGAACAAGAAAAAAAAACAGCATTGTTGCGAGGCAGAAGGATGAGCGTCCGCCGTGACTGAACTCTGATGACCAGAGGACACCTGAACACAACGCACGCTCCTGCAGAGACGAGCGACTGGGCTTAACAAACTCTTTTTCTACGAGCGCTGTCTTAATCTAAACGCCTCCTCTTCTGCAATAATAGAACCAGAGGAGGAATCCTTTTTTTAATTTATTTTAAATTAATGCACCTGCTCTTCTCTTCTTTTGCTCTTCATCCCGCCCTTCACTCCTCTTCCTCCAGTTCAGCAGCTTCGTCACATTCACGCCAAACGCCACCGTCATACCTGAAGAGTCTGAGCATGAAAATTAACACACAGACACGTGTTGGTGATGAACGACTCGAGGAAACTGCTGATGAGATTCAGGAGAAAATCTGATCAGTGAGCTGCCTCCAGAAAAATAATAATAATTTTAAAAAATGTATATATACATATATACATATATATATATTTATTTGTACACATAAGTAAATATCTATATCTATATATATATATATATATATATAGATATAGATATAGATATATATAGATATATAGATATATATATATAGATATATATATATAATAATACACACGAAGGCAGTTGTGTCACATGCTGAGTTTTCTGCACAGAATGCTTTTTGTTTTTGTATATTTTGTGGCGAACGTACGTTGTGATGTGATGTTGGAGGTCTTCATCGGTCCAAACACTTTGACCTGAAATGTCCCCGCGGCACCAGAATGCGACCTGCAGAGACAGAGAGAGAGCACTGAAATAAAACATCCATTAATGAAACAAAAATAGCCGCCTTTATGTGAAATTTTGTTGTAATTTGTCATATTTTGGAGTTGTGGCCAAAAACATATTCATGACATCACCGAGACCTTGACCTTGAGTCCAAGTGGACGTTGAAAATTATAAGAAATTCCCTAAAGGTGTTCTTGAATTTGAAGACTGCTGTCCAATCACAGAGCTAAAGGGAACGTCAAAAACTCATCACATGTCCAGAGGTTTGGCTCGGTGGGTAAATCAGGCGGTTAGCGTGCCGAAGGTTGATGGTTCAAGTCTTACCTGGGACAGGTTAATTTTGAAGACTGGAACTAAAGGAAACATCGAAAACATGAAGTTAGGTTGAGAGACATGAAGAACAGTCAAGAGACAAGAAGTTGTGGGAAAGACAAGAAGTTACGTTAAGAGACAGGAAAGTCAGTCAAGTTACAGGCAGTTAGGTTGTGAGACAGGAAGTTGAGGTGAGAGACAGGAAGGTTAGTCAAGTTACAACAAGTTAAGATGACAGACAGGAAGTTGAGTGAAAGTAAAGGACTGGAATAGGAAAGTCCGGAAAGTAGCAGAGTAGTGAGGTAGGAAAGTCAGGAATAGTACGACACAGCCAAGCATGAGTCTGGAAAGATGAAAGAAGAAGATGGTACATCCCTTAGGTCCTAAAACGAATGCAATGAACACTTTAACAGTTAAAAACACACAATTGTCTCCTTGTCTCCTGAATCTTTATATACTGAATACTGAATTTTCCCAGCCAAGAACTTAGCTGATTTATCGGCCTGACTCATATATCAGCCGAGTTTTCGACAGACGTCACTGCCGATACTGAATTTTCCGTTTCATCACCATATGACCCTTATATCAGCAGGGCAGAGAGATATATAAGCCGATATTTTATTTTATTTATGCTATAAAATATCATTTGGCTGTAGATTCATACAGTTTAGACACTGACTGTGATACTGCAGAACAAATTAAGGCACCTAAAGTTTGGCGATATATCATTTTGGCCGATAAATCAGGTGAAGTTTTCCTGAAACAGGTAAAACCAGTATTGGCAGATGCGTCTGTCGAAATGAAGGAATATCCGCCTGGCTCATATCAGTCGAGTTTTCGACAGACGTCACTGCCGATACTTTTCTGTTTCAACACCATACGACCCAAACATCAAAAACATATCGTTTGACTGTAGATTCATACAGTTTAGACACTGATTGTGATACTGCAGAACAAATGAAGGCACATAAAGTTGAGCAATACATTGTTTTAGCCAAAAAATCATGTGAAGTTTTCCCAAAACAGGTAAACCAGTATCGGCAGATGCATCTGTCGAAATCAAGGAATATTGGTAAAGAAATGTCAAAGTAAAATCTGAGGTAATTTAGAAACTGTGACGTTTTAATATTCAAGTGTATAGTATTTTGTTTGTGACACAGTTGTCTCCTTGTCTTGTATATGTATAGTTTTCGCCAATTCTGGCATTATTCCGTAAAATTTCAGCCATGGATTTTGTACTGTTGTAGAAACATGTTGCTTGTGAGGCTCGAACTGCCAACTTCTGAGACTCCAACCGGCCGGGTTATCCCTGAGCCACACTTCAGTTAATCATGCTGTTGTGGACGTTCTCTTTACCTTTAAGCACATTTGAACAACACCTTTTAAAAGTCACCTGTCCCAAACAAGGCTCAAACCCACAACCTCAGACACTCTAACCGGCCATTTAACCCACTAAGCCAAACCTCCAGACACTTTGACTGTTTTCGACTCTTGTTTAGACAGCAGTCTTTAAAACTCTGTCCTGGATAAAGTTCAATCTCACAACCTGAAACACTCTTAAAGCAAATCCTGCTGACACTTAAACTACTTTCGGCATTCTTTTTTCTTCTACAGCTGCTTGTAAAACTCACGTGTCCAAAGTGGGATTTGAACCAGTAATCATGTAATTTGCAAGGAAGCGCTCCAACCAACTGAGCTAAACCGACTTTCACAGAAATGAACGACCGCTTCAGCTGGAGTTCACCAGTACCGCAACATATGTGATGATGTGAGGGCCCGTTCATCGCTGCTTGCAGCTTTAATTATTATTGTTTTTTTTAAACATCACTGTAATTAATTTCAGAGTAATTACCGGCCATCCTGAGCACGTTCAGGTCCTTTCGGATCCACGTGAGTGTGAATAAATACTGGTGCACAGACCTCAAATGTTTTGGATCTGTGAAGATCTCTAACTGATGTTCTCTGCAACAATTTTTATTGGAGCTGCACTGATTAATTGATGAGTGGATTAAAAGAAAATTAATTGGTAACTATTTAGAACATTTAATAATCGTAAAGAGCAAAAAAAAAACTTTGCTGTTTTCCCGCTTATTATATTATATGATTTTTTTTTTGTCATACATAATAATCGGGAAATTTGATGTCACCATTGTGCCCGCCACAGTTGATCAATCAGCTTTTTTAGATTTTAGGATGTTTCTATAATTTCAGGACATTTCTAGGATTTTAGGATGTTTCTATGAATTTTTTTATGTTTATAGGGTTTTGCAAAACAAAAGTGACATCTTTAAATAAAATTCAATAAAACTCCTTTGATTTTAAATGGATAGCCATCCCATTGCTCAATCAACTAACCCTTGCAGCTCTATGTGAGTTAATACGTTCAGAAAAAAATAGCTGGGAATGAATAAAAAATGCAAATTTAGAAAAAAATTCTTCACCACTTTGACCACACAAAGAAACACTGCAGACACACATTTTTGTTTTTTTTAACGTCACTTTTCTAGCTCCACTTTCTTCTGTACGACCTGCAGCTTTTGTCTTTGCATTTCTTTCTGTGTTGTCAGAGTGTTAAAGATGTTTTTTTTGTTTTTAAGTCGCAGTGGGAGGAGCTCTCTGAAGTAAAACGATAAATGTCCACATGATCACACGATGCAGCGAACTTGAATATTTTTATGTCCTCAAGTATTATCGTTTCAGACTGCAGATGTTAACAGCTACAAAGTTTAGAAAGTGTTGTTCTGTTCATTTTTTTTAGGTGGTCATGCCGTTTGCTTCATTATTTTACAGGAAGAATAAAAACAGCACCGTTTGTGTGAATCTTTCTTTAACCTGGAGGTCGAGTGACGTTCACTGAACCACAAACACGACCTTTACCGCTAACAGAAACCTGCTCTCAACTTTTTATACTCTGAAACTGAACAAATATCAGGAATATCGCTTCACATTCGTATGATATGAATGAAACTGTGCCGAGGTTCACTTTTTCTTTTTTTTTTATTAATTTATCAGTTTATGATCGTTTTGATTTATTTAATTACTTTCAGATAAGTTACTCTATTTAATAAAAACTCTGAACATCACCTTGACTCTTGTCGTTTTTTTGTACTTTAATAAACACTGTGACACGGACACGAAGCTTGATTTGTTTGGGGGCCACTTTTGAAAAATGACAGCAGGCCAGGGGCCAAATGCAGCGGACCCACACATGCTCCTAGGATCCCCGGACTTTTCTCAGATTTCAGGACATTTCCAAGATTATTTGGGATGTTTCTAGGACTTCAGGAAATTTCTATAATTTTAGGGCATTTCTAGGATTTCAGGACATTTCTTTGATTTAAGGCCGTTTCAAGTATTTTAGGATATTTTTCAGATTTTAGGAAGTTTCCAGGATTTTTGGACAATTCTCTGATTTTAGGAAATTTGCAAGATTTTAGAACATTTCTTAGATTTTAGGATGTTTCTAAGATTTTCTTTCGACGTTTCTAGTATTTTACGATGGTTTTCGAATTTTTAGGATGTTTTGTGGAGTTTAGAACATTTTTTAAATTTTAGGAAATTTTTATAATATTGGGACATTTCTCGGATTTTGGGATGTATCTAGGACTGTAGGGCATTTTTCGGGATTTTTTTTTAAGTTTCTAAGATTTTAGGGCAGTTTTAAAAATTTTAGGAAATTTCTATAATTTTAGGACATATCTGGATGTTATAGGGTTTAGGGATGTTTCTAAGATTTTAGGGCAGTTCGCATATTTTAGGCTGTATCTATTGTAGGACGTCTCGGATTTTAGAAAATTTCTTTTTTGGACATTTCTAGTATTTCAGGGCATCAGTGTCTCAGCTGTGTCCTCTGTCGGGGGTGTGGAGGATCCTCCTCTGGCTCTTTTTTTGATCAACAAGCTCTATTTTGATGCTGTTTTATGTCTCTGACACCTTATGGAGACTAAAAGGACAAAAACTATTCACAGTGTGAATCACTTTATTTTTACTGTGAATTAGAAAACGGTCGGGGGCCACCTGGCACTCTGTCGGGGTCCAGATTTGGCCAGGGGGCCCTAAATTGAATATAACTGCTTTATAGTCTCTTAAAGATAAATTAAAATGTTGACAAAACAATCTCCACGTACGGTCCACTTACTCGTTTCGGAGCTTCAGACCGGTTCTCTCGCCTTCGTCAGCAGACGTTTTGTCTTTCTGTTGATCTGTAACGACAAAAAGTTCAGAATCTGAACACCAAAAAATCATTATTATGGATGAATACAAAGCCTATTTTAATAAGGTAGTAGGCTACTTGTGTGCTAAATCTCCTGTATTCCTGTAAGACAAGGTAGAAGAACAGGGGATTTGAAAAAAAAGCATATTTACATTCATAAAAAGAGGCCAGCTGGTTTTGTTTGGTCCGTTCTATTCTTGCTGCTGTGCTGTCATTAATATCTGCGGTTTGTTTTCCTCGTCCATCATGTTTTAAAATAATTTGATGACGCTCAGCCGGCGACACCAGATGGGAGGTTAAATCAGATTTTATCTTCCAGCTCGACACGAGATGCATCAGGACTCTTTATTTCAGTCTGTCGGAGGAAAAAAAAAACGGCTCTGAAAGGTCGGCGCACACTGTGACTTCCACTTCACTTATCGGCCATTATTTGGACCAACTGGCAGAAATGACACTTTCTGAGCATAAACGCCGTCTGCAGAGAGACGTAACATGAGCCTCTGTGAAAGTTTCTCCGTTTAGACATCGGGCTCAAAGAGAGACTGGAAATTTAAAAAAATAAAAAAACTGTTTGCTGACAGCAGGAGGCATTTCTGACAAGCAGCACTCCGAAAATCCACCTTCGACTGACTGACGGGGAAACTCGAGCCCGCCGGCAGAAACACGTCAGAGATCTGACTCTGCTGCTGAAGCGATGACATGACGAGAGGCTGCAGGAGCCTCAGCAAACATGACCGAAGACACTCGATCAAAACGCCAGAGACAAACGTGAACCTGCTTTCTCCGATTCACGAACAGACAGAATTCTTCTCTGCAAAATAAAGGACAGAGGACGATGTTCAGTCCAGTTATTTCTCAAATTTTAGTAAGTTTACAAGATTTTAGGACATTTCTTAAATTTTAGGAAACTTCTAGAATTTTTGGACATTTCTAGGATTTTATCGATTTTGACAATTTGCAGATATTTAATACTTTCTGATGATATAGTTTTTAAGTAAAAGTAATCAGTATTACAAACTGAAGTACAGTTGTTTTCTGAGGTAAAATAAACAGTTGATACTGCTGCTTCACAAAAGCTGAAGTGAAGGTTGCAAAGGTTGATTTTTGATGGTCGTAGTTTAATTTTTTTAAATTTCTTTTTTAACTGAAGACGCATTTTGACTTGAGCTCAGATTGTCGGTTTGTTGGTACGTGAGGACTTTTGAAAAGGTGGCGCTATTTTAAAAACAACGTGCTGTTTTTGTCTTTTATTTTCTGTAAAGGTCTGCGTGAGCGCCGTTTTGGGAAAGTAAAACCGTGAATAAACGTGCCAGAGCAATCGAGAACAACTGTAATTATCAAAAACGTTCTTCAGTTTTTCACAGCAGAACTGGAGTGTTTATGGGAGGACACGAGGCTTTTTCGGATGATTTTTTTCATACCGGAAAGTTCAATCAAACGAACATCTTTGTCTTCGCCTCCAGAGTCGGTCTTCAGCTCAGTCCCTGATGGCTCTTTCACCTTCTCTTCTTTTTTTGTGTCTTTGCTTTATCGATCTGTCTCTCGGCACAGTGTCCTAATTTCCACTTTCCTCTGGAACTCTTTCTTTCTTTTCTCTCTCCAGGACAAAAACCCTCATCGCCGTATCACACTTAAAACCCGATCTTTCTCCTACGACTTCGTCTCCTCGCCCTCGTTTCTGTTCATTAGCTCCTCCCGGAGCTCCCGGGTCCTTCTCATTGAACGGGTCCGTGTCCCGAGGGGGACATCATATCACGAAACACCTCATTACTCCCCCGGCTGCGAGGGAGGGCCAAGACGGACGGGGCCGAAACAAAGCCGGCAATTAGCCCCCGAAAGGCCCTGATTAGGAGTTTGTGGCCCATTACCTTCCACCGCTCGCCGGCGAAGAAACTTCCAGAAGAACGTCGATGAGGACGAGGAGGAAGGCTGGATCCCTGAGGGGCCGCCGAAAAAACACCAGACCATCATCGACCGCTGAGACATAACGAGAAGTCTGAAATAAAAAAACGAGTGAACATTAGCTGAAATGTTTCTGGAACTCAGACAATAAAATTAAAAGTATTAAAAGAAAAAGTGGGAAAAGTCGTGTAAAAAAGGAACGAAAATGAAAGAAAAAAAGGAAAAATGGAAAAGGAAAGAAAAATTATGGAAAGTAATGGGGAAAAAAGAATGAAAAGGAATAAAAATAAAAGCAACAAAAGATAAGAAAAAGGTAGGAAGAGCAAAGAAAAGAAAATGTGGGGAAGACAAGATAAGAGGAGATAAGAGAAGTAAAGAAATGGAAAAATGGGAACAAAAAGAAAGCGAAAGTAAACAAAAGGTAAGAAAAGGAAAGGAAAGGAAAAGTAACCAAAAGAACAGTAAATGTAAGAAAAGTTAAGAAATGGAAAGAAAAGGAACAAAAAGAATCTGAGGCTAAGAAAAGGAAAGAAAAGGAAGTGAAATATTTTAGAAAAGCAACAATAAAATCAGGCATTTTAGGCCGCAAAAATCCAAAAACAATTCTGCGTAACTTTGGTGGATCTGCGGTTTGCACTTACTCTACACGCGTCTAACACGAATCCAAGTTATTTTATTTCATACAAGTTATATTTTATACCTAAATTTAACCCTCTGCACTGTTTTATGTGTTTGATTATTGCTTTTTTTACCTGCTTTTTGAAATATTTAATGAGTAAGTCAGAAAGTACTGAGAGGAGGACAGAAAACCTCTTTAGATCTAATGTTTGTGGTGCTGTCGATGTTTGTGTTTACGTCACAGAGAAACCTCGACTGATCTTTGGTGCATTTCGACAATCAAATAAACGACTTTCCCAACAATAAACGTAGTAAATCTTTCCGTCTCCTGATCTCCATCTTTTCCCGCCTCCTCCTGCAGAGTGAACAGCTCGAGGCGATGAGACACGTCTGAGGGGAATCTGATTAATGAAGGTGGATTTTCAATTTAAAATAACACATCGCGGCCTGCAGAAACTCGCCTCGCCTCCCTCCGCCAGCGGCTCTATCGGCGCCGTTTAAGCCGCTTTATAGACACATTACAGCGTCTCAGCGCGGGATCTCTGTCAGCTCCTTGTAGCTGTCTCGTCACAGTCCGCCTGCCGGGGAAATAACGGCTACGCTCCAATCAAAACGACCGCGGCCTCCCCGTGGTGCTTCAGCGGCTATAAATGGCGGCGTGGCGGCCTCCTCCTGCCTCTCATTCTCCCCCGTGCTGTGAAATCCTCGAAGACACCGAGTCGCTCTGCTGATGTGACAGGAGGTTTATTTTAGACCCATGTTGTTGGGAATGAGACGGCGAGATCCTGGAGGAGACGGAGAAAAATGTTAGGAAACACAGGAGAGTTTAACGAACACGTTTTAACCTGTTTTTGTCTTTTATTCGACACTAAGAGGCATTTTCTGTTTTACTGTCTGCACTTCTCACTGTTCACACGGCTCGTTTCCTCAAGTTGGTTTAAATAAAATGAAAAAAAACACAGACGTTTTCACCTCTGGTTTTATTTCCCTCCTTCCTGAACATCCTGAAATCTGAAAAACGTACTAAAATCCAGGAAATGTCCTTAAAGTGTCCTGAAATCCTAAAAATGTCCTAAAATCCAAGAAACGTCCTCAAATACTGTCAACGTCCTAAAATACAAAAAATGTCAGAGAAACATCCTAAAATCTGTGAAGCGTCCTCAATCATAAAGTCAGAGATTAAAGTATTAAAACGTCAGATAATTACAGAAGATCTTACAGCTCATCCGGAGGGAACACGAAGAAAGAGTCGGGAAATTTGTTTCATCGTTCACGTTGTGGAAAAATGATGAAATTAACAGTTTTTCTGTGAGTGGGAGGAACACAGCGGACCAGAAACCATCATTATCGTCACAATAAACACACCAATGTTAATTATACACACACACACACACACACACACACACACACAAACACGTGTGACGGAGCTCTGGTGTGTTTTGGGGGATTCGAAAACTCACACACGACACAACACAACGCCGGCGAAGCAAACAGACGATTAACGGAGGAATTACGGAGGAACATCTGTTGAAAACTGTCAGATAAGAAGACGAGCGCAGAACGACACTGAAGCCGTCAGACAGGAAGGAGAGAAGAGGAGGAGGAGAGGATTATGGGGGTTTAAAGTGACCGTCAAACGCGGACGCCAGTTGAGCGACCCGGACCGGAGGAGCCGCTCCGATTGGCTGTCAGGGAATTAAGGCAAAGCCAATCAAATCGGCAGGATGTAATTACAGCGTTGGTTTGACTGGTTATCAGCGGCGGCAGATGGAGCCGCGATTATACGTGTGAGAAATGACCGCGGCGGAACGACGGCGATCATCGTGTGAGGAGGTTTGTTAAACCCGCAGAGTCCGAACAGCTCGCAAAAAACTGACGACGAATATTAAAAAAGAAAGTGTTTTCTGTGAGCTGAGACACGAAATATGATCCAGCACCGATACTCACAACTCAGACCAAACCTGGCCCCTGATGGGGCCCCTGATGGGGCCCCTGGTGGCCCCCAAACATTTTCTGATTCACAGTAAAAATAAAGTGATTCACGCCGTGAATAGTTTTTGTCCTTTTAGTCTCCAAAAGGTGTCAGAGACATAAAACAGCATCAACACAGATCAAAAAAAGAGCCAGAGGAGGATCTGAGAAATGTCCTAAAATCCTAAAAAAAAAGACCTAAAATTCGAGAAGCGTCCTAATGACCGAGAAACCTTTGAAAATCGGAGAAACATCCTGAGATGCTAAGAATGTCCTAAAATCAAAGGAATAACTGAAAATCCAAGAAATGTCCTAAAATCCTACGAAAATCCTAATATCAGAAAGACATCCTTTAACCCTCGAGCTGTCCTTCAATCTGACAGACTAAAATCCTTTTACTGTCCTAAAATCCTTTACAAAAACAAGACAGAAAAGACAGACAGAAAGAAGGAGACAAAGAAAGACAAAAAAGACAGAGACAGAAAGAAATACAGAAGGACAGAGACAAAGACAGAAAGAGACAAAAAAATAACAGAGACAAAGACAGAAAGAAAGAAAGAAAGAAAGAAAGAAAATTGATTGTCCCCTCCTGACCTGAAAATGGATCCAGTCCTCTGTCACGAGGACGGTTCACTTCACCTGTCTCTGAGGAAACACGAGACCGTCCCTCCGTCCCTCCGTCAGTATGTTGTGCACTCGCCTGCAAAGTGTCTCTCAAACTAAGACGAATTGACCTGGAAGAGACTCAGAATAACCAGGAAAAGACTCAAGGGAACTGAAAAGAGACAGAAAATGACTGAGTGGACAGAAAAAAATGGACAAAAAAAGACAGACTTCAAGGAGAAACAAAACGTCTTTAAAAGAACACAAAATGACAACAAAGACATGTAAAAGAACCACAAAAACACAAAAAACAGGAACTAACAGAAGAAAAAGACACCAAGGAACCTCAAAGAGACAAAAATGACCTTTGAAGAATGTAAATGAGCTACAGATGGACACAACGTCACTGAAGACGAACACAAAATGGACAAAAAGACGAAATTAACAAAACTAAAAACTCAGAAACGTCTACATATATATATATATATATATACACATATATACACATATATATATATATATAGACGAGGCACCAGATACAGAGCTCCGTCCGTCCGTCCGTCTGCTGGTTAATTAATCCTCGGAGGTTTCAGACGAAACTCTTCCCTGACAACATTGTCTGTCCTCGGTGACGGTTTTGTCCTCAGGAGACGCAGCACAACGGAAAACAGAGACGATGGACACTTTCCACGAGCAGAGAGGAACACGGAGGACTGAATATGTGAAAATATTCATGTTTTCTTCTTTTTTCTTCCTCTCACGTAACTTTGATTTTTAAACTCCGGATCGGCAGTTTTCTGCGTCACAAGCTTTTTAACCCTTCGAAAACTGATTTCTTTCTTTCTTTCAAAAATGTGGGAAAAAATCGACCAAGACCAACTTGAAAACAAATGTCGTACAAATTATAAAAAGAAATAAATATCAAAGGTGACAAAAAAAGAAGGGGGGAGAAATATCAGAAAAATGTCAAAAACCAGGAAAAAATGTCAAGAAAAATATATTTCTAATCAACTAAACTATTCTATATTTAAAATATTAAAAATAATTAAAAAATACATATGTTTATATATTTGTTTGTTTTTCCTTTATTCGGGTAGTTTTCTTGTTTATTTTTTACTTTTTTTGTTTTGCTTATTTTTAGGTAATTTCAGAACTTAATGACTTGTTTCTTGCTAATTTTTTGGTTTTTTTCTTGGAAATTTTGTTCTTATTTCTTGCTCATTTTTGGGTCATGTCTTGTTAACTTGTTCATTGATCTTCTGCTGAAAATTTTTGAGAGAAATCAAACCAAACCTGCTCAGGTTTAGAAAGGGTTAAAGTGCTTTTTAACTTAAGTTTGTTTGCATTATATTCATATATATTTCTGATATCTTTTTCTGTCTTTTACGACCACATTAACACTTTGAAGCGTCACTTTGGGCTCTGCTGATGCAGTTTCTCCTCATTTTTGACGTTTCTTAAATTAAATTAGCTGAATAATTAAAACAAAAGAATTCATTGATACTGAAACAGTGATGTTTTTTAAAAAAGACTAAATTCAGCATTTTGTTCTTTATTGAAATGTTGAAATGATCTGTGTGCGTTACAATAGAAGGATACATATATTAAATTAAAAAAAAGAATTATTAAGTTTGATGAGTTTCAGGCTTCAGAGACCATAAATAAAACTAAAAACAGAGTTTTTATAATTTGTCACAGAAGTTTCACTTTAAATCACATTTTTTTTCAGAAATGCTGCAAAAAAAACCTCAAAGAAACAAAACATTTGTATCAGATAGGATTTAAAAAAAAAATTAAATTAAGTTTTGTTAAACAGTTCGACATAATTCACTTCCTGCTCTTTAAACATGAAGCTGCTCTGTTTGCTTCACCTGCACCCAAAAAAATTAATTTATTGTAAAAACATCAACTTATGCAGGAAAACTTAACTCACATTAAATAAACCAGATTTAACTCGTTAGAGAAAATATATTTCCCCAAAATAAAGCTGGGACCTGCTGAGCTTCTGTTTCCATGACAACATGAACTCATAACGACATTAATGCAAAGTGACGTCTGCCGAAAACAAAATGAAACAGCTGTTCTTCTGTTTAAACACATTTTTAAAGTTTGTTCCTCTGAGCTTCATAAACAGACGAGTCTTCAGCTGCACACACACACACACACACACACACACACACACACACACACACACACTCTTCATTAACACACTGACCATCAATCAGTGAGCACACCACTTCTTTAATATCTATAATTTAAATACACTAAATGACCAAAATGACATTTTCTGCAGACAAACAATTTTGTCAATAAATATCAATTCTTTTTATCCACAGGGGTCTTGTTTGCATTCTTCTTGTATTTTTACTCATTTCTTGCTTATTTTGGGGTCATTTCTTGTGAAGTTGCCGATCGCCTTCTTTCCATGTTATGAGACTAAATCGGCCAGTTTGCTCAGGTTTCAAAGGGTTAAAGTGCACGCTGAGTGATGGTCAGAAAATCTCACAGAAACACGAGCGTGTGTGTGTGTGTGTGTGTGTGTGTGTGTGTGTGTGTGTGTGTGTGTGTTGCGGCGGCTTCATTAACTCCGGCCGTCAGCAGAGAGGACGCTCAGTAACTATAACAACCAGAAGACAATCGAGTACGTGAGACAAGAAGACACAGAGAGACGTCTCACGCTGCTGTCTCTTCCCGTCTCCACAGTAACAAGATTTTCATCCCTGAAATGTTTCTTTTCCTTCATAAAAACAAGCCGACCTGTTGGGCTTCAGGGCCTCTAGTTTGACGCTAAGAAACTCACAGCAGGCGGGTTTACATTTCAGATTTGTGCAAAACTTCTGCAATATTTTTGAAATTACAATAAAACGCAACTAATTATTATTATTATTATTATTATTATTATTATTATTATTATTATTGATAATAATATTTTATATTTCTGTTTTAACTACATCATATTTTGTGTTTTCTGCCACAGAGATGACCATAATTTCAGCACAAAATCCACTAAAATGACAATGATCAGAAGACGTCCATTATTAAAACCGCATTTTAAGCAAGTTTTGTCTTTGTAGTCAGTTATTTATCTATTTAATTATTTATTTAATTATCTTTTTTAATTATCGTCATGTGTTTTGTTTACTGCCACAGAGATGGCCATAATTTCAGCCTAAAAATTGACAAAAGACGATATTGATCAGAGAACAGACATCATTAAAACTGCATTTTAAGCAGTTTTAATGCATTTTTAAATTTTTGTCTTTGAAGTCATTTATTCATTTCTTTACATATTTATTTAATTATTTATTTATTTATATTTTTTTATTACTATCGTCATCACGTGTTGTGTTTTCTGCCACAGAAATGGCCACAATTTCAGCACAAAATCTAGTAAAATGACAATGATCAGAAGACGTGCATTAATAATCTGATGTTTATCTCTAAATCAGCCAAAACATTCACCGTCTGCTTTTATTCTGAAAACACAAACTTGTGTATCATTTCATGTGTTTGCAAAATGTTCGTATTGTGTCTGAGACAAGCGAGAAATAAAGTTTACTAGTAATTTAGAAAAAAGATTTTGGGTGCAGACACTCTTCAGTCTCTGCGAGCTCACAGTCGAGGTGTGAGCTCTCACGTTACGAAAAGTGAATTCATTATTTAAAGTGAGCTCGGTTCAGAGCGGGTTTCAGGTGGCTCTTTTGTTCACATCATCAGACGATTTTCAGCGTCGTTTTTATTCAGAGACACGCTGCCGTAAACAATCAGCAACAACTGAACGCCGCGATTCTCCGTCAAATCCCAAATGACGAAATAAAGGAAAGAAGCTCCTAAAATTTCTCAGAAGCTTCAAGAAAAAATTAAAACACAAAATGTAGAGTTTTTTTTTTCTCTGTAACAAAAGTCTTTAAAAAATTACCCAAAACTCTAAAGAAAAACAATTTTGGCTTTTTTTCTAACTCTAACGTTTTATTTCACGGCATTTTAAGCCCACGTCGTTTTTATGGGTTTGCGACTGTTCGGCTACAAAGTGTCTCAGATGTCCTCCAGAGGAGGTGTGAAAAGTTGGACTTCAGTCTTTAAAGCATCTTGGACGCTTTTAATTTTAAATATCAGATATTTGGCTGCAGGAAGTGACTCGGAGAAAACGGACTCCTGTTTTAGGACCTTCACGGACGTCGACGGTGACCCGTCAAACTAGAGGCCTTAAAAAAACTAACATAAATAAAAATTAAAAGTGCGCGCAGACCGACAGTACGAAGACTACAGCACGGACCGCTCTGAACTACAAGGTCCAGACAGGAAACACAAACCTGTGTCTCCGCTCTTCGTCTTCTGTCTCTCAGCTGATGATGAAGACTCTCGGTCCGTCCTCTCTCATGGGAGGAAGACTCTCTATCACCATGTTGTCCATCAGTCCATATTTGTCCTCCTTTTTGTTCCTGTGTCCTCCGCCTCCTGCTGCTGGTTGTCCATTGGCTGAATTCTCGTCTGCAAGCCCCTCCCTCTCCACCGGCTGAGACAGCTGATTGGTCAGCTGCTTCATCGTCAGCTGAAAGACATCAGAGCTCATTTAATTCACGTGTCTCATCTACGTGTTGAAGCTCTAGGACATTTCAGCATTTCAGGACATTCCTATGGTTTTAGGACATTAGTGTCTCATCGCCGACCTGTTGTCTGACGTCTGAGCTGAACGAGGAGGAGGAGGAGGAAGACAAGGAGGAGGAGGACTCACCTGCAGCTCTCTGAACAGGTGCAGCATGGCCACGCCCACCACGATGACCAGGAACGCCCCCAGCGTTGTGACCACGTCCACTGCCGCCATACTACGCCACTCCTGGAAGAGGATGATGGACGTGGACAGGACGACGGACGTGAAGAGGACGTAGTAGATCGGGTAGACCAGCAGCGTGTTGAAGGTGTCCAGAGACTTGTTCAGGTAGTTCACCTACAGAGAGACAGAAGGACAGACAGGTGAGAGACAGGTGAGAGACAAAAGGACAGACAAGTCAAAGACAGACAGACAGACAGGTGAGAGACAGACAGAGAGACAGGTGAGAGACAAAAGGACAGACAGACAGACACAGACATGTATTACGTGTTTGGTGTTTTGGTGAAACGTGTGACGCAGATTTCGGAGCTCACCTGGGTGACGATGGAGACGATGAGCGTGAAGAGCAGGATCCAGGTGAGCGGACTCGCCAGCACCGAAATATCATACAACACTAAACACAGAAACACACATCAGCGCTCTGCGACGTCTCCTCTGCCGATAACATCCCAGTAACCATGGCGACGGGCGACATCAGCATCTTTATTTCTATTGCAGCCGCCATTATTTCCAATCCGAGGCCACGTAGGCGTGTTACGGAAATCATCGTAAAATAAATGCAGGCGTGCAGAAGCTGGACTGAGAATCAAAGCTTTACTCTTGACAATATTTTGGCTTTTGTTTTAAATTTGGGTCGTTAAAGATGCGTGTGCGTGTTTGGGGTCTCACCGGTGTTGATGGCGATGGCGAGGCCCTTTACGGAGGAGACGGTGAAAGCTCCGAGCAGCGAGCAGATGCTGATGTAGACGAGGATGTTGGAGCGACCGACCCGAGGAGAGAAGTACAGGATGAGCACGACGCACAGCAGCAGGACGGCCGAGATGTACACCAGGAAACCTGAGACACGCACGCACGCACGCACGCACGCACGCACACACACACACACAGACACACACAGACACACGCACACAAACACACACGCACGCACGCACGCACGCACAGACACACACACACGCACACAAACACACACACACGCGCACACGCACACACACACACACACACACACATATTCACTGCGGTTTGAATGCTTTTACAAACATCCCCTGATGATGGCGCTACATGTCAGAGCATTGCTGATGTCATACGGACGTCCCGACATCCCATAATAATCTTAATAAAAACTCACCGGGCTCCAGCAGCTTGCTGGTCATGTCCTGCAGTGATGTCACTTCCTGTTCCTGCGGGGCGTGGATGACCAACAGGACGCTTCCCAGCACGCACAGCAGACAGCCGAGCTTCCCGACGACGTTCAGCACCTCCCCCAACAGGTAGGAGGACAGAACGGCACTGTGGGGATTTAAAATGTCTTAAAACCCGAAAAATGTTCCGGAGAAACACTTAAAATCTTGAAAATTTCCTAAATTAAAAAAAAAAAAGTCCTAAAATCCTAAAAAATGTCCTAAAACCCTAGAAATGTCCTAAAAATCAACACACGTGCTAAAACCCTAAAAAAATCTTAAAATCCAAAAAAAGTCCTAAAATCCAAGAAACCTCTTTAAAATCTTGGAAACACTGTAAAATCTAAAAAAAAAAGTCCTAAAATTTGAGAAACATGCTAAAATCCTAAAAAGGTCCATAAATCTGAGAAATTTCCGAAAACCCTTAAAATATCCTAAAAAGCACCACATGCTAAAATCCTTGAAACCTCTTAAAATCTTGGAAACAGCCTAAATTCTGGGGTAAAAAAGTCCTAAAATTTGAGAAATGGGTTAGAAATTCAACAAACATTTTAAAGTCCTGGAAACGTCTTTAAATCCTAGAAATATCTTAAAACTACAAATGTCTTAAAATCCGGCAAACATTATAAAGCCGAGAAACTTTCTAAAATCCAAGAATTGTCCTAAAATCCTTGAAACATCAAAGAATCTTAAAAACGTCACAAAATCCTTGAAATGTCCTAAAATTAAGAACACGTTCCAAAATCCTCGAAATGTCCTAAAATCCAAGAAACCTCTTAAAATCTTGGAAACATCCTAAATTTTAAAAACGTCCTAAAACAACAGAAACATCCTAAATACTAGAAATGAGAGAAAAAAAAGAAAACTCCTAAAAAAGTCTTAGAAACGTACTTAAATCTTAGAAAGTCTTAAAACCTAAAAATGTCTTAAAATCCAGAAAACGTTCTAAAATCAGACAAACTTGCAAAAATCCATGAATTGTCCTAAAATCCTACAAACATGTTTGGGGCTGCAGGGACTGGCCCCTGACCACCTGTTATTTTCCAAAACCGGCCCCTAAACACAGCAGGCAGAGTGTCTCAGAGTGTCTCAGAGTGTCTCTGAGTGTCTCAGAGTGTCTCAGAGTGTCTCTGAGTGTCTCAGAGTGTCTCAGAGTGTCTCCGACTGTCTCTGCCGTAAATCTGTTAATAAACTTTGTTGTGATGATCTGAAGCTGAACTTTGACACAAACCTGATGAGGACGCTCAGAGCGCCCAGCGGAGTCACCAGCGTGGCCGGAGCGAACATGTAGGCGGCAAAGTTACAGACCTCTCCGACTCCCACTGCACACACACACACACACAGAGACACACACACAGAGACAGACACAGACACACACACACACACACACACACACAGACAGACACACAGACACACACACACACACACACACACACAGACACACAGAGACACAGACACACACACACACACACACACACACACACACACACACACACACACACACACAGACACAGACACAGACACACACACACACACACACACACACACACACACACACACAGAGACAGAGACAGAGACAGAGACACAGACACAGACACACACACAGACACACACACACACACAGACACAGACACACAGACACACAGAGACAGACACACACAGACACAGACACACACACACACAGACACACACACACAGAGACAGAGACACACACACACACACACACACACACACACACACACACACACACACACACACACACACACACACACACACACAGACACAGACACAGACACACACACACACACACACACACAAACACACACAAACACAAACAAACACAGACACACACACACACACACACACACACACACACACACACACACACACACACACACACACACAGACACAGACACACACACAGACACACAGAGACAGACACAGACACACACACACACACACACACACAGACACACACACACACACACAGAGACACACACACACACACACAGACACACACACACACACACACAGACACAGACACACACACAGACACACAGAGACAGACACAGACACACACACACACACACACACAGACACACACACACACACACACACACACACATCTGTATTAACGTCAAATCACATCAATAATAAGAATCAACAGGATGCAGAGTCGGCACATTCTGCAGAAAACAGGTGAAGTTGCGTGATCGAATTATTGAAGACACGTTAATAAACTTTATCTTAAATCAGATTTCAATTTTAAATCAGTTTATATCAGTGATGCACGATAATGATTTTTTCAACCGATACCGATAAACCGATAATTTCCATCTTCTCGTGAGCGATACAGATAACTTATTTTTGACATCAGCGGAGGCACCGGCGGACAATGTCAGCAGAAAGGACGCTTCACCGGAGAAAGAGAGCGGAGTGGACAATCGGAGACACCGATGGAGACACCAGCGGACAATGAGAGCGGAGCAGACACCGGCGGAGACACCGGCAGCAGCAGTTTGACACGCAGCATGATGCAGTGTGTGTAGGACTGGAGGAGCGAAACCATGGCAACACGGGACAAATCAAAGCAACTCATGGTCATAATTATCGGTTCTATTTATCGCCCAAGAATGTTATTATCGGAATTATCGGTGTGACGTCAAAAGTCCCGTTGTCGGTGCGATAATTATCGTGCATCCCTACTTAATTTGTCAGCTAACTCCTCACGTGGCATCTTTAACATTATATATATTTGACAAATTAATGAAATTATTTGAAAATAAATATGGATGGATTTTTTTAGAAATTAATTGCTTTATTACTTTTTAAGAAAAGAAATGTTAAAAATGTTGGTCTTTTTTATATTTGGCAAGTTTTGAGGGAAAAAAATGGGGGTTACTTCTGAAAAATATATTTTGGCATTTTTTCTTTTCTTTAACACGTGCATTACAAGCCTTTGCATGTTATTTAAAAAAAAAAAATTATATTATATTAATTATATATTATTAGGAATACATATTATCACAGCCAGAAATGATAAAAACTGAAATTATTGTTGGATTTTCAAAGTTCAGACAGTCCTTGAACACATCATGTGTCTTCTCACCAGAGAGTAATAATTTTAATAGTTTCACTGTATTTCTTTATTTATTCTGGTCTCTGCGGATCACTTAAACCCGTCTGTACGGAAATGAATCTCTTACTGGTGATCAGCCCTCCCCACCACAGCCAGTCCTTCAGGTAGCCGTGACCTCCGTCACCTGGACACGGAAAAATCACCGTCAGCGTGAAGCAAACGAATCCTGATCATGAACTTTTAAAACATTAATTTTCTTTGTTTTTCAGCCAATATAACTGAATATTCCTCAATAAATCTGACTGAATATGAGCATTTGTTGTTTCAGTTTCTTGTGAAACAAACTGAACTTTAAGTGAAAAGAAAAAAAGAATCAAAAGCTGTTGAGAAACTTTTCTGTTTGTTCTCGTTTCAAAGGTCCAAACTCTGTTTCTCTGTTTCTCGTTATCTGCAGCTCCACGTTTTCATCAATAAGTCGCAGAAAAATACACAGAATCGTGTTTGGACACATTTTAGGGAACTGAATCATTCGAGCATTTCACATTCCTGCCGTAAGATTTTAGATTTCAGAAGATTAACAATAAAAATTTAACTAATCTGTTTATTTGTCAAATTAATTTAATTAACTGAAACTGATTTATTTGATCAGCTGATTATCTGACAAAAGAATGAATTTATTTGATAAATTAATTTATTTATTTGACAAACTGATGGATTTAATTGTCAGATAAATGGATGAGTTTGACAAAATCAGTTAATTATTTTACAAATCAACAGATTCATTTGACAAGGTGTTATTGATGGATTATTCAACAGATAAACAGATTATTTAGACAAAATTTATGAGATTATTTTACAAATGATTTATTGTTATGATGTATTAATTATTTGTTAAATAATTTGGTTTTTGAATTATTTGACAAACATGTTTGTGTTTTTTTAACAAACTAATGGATGTATTTGATCAATTAATGGATTAATTTGACTAAATGTATTAAATATTTACATAATACACATACATCACTGGATTGTATGACGTTTTTTTATTGTATTAATTTAGCAAATACTGGATTATTTAACAAACATGTTTGTTGTTTGTTTTAACAAATTTATGGGTTAATTTGACAACATTTCATTAATTTGACAATTATTTTTCAAATTAATTACAATCCAATCCAAATGTATTTATAGAGCAAATTTAAAAACAGAGTTGACCACAGTGCTGTATATCGATAAATATATTAAAAAATAGTGATAGATGATAAATATAAAATAGCACAAATGACATAAAAGAGGACAACAAAAACAAGAAAACCAAAACTATCAAAACTTAGAATTAAACTCTTTAAAAAGAAAATAAAACCACAAAATAAAGAGTAAAATATTAATAATATTTGACAAATGACTTGATTTATTTGACAAAATGTATAGAATTATTTGACAAACATATTTTTTTATTATTTTATTTACAAATTAACAGATTATTTGACAAAAAAAATGGATTATTTGACAAACCTGCTCTGGTGTGTCCGGCGCTGGCCAATCGGAGGAGAGCTTTCTTCTTCAGGATGACGCTTCCACCAATCAGCACGGCCGACAGCAGAGCCAGAGTCAGACCCAGCCAGGGGTTAAAGGTGACGCCCGTCCGCACATCTGGACACAAAGAGTGTGTGTTCATCACAGTGTGTGTGTGTGTGTGTGTGTGTGTGTTTTCTTTCGTGTAAAATCGCCTGAAATAAAAATCGTGTTACAATAAAAGAGGAAATGCAGAGAACTAAAATGCTGCGAGACGAAAAATCGTTTTTATGTGAGGAGGAATCAGAGAAATTTATTCTTCGTTATAAACTTCGGTCCTCAAAATAATGATAAAACATCCGATTTATTCATTTAGCTACATTTTAACAAAAAACTTATTTTTGTTGTTTTTGTTTTTCATTCACTGTTGTCTTTATTTTTGTTGTTTTCATTGCTGTTTGTCCGCTCTCAGATTCCACCACTGTCCATAGTCACATTTATTGTCTTTGTCCTCTTATTTAAAAAGAGTCAAATCAATGTCCCTAAAAACTGTCAAACATAATCACATAATCCTGATAATAACAGATTTCTTCGCTCTCAGACCTCTGACGTACTTTTGTTTGGGGATATTCGAGCTCTGAGTTTTTAATTACAGTTCCTGTAACACGTTTGGTAAACAGTCTGCGGTCGTCACGGTTACTGAAACAGCCGCTAAAACCACCATGTGCACTTTGGAAAGCAAGAAGTGATTATTAAAAACAGAAACTGACCTCAACGTTTCGTTTAAATGTCGGAACAACGAGCCGCTGCTCTTCTGTCTGCTTTCTGTTTGTGGAAGTCTGAAAACATTTTCCCTTTTTCACAGAAACATTTCTCTGGACGGTTGTCTGCAGACCAGTATGAACCAGTTCACCCACTACAGACACTTACACAGGTCACCAGTGTTTTACAGGTTCACACTCATCTTTACCAAAAAAATTCCAGGACTTTCCAGGCAAATCTTAAAGATCATATACTCTCTGAAATCACCATCAGAGCACCTTATTGGTTATTTCATCACTATATAACAGCTTCTTTAAATATAAATCATTTCAAAAATAATGAATTCAGGACAGAAATCAATGACTGTTTGTTAAATGGCTGCATTTAGTATTTATAGTTTTTTTAAAAGTTTTTTTATTTGCGTCTTTTTTCTAAAAGATTTGGGGGATTGTTAAAGAATAATGTTAGATGATTTATTTTATAATTTATTATAACAATATATATATATATATATATATATACAAGAAAAAATGTAAATTTTAAGGTAAAAATTTGTGGGTTTTTTTCAACAAAATTATATTTTTTAACAAAAAAATATATTTGTTCTCTTGAAAAAACTTTTAAAAATTAATAGAAATTAAGTAAAGGTTTGCGAAACAAAATTCCATGATTTTTCCAAAACTTTCAGGGTATGTTTAGTTTACCAGGCCTGGAAATTCCTATCTGCAAATTCCATGACTTTTCCAGCTGTTCACAAACAGATGAACCCTGCTTATATTACGCAGCAAATCAAAGAAAGAAAGAAAGAAAAAATCTGTTTTTTCCCAAAACGTTATGAGCCTGAAGTGTTGCTGCGTCGTTTTAAAACCCGAAACACGATAATTTGAGCAGAATAAACACGTCACGCCTGTTAAATAAACACAGATTGAAACACAGGATGTTTAAACTCAGCAGAGCTTTAACCTGAACAAACAAACGCCCATTTACACACACACACACACACACACACACACACACACACACACACACACACACACACACACACACACACACACACACCTGAACAGCAGCCCCAAGTCACACGCACGTCTCGTGTGTGTGTGTGTGTGTGTGTGTGTGTTACCTGTGGTGTGAGTGCTGTTGGTGTCACGGTACGGGTGGAAGAGCGGCTGATCTGCGGCGGGTGAACAGACGGCGGACTGAGAGCCGCACCACAACCTGACCAGCGACCCTGCAGAGACAAACCATCACAACCAGTTAGTCTGTTGTACTGGGAGCATTAAAAAACACTTTTACTCTTGTTTCCTGTTTAAACTTTAACTCTTAATAAAGTAAAAAAAGGAGAAAGGAGGAAGAAAAACGTAATAATAAATACAGAAAAAATAAATGTATGAATAAATAAATGTATATAAAATTATTAAAAATACAGATTATTAATATTATGTGTATTATCGCTGTATGTATCAAAATACAGATAAATAAATAAATAAATACAGAAAAATCAATACAAAAATAAATAAACAAATAAATGTATAAATATATCAGGAATACATACAGTACATATGGAGATAATTGCATTAAACACTGAAAGAAAGAAATAAAGAAATAAAGAAGTCTCGAATTAAATACACATATAAATAAAGAAATAAATAGAGAAAATATTATAAATATTACACAGATAATAAAAAGGATATATAATTAAATAGAGGGGGGAAGAAATGAATAAATAAATGTTGGGAAAATGTATAAATAAAGACAAAAACAGATGATTAAATGGAGAAATTTTACAAAAAATGCAGGAAAAAATGTATAAATAAATGAATAGAGATAAATGAATATGTATAAACAGATATGTGAAAACAATAAGTATTTAAATAAATAAATACATTTATGATAAAATAAAGGAAACATGTATGAGTAAATAAACAGTGAAAAATAAACAAAAGTCTAATAAAATACAAGAAAAAATATATCTGTATTAATTAAGAAAAATACTGAGATAAAAATCAGAAATAACTACAAGATTAATAAATAAAATTATAAATATGGAAATAAAGAAATCAAATAATTAATCAGAAAATAATCCCGTAATTTAACGCACACCATAAATAATTGTTAGTTACTGAAAGTTACTTAAGTAAAAGTACACAAGTATTATCAGTAAAAAGGCCTTTTAAATTGTTATCATTTTTTTAAGCAAATTGATGATAGTATATTTTTTAAATATTTTTATACATTTTATTAACTATTAATGACTATATTAATTATCGATTAATCTGCAGATTTTTTGTCAAATTCAAGAAATTTATTTTAACAAACTTCCACAAAACCGCGACCGTGACGGATAAATAATAACGTTAAACATCAGCGTGTGGACGAGCCGTTTGGTCGGTTTTGACTGTTGTCAGTTCGCTGTTTGCTGACGGGACGGAGCCGACAGGTTTAACCACCGAGCTGATTACATGTAACATGAAGAGGAGAGCTGGCAGCAGCACACGGCTCAATATTTACAGTGTCAACAGTGAGGCCTCCGACACACACACACACGCACGCACACACACACACACACACACACACACACACACACACACACACACACACAGCTGCAGTTTGTAACTCTAACACACATGACCAGACAAAAAAAACATTTCTTTTAAAAGCCAACAACATTATAGGAATGTCTACTTAATATATATATATATATATATATATATATATATATATATATATATATATATATATATATATATATATATATATATATAAAATGAATATATATAAATTTAGTGAATCAATTAGCATAATAAATAAAAGGTAGGTAATAAAGAAATAAGACAAAAAATAAAATAAAAACCTTCAGGGTCTGAAGAATTAAGAATTAAACTGAAATGTTTAAATAATCTAATTGTTTTTGCCTGTTTTTAAGATTTTAATTTAAGTTTTATATTTCCGATTGTTATAGTATAAGTATTTTTTAAAATCTGAAAATATAAAAGGAGGGTAGGTTTTTTTTTTGTTTTGTTTTTTTTGCCAAGTCATTTCATGTAAGTAGTATTTTGTTAAAATGGTAACCAGTTACATAGTTTCATCATATGAGTTTCTGATAAATACAAGTTACAATCTAATTTTGTTTGTGGGACACTTTTGAAAAAAAATGTTCAATAGTTTTTTCTTCAAAATTGCAAAAAGTTTATCTGTTGTTTACATTTGGGGGAAAGAAAATTAAAAATATTAACTAAATGGTTTTTCAGGGTCTGCTATAAAAACCGAATTGCACTGACATCTATGTAAACTCATCATTTTAGTCTTTTTAAAGGTGATGTTTCAGTTTTTTTAAACCATATTTTAAAATCAGTGTATCTAAAAATATAATTTAATGTATAGGGTATTTTACTGAAATAATAACCAAATTAACCACATACTTTTCATCATATGAGATTCTGGGACTGTTAAATTAAACTTAAATATAGTTTGTTAGTGGGACTTAACTGGACTAAACTTTAAGTTTTTAAATGCATTTTTGTAAATCAAACCAAAACCAGATGAAAATAAACAACATAGAAAAATAGCTCAATTACAAAAAGTGTTTCTATTGTTTAAATGTGGGGATTAAAAATGAAAAATATTACCGAAATAATTTGTGACTAACTGAGAACAATGTAAAAAGTGTCACAGCAGACCCCGGTCTCCCCTACATGAATGAAACTCAGATTATGTTCAAGAACCTGAAACTCGGTACAAACAGTTTGTTTACGCGGTGAAAACGCGGTAAAACGGTTAAAACGACGCAGATTATCGATAAAAACACACTTTTATTGATAAAAAACACACTTTTATCGATTGATTGGGGATTATCGGAGGCTCTTCTTACCGTTTCTGCATGTCTCGTTGCTCAGGTGAACATCTTGCATCGTGTCGGTCAAACAATCCGCACAAACACCGGAAAAATAATCCCGCCAAAACTGTCAGAACCGGAGCGGCGCGTGCTCCAGGTGGGTCACTTGTCCGGTGGTGACCGCGAGCACCGATTAAACGTCGAACATCGGCGGGAGGCTCTCCGGTGTCGGCGGAAACAGCTGAAGTTTGTGTTTCACGAACAACGCCGACTGGAAACTGTAAACAGGGAGACACCTGAGCCCGCCCAGCTCCGCCCCGCCCCCCGGGCTGCGCCGGTGTGTCACCTGACACACACCACGTGACCTACAGTGACCCCTCCTCCAGATAGATAGATAGATAGATAGATAGATAGATAGATAGATAGATAGATAGATAGAATAACAAAAAACTAGTAAAACATTTATACAATGAATAAGTAAATAATACAATAATAAAATAAATTAACAAATGATAAAAAAACACAATGATACAGTAAATTAATATTAATTACACAATAAACACACAAATAGAAGAAAATAAAAATAAGAAAATAACACAGTGAATAAATAATTAAAACACTGATTCAATAAATAATTTTAAAAAATTATTAAAAAAACAATACAATAAATAATTAAATTAATAAATAAATATAACAATATAATGGATTAATACGTTAACTAATAAAAAAATGATACAATAAATTAATGAAAAATAATAAAGTAATCATTATTATCAATAAATACAACAATGACACAATAAATAAATAAATGTTGATTCAATAAATAATTAAATAATACAATAATACAAAAAATACTTAATAAATAATGAAAAACAATTGCTATGATAGTTAACTGATACAATAAATTTAAAAAATAAATGATAAACGTATGATAAATAAATCATGAATAAACAGTGAATAATAAAGTAATAGGATTTTATAAATAAATAAAACAATGATACAACAATTTAAAAACTAAATATAAATAAACAATATAAACAATATAATGGATACATAGATAAATGAATAAAAATGATACAATAAATTAATAAAAAAATAATAAAGTAATCATTATTATCAATAAATACAACAATGACACAGTTAATAAATAAATAAAATTTAGGATTAATATTTGTTAAACCATTTGATTTGATTTTATTTAAACAGCTCCTCCAATCATTTTTCAGGATGAATCCATAATCAAAAGTTAATATTTCAAAATGAGCTCCAGCTCGACCGACTTCTGCAGTAAAAATCTGTTTCTACACGAATGCACGAGATCAGATATGACAGTAAAACAGCCACATTAAATACTTTGAACTATATTTTACTGATTATTTTTATTTCTTATTATTTTACTGATTGCTTTTAACAGAGTGAGGACTTTTTTCAGTCAATAAAACATAAATCTGAGCTTCAGGTCTCTTCATGTTGTGCAGAAAGTGGCTGCTGACCCCTCGTGGCGGACGTTGTAAAAACACAGAAGCGTTAATCATAAATCAGTTTTCTGAAAATAAGAGAAAAAAGAGATGAATTACATTTGGGATTGCACCAGTCTGTCCCAGTTCAAATCAATAATCAGAACTCACTTTTTTTGTTTTTATTTGTGCAAAGTATCTTTGAGTACCATGAAACACACTCTTTAAATATAATTTATTTTTTTAATTAATCAAATCTAAATAAAAAAACATAAATAAATAAATAGTGTTGGGTTTTAGTCGATTATCCTGTGATGTCACAAAATGAATATACTGCGTTCAGATTATTTTTTAATCATATTAATTATCATTTTTTTTAATTAACTGAAGTTTGGAGTTTTTTTGCATCCTGCTGCTGTGTGAACAACTGTTTGTGCAGCAAGAAATCACGTCCCTTTTTATTTTTAATATTATTATTATTATTATTATTATTATTATTATTATTATTATTGACTGACTTCTTCTTTATATATTATATTGTATTATATTATATTATATCTGACATAACAGATAACAAAGCTTGGTTTCTCAAGAGTCTGGGAAACATTTTTATTTTCTTATAAAAATGGGTTAATTATTTCGATATCTGTGAAAAAGAAATTAAGGCATGATTTTGAGGTAACACCAATAAAACAATTATTGGAGGCACAGCCCTCATTGGCTTCCGTACAGTAGAAGTTAGTTAGTAAAAGTTGTTATTATCATTTGTGTGATTATTATTGTTATTATTATTACTGTGATTAAATAACAATAAAGACAGAGATAAAATAAAAATCAACATTAATAAACACGCGTTTCTGAAAATCTCAATTCACAAAACTTTATTTTTTATGAAAAATAATTTCATACATTTCTCAGCAGGTGACGGCAGCTCTGCCGTCACCTGAGGGGGGAGGAGCTGGGGCGGTCGGAGGTGGGCGGGGCTCCAGGCTACGTTAGCCAAGAAGCTAAGCTAAGCTAAGCTAGGCTAAGCTAGGCTCCTGGTAGCTGTTCAGTTGCAGTAGTTCTGCAGGTCGAAGATGTTGCAGGGTCGGTGGCAGCATTGCTCCACGATGCCGCGCTTCACCATCATTTCCATCTGGTCCTTGTAAGCGAACTCCGCCACCTCGTTCTCGCCGCCCGCCGCCGCTCCGCCAGCCTTCGGAGGGAGGAAACCTGACGGGACAGACGGACAGACGGACAGAGGGACAGACAGACAGACAGACGGACAGACAGACAGACGGACAGACAGACAGACAGACAGACGGACAGACAGACAGACAGACAGACAGACAGACAGACGGACAGACAGACAGACAGACGGACGGACAGACAGACAGACAGACAGACGGACAGACAGACAGACAGACAGACGGACAGACGGGGTTTAGGCGTGTTTGTCAGATAAACCTGCGCTTTTTGTTTTTAGCTCAGCCACATTTTCAGCGCAGTACTTTTATTTGTTACAGAGTATTTTCACAGTGTATTTGTACTTTTACTGCAACAAGCGGTCTGAACCTGGAAAACTCAACCGGCTCTGTGTCGGGGCCCCTTTCTCTTAATGACAGGGGCCAGGGGCCAGGGGCCAGGGGCCAGGGGCAACGTACAAACACGTTAAGAAGTTTCTAGTATTTTAAGCTTTTTGGGTTTCAGAGCATTTGTAGGATTTTAGGACATTTTTTGGAGTATTGGACATTTGTAGTACTTAAGGACATTTCTCAGAATTTAGGATATTTCTGTATTTAAGGACATATCTGGGACTTCAGGATGTTTCTTGGATTTTTGGATGTATTTCTGGATTTCAAGACATTTCTAGGTCTTTATGATGTTTCAAGGATTGCAGGAAAAATCGTATGTTTATCAGATTTATGTATGTTTCTGTGATTTTAGGACTGTACTAGAATTTGAGGACATTTCTGCAGTTTGAGAATATTTGTGGGATTTTAGGGAGTTAATCAAATTTTAGGAAGTTTGTTAAATTTTTTTGCACATTTCTAAAAAAAATTTATCACGTTTCTTGACTTTTGGGACATTTCTCGGATTTAAGGGCAATTCTAGGATTTTAGGACATTTCTTACATTCTGAGTATTCCTCAGAATTCAGGATGTTTCCAGGATTTTTGGATGTTTGTAGGATTTTAGGGCATTTCTTTGATTTCAGAATGTTTCTGGACTGTTTGGACATTTCTCAGATTTAAGGACGTTTTCAGGTGTTGGGATGTTTCTTAGATTTTAGGACAGTTTGAGGATTTAAGGGCATTTGTCGTATTTTAAGATGCGTCTAGGATTTTTCCTTATTTAGGACATTTCTAGGATGAATTGCTTCATTTTTATTGTGAATTAGAAAATGTTTGGGGGACCACCTGGCACCCTATCGGGGCCATATTTGGGATTTTAGCCTGAAAACGCTCAGAAGACGTAAAAAAGACAAAAATGTTTTAGGTTTTCAGATTTGACATTTTGTGATGTTGGACAGCGTCTGTTTTTGTGTCTCACCCATCAGAGAGTCCACGTCTCTCTTGGGGTTGTAGAAGAAGCCTCTGTCCCCGCAGACCAGGTAGAGGGCGTCGACCAGGTGAGAGCCGCACAGGTGCTGCGGGGCCGTGGCGGCCTGGGAGCCCGGCCACGACACGACCAGTAAGACCAGCAGAGAGACAGACTGGAGCCACAGAGCCGCCATGGTGGAGCCGAACTGGACACACGGACACGGACACGAGCACGGACACGGACACGGACACACTTTTTATCTTCAGACGGACAGATTCTCTTCATGAAATCAACATGAATAAAGATTTTTGGATTTTATACGTAATATTAATGAACATCGAGCACAAACATAAAGTGTAAAAACAAACTATGTTATAGAAACAGATTTTACAAATAATTTATTAATATAATATAAAATGGGTTTCACTCACAGTAAATCCATTTAATTTATTTCAAACATTATTTTATCACTTTAAAAAAAAGCCTACAGTAAAATATGAAGGACATAAACAACCAAAATCAATAGTAACGATGGTGTGACGAGAAATATTTAGGAAATAATAATTTAATTAGAATTTTTTATTTAAAAAAGCCAAAATGTAGAAGAAAAGAGGGAGAACGGAGGTGAATGAACAGAGGAGGAGACGGAGGTGTAGACAGAGGAGGAAGAGGAGGAGTATCTCACCTGTAGAGGAGGAGATTCTGTGATGAAGAGGAGGTGCAGGTCAGCTGGGAGCTGGTTGGTGTGAGGCAGAACGGAGGGTCTCCTCTCCTTTTATCCTCCATCACCTCCATCACCTCCTCCCTGTGAGTGTGTGTGTGTGTGTGTGTGTGTGTGTGTGAGTGTGTGTGAGTGTGAGTGTGTGTGTGTGTGTGTGTGTGTGGCAGCACTCAGTAAAACAAACAGAGTTAATGATCCGGTCTGATCTGATCTGATCACCTCGTATTGACGAGCGCTGATCAGCTGCTGAGCTCAGCTCGCTCCGCACGTTTATTAAAAATAAAAACATTTAAAAAGTAAAATCTAATGTTATTATTATTATTATTATTACAAAAACAAGCTCTACTAAACTCATTTGGCCTTTTAGGGTAAATGTGGTGAAACTAAGATAATAAAATTTAAACAAACTATTTGCTTAGAAATAAAAAAAAAACATTAAAAAAACCCTGATTATTAAATGTTGTTAAATGACACTTTTAAAATCTGTTTTATATGAACAGAGAAAAAATTTACTGTCTAAAACCACGTTTTATCAGACTTTTGAGTCAAACTTTTGTGGTAAAAGTTGTGATGTTAAGATAACAAATTTACATTTTTTATTAAATATAAAAGGATTAATATTCACTGTCGTATATTTAACATTATTCCATTTTATATTTGAAAAAGAAATTATATCAGTAAGAAAGCATGTTTTACCAACTGTTGAGTTTGCCTTTTATGTAGCCATGTTAAAATAATAAATTCACATTTTTATGAAATATAAAAAATATGAATACTCACTGTTAATACCATATAATTAATGTTATTCCATTTTATACTTTATGAAAGAAATTATATTAGTATGATTTTTTTGACTGTTTAAAACCATGTTTAATCAAACATTAGAGTTGGTATTTTATGGTAAAAGTTGTGATGCTGAGATAATAAATTTACATTTTTTATTCAATAAAAGAAGGAAAAATATTTACTGTTGTTAATAACATAGATTTAACATTATTCTATTATATATTTGATGAGGAAAATTACATCAGTATGATTTTTACAGTCTAAAATCATGTTTTATCAAACTTTTGAGTTGATCTTTTATGGTCAAAGATGTAAACATTTTTTATTTAAATTTAAAAAAAGATGATTACTCACTGTCATTAATACCATATATTTAATGTTGTTCCATGAAAGAATTTATATCAGTATGATTTATTTACTGTCTAAAACCATATTTTATCAAACTGTTGAGTCAGTCTTTTATGAGACAGAGAGAATCATAAATGTATGATTTAACTAGAGGAAAAGATCAAGAACAGAGACCAATGTGTGTGTGACATGTCTGATATTTTAAATTTAATAAGCAAACAAACGAACAAAAAAGACAGAGACAATCATAAAAGGATCACATAACCTGGGGACAATATCAAGAAAACTAAAATTATAAGTATTATGATTACATATTTAAAATTAGGTTAGTTATTATTTGTATTTATCATTTTATTTTATCATTTTTAAAAGTCATCTTTTACTCATTTCTTGCTAATTTTTAGGTTTCTTACGTTGCTTATTGTCTTCTTTCCATGTTTTTGATAAAAATAAAGCCAGTTTGCTCGGGTTGCAAAGGGTTAACTAAAAGTAGTAATACCAAATTTTACTTAAAAGTTGTTATATATATATATATATATATATATATATATATATATATATACTTTAGGTCCTCTCTAAGGAAAAAAAAGAAAAATCAAATATATAATGGAATGGGATCAAATATATGATATTAAAAATCATAAATATTCTTTTTTATTTCATAAAAAAATGCTAATTTATAATCTCAGCATCACTACTTTGACTCTTTTTTGGTTGTTTTTTGGAGCTCAGATAATTTTCTCGTCACTTTCTTGTTTCTTGGTTTTTTGTTTTGCATTAGCGGGACATTTCAAACCACGATGCTGGTCGCCTTTTCGTAAGAAACGTTTTTAAAAAGAAACCAAACCATTTTTTTCTGGTGTCTCAAATTTAAATGCTGGTGAGAGGCGGCACGGTCGCGGGTTTCAAAGGGTTAAGCAGCAGATGTGAGCGCTTGTTCCAGCACTTGGACGACCACTCAGTGACACACACACATCATTAACTCCAACATGCACACACACACAGGCGGCTAATGACCGTCATAGTCTGCTGACGCCGTGTGTTTGTCAGTCAGAGAGAAACCCAACTAACCGTGGCGAGCGTCACCGTGACGAACGCAAAACAAAAAAGTGTTTCTGAGAACTTCAGAGCGAAGACATCTCGTCTCAAATCTCCCAGAAACCAAAGCTGCTGCCTCTCAGTCACGCCTTCATCGCCTGAGGGTCAAAAAACATCCTGCAGAAGTTAGTTCATAACTCGTGTTTCTCTGTATATTTCATACGCTGTGAATTTTATTATAAGTTACTTAATAACTCATATTTCTCTGTAACTTTCATATATGTTGTGCACTTTACTGTGTTAAATATTGATCAATTTAGTGCAGCTGCAGCTTTATATTAATTCTTTTTCTGTTGGAAATTTGTCTTTTTTAGTCCATTTCCTTGTATTTTTTGATGGATCTTTTCTTTGTAAATGTTCTTTTTCATTGATTAAATACGTTCAATAAAAGGAAAAGTAGGTAAACAGAAATGAATATCTCATTTACACGTTCGTGAATGAATTTGGGGCGTTTGTTGCGTATATGTCTATTTTTGATTGCAGGTTATCGTTGTTTTTTATGTAGTTTAGACGGATGATGTTTCTGGGGCGGCATATCGTCCTGTGTTAGTTGGTTATTAGTTATTTGGTTTGTTCATCAGTTATTTTCAGCTGGTTGTTTAATGATCTTTGAGTTGGATGATGAAGAATGAGACTTTATTGTTGTTTTGTGTGTTTTTTTATTTTATCTTTATTGGTAGATTGATCGTTTATCGTTTATTACTGCTTTTTTGAATTATCATTAATATAATATATTATATTTCTGAGCCGTTAAAGGGAACGTGGCGTCTCCGGGGCTTTTCTGTGGAGTTTATGTATCTGACTGCTGATGAACTCTGACCTGCCCGTACTCCACCGTTTCTACGCAGGTTTCAGCCTCACGTTTCTTCTGACGCATCCGAATCTTCACGTCCGCGTACGTGATTTCCCCATCATCTGAAACACCAGAGAAACTTCTGCATCAACCGTTTATTTACAGATAATTCATGATTCTCTGGCTTAAAAAAAACAGACTTTTGTCAGACAGGAACTTTAAAAAACTGCAAACTTTGAAAATATCTGACACTCTGGTATGGTGAAGTCTTAAACACCCAAAATTAGGGGCTAAAAAGCTGCAGGAAAATTGGCGATGGGTCCCTAAAAAACACCTAACATTGGGGGCTAAAAATCTGCTGGAAAAAGTGATGGGTCCCTAAAACACATCCACACTTGCTACCTGAATATCCACTAAAAAAAACCCGACAGGTCCCTAAAAAACATTAAAAACATGGGGGGGTAAAAGTCGCTGCCATATGAATGAATTAGATAAACGGTTTTGTTTTTTTCCTACATTTTTTATCTTTAATTTGACACTTTGACTCATCTTACACTTAAATTTTCACTTCAGCTTCACTCAGCAGACACAGACGCCCACAGCAAACCTAAAAAAGGACCTAAATTTCTGAATAACGTTGTGTGCACGGTGCTGAAAACTGCATGTTTAACATTTAAAATGCTGAAAAACGTTGAAGCAGCTGAAATACAATCACTGAAAACAGAAGCCAAAGCTTCGGTTTAAAGTGAAAACGCCTGTTTATATCGTCTGTAACTAAAGATAACATTGGGTATATAATTGGGTGAACCGGCCCTTTAAACGGTTCTTACCTCCATCATCATCCGGAGAGACGCGCGTCTTGAATAACAGGACAAAACAAACCGACAGAGCGAGGAGGAAGAGGACGGCGGCGGCGGCGATGACCACAGGCGCATACAGGAACTGGAACCCAACAGCTCCAAGAGATGAAATACAGACATGAAAAGAGTTACGTTACTTTTACTTTACCTGCAATTTACAAGAACAAAACTACAACCACTAATAAAGTATATAACAGTACATAATTAGGTATATCACAGTATATACGCTCACAGGGGCTGTTTCTCTGCAGGTTATTTTACTGATAATATTTGTACGAAGCATCCTCAGTGCAGGACATTCAGTTATAATGAAGTATCCTTAGTGTGGTTTTAGTACTTCTGCCTCAATGCATTACATTTATTTAACAGCTTTAGTTACTTTTCATGATCACAAAACAGCAACAGGGCACTAAAAAACACCCACATTTAACACTTACACTTATGTAGCGACAGGTCCCTAAAAGAAGACCCATCTTTGGTGCTTAAGACGATGTTGGAATAACAGTGACGGGTCCCTGAAAAACACTCACATTTAGGGTCTAAAAAACTGCTGTAAAAACAGAGACAGTTCCTTAAAAAATCACCATGTTTGGGGCTAAAACGCTGCTCCAAACACAGTGACAGTGGTCCCTGAAAACACCCAGATTTGGGGGTTTAAAAGCTGCAGGAAAAACAGCAACAGGTCCCCAAAACACACAAATTTTGGGGCCACTGCAAAAAGACTGACCAGCTCCTAAAAAGCAGTTCTGACTGCTCAAATACAGCCGTTTTTTGTTATTGATTTTGTCTTGTGGTCTGCAGCTCGGCAGGCGTGTCACGTTAGAAATGTCTATAATGCGTAAGGAAGATGAAAATGTACCTCGGTTTGCAGAAACGTACAACGACAACATTTTCTTCTGATGACTCGGCTGTTCAGTCTCACCTCGACAGTCCGTCAGGCGCACGGTCGTCTGCCAGCTGCCGACCTCACAGGTCACATATCCGGACTGATCTGCCTCCACAGCGACGGTGCTGCTGACAGGACGGTCCGGCGGCTCGGCTGCGGGGTCGGCGGGTGGCGAGTTGTGGTCGGTGTGCAGTGATTGGTTGTTGAGCCTCCAGGTGAACTTGACATTGTGGCCTTCGGAGGTGCAGGTGACCTCCCTCCGTCCTGACGACGACACGCACACCTGAGAGACAGCTGGCTCCAAAACAGAAGCTGAGACACACAAATAAAGTTTAAAAACTGTCCTTTACCCGTACGATCACACAGGACGCGACGCGGCGCAGCATGTTTACGTTCAAAGTCAACGCGAAGACGCGGACAGACACAAATTCAGACCGGGCAGCTTTAAATGCTTTTAAAAAGGGTCTGAGCGCAGAAAAACTGACGTCGATCCAGGTTTCAAAGGGTTAAAGAAGTTTTCCAGCTTTGGACCACGCGTTCAACAGTCGTCGAGATTTTTCGTGAGGACCAAAGTGGCAGACAGCAACACCAACATCGTTTTTAATGAAGAAAATATAAACCAAAGTCGATGAACGCTGTGAATGTTTTAAAAAACAGCAGTGGGGATAAAAAAAAGGTGAAAATATCGTCCGAACTATCGCGATGAATTTAAGGTGAATTCATGGGTTTTACCGTGAGCTGCTGCCATCAGAGCGGCGAAGACGACGTTCAGAGGAATCATCTCTCACGTTTCATTTCTTGCAGCAATTCGGTGTTTCTGCTTCGCTCTGACCGAAGAAACTCTCATCAGCGATTCTCAAAAATATTCTCTGGTTTTGTTTATTTCCCACGCAGCTCCGTCTGCGCTGCTGTTTGCAGCCGCGCTCTCAGGTAACAGCTGAACAGGAAGGAACCAGCGTTCAGCTCTATAAACCACAGCATGTAAATAAACAGGAAACCGAGACTGTAAACGACAAAACAATCAGGCCTTTCTAACATACGAGAGATTAACTTAGTTACCTGACTGTGAATCTGACGTGTGTCTCGTGGCCGACTGGCTGCTGCACCAAAAACCTAAAAAGATTCGTGAGGCGTGTTTTATTGACTTTGGTTATTGAGTTCGTCTGTACGTCTGCAGACTGAAACATATACTGTCAACCATCACATAAAACAAACACAACAGCAGGTTTCACCACTGAGAAGCTGCAACTTTGACACTTTCAGTCAAAACAGTCAAACAAATGAGTCACATTTTGAGTCGTGCCAACACCTGAGAGGCTGCGTGCTGAGTTAACCTCTTAGTGACTGTGTGGTGCATTTTACGCGCTTTACATTCTTCATTTTTTGATAATTTTGTCTGTGTTCATGCACGTGGCAAACATTTAGTCCAGATTGTGTGTTTTAGTTTAAAATTTTAAATATTTATTTAAACATCTACAGTTTTACGACTGTTAAACTCAATCTGCACATTCCTGATATAGTCAGTCAGTCAGTCATTTTCTGTAACCGCTTGTCCTCGTAAGGGTCGCAGGGGGGCTGGAGCCAATCCCAGCTGTCATCGGGGGGAAGGCGGGGTCACCCCGGACAGTTCGCCAGACCATCGCAGGGCCGACACATATAGACGAACAACCATACACACTTACAGCCACACCTAAGGGCAATTTAGAGTCATCGATTAACCTGAGCTGCAGATCGCAGTGAGCCAGTAGCATTATCGATGAGACAGTCAATTTGGGAATGACTTAAGTTAGTAGTAGTGTGCTCAGGAGTTGTAAGACATGGTAATGATGTCAAAGCAGAGGGAATTAGTTTCTTAAATTTAGCCACTGCTGAATCAGATAGACATCTAGAAGAGTAGCTCTTACTGAGAGGCTTGTAGTCAAGTAATAAAAAATTAAAAGTTATCAAATAATGGTCAGACAGAGCAGGAATCTCAGGAAAGACTGATAAATCTGCAATATCAATGCCGTACGCAAGGACTAAATCGAGGGAGTGATTGTAGCGGTGGGTGGGTTTATGTACACACTGACTGAAGCCTATTGAATCCAAAAGTGTGGAGAAAGCAGAACTAAGGCTATCACTATTAACATCCATGTGAATGTTAAAATCCCCCACGATAATAATTTTGTCTGATTTGAGCACTAAACTTGATATAAGCTCAGAGAACTCAGATAGAAATTCAGAGTATGGGCCGGGGGCGCGGCACACTATGACAAACAGAATTGGCTGTAGAGTTTTCCAGGATGGGTGAGAAAGACTAAGAAAAAGGCTTTCAAATGAATTATAGTTTAACTTGGCCTTAGTGTGAATTGCTAAGCTTGAATCAAAAATAGCAGCGACTCCCCCTCCTCGGCCAGTGTCCCGCGCAACGTGACTATTTATATGACCAGGAGGAGTGGATTCATTCAGGCTAACGTACTCTTCAGGACAGAGCCAGGTCTCAGTGAGGCATAATAAATCAATATGGTTATCCGATATTAAATCAGTGACTAAATGAGCCTTGGTTGATAAGGATCTAACGTTCAAGAGTCCGCATTTAATTCTCCTGTTATGATGCTGTATGACAGGAGATGAGTTAATTTTTATGAGATTTTCATGTACAACTCCCCTTTTGTTTATTTTAGTATTAAACAAATGAAGTGGTCGGGGGACAGACACTGTTTTTATAACATTTACATTATGGGTGTGTGACTGTGCTAGAGGAAGCTCAGACCGTGTAAGACTGCGACTCTCAAACCTGGTCCCAACTCTGGTTCGTCATGGCTTTGGGCCTCTAATAAACTCGGCCAGATTCTTAGAGAGGAGAGCGGCTCCATCCAAAGTGGGATGGATGCCGTCCCTCCGGATAAGACCAGGTTTACCCCAAAAGGAGCGCCAATTATTAACGAAGCCCACATCATTTGCTGGACATCACCGCGACAACCAGCGGTTGAGTGCTGACATGCGGCTAAACGTGTCATCACTGGTCACATTGGGGAGGGGTCCAGAGAAGATTACGGTGTCCGACATCGTCTTGGCGTACTCACACACCGACTCTATGTTAATTTTAGTGACCTCCGATTGACGTAACCGGGTGTCATTGCCGCCAACGTGAATAACAGTCTTACTGTATTTACGTTTAGCCTTAGCCAGCAGCTTCAAATTTGACTCGACGTCGCCCGCTCTGGCCCCAGGGATACATTTGACTATGGCCGCTGGTGTCACTAACTTCACGTTTTGCAAAATAGAGCTACCAATGACCAGGGTTGTGTCCTCGGTCGGTGCGTGGTTGAGAGGGGAGTACTTATTTGAAACGTGAAGGGGGGGTGGGAGGTGTACCGCGGGCTTCGGCTTACTACGCTTCGCTCGGACAGTCGCCCAGCCTCCCGGCTGCACGGGGGCTGCCGGGGGACGGCTAGCAGAGGCTACGCTATGTCGGTCCGCGCCGGCTACAGGGGCTCGCTAACTATCGCAGCTACAGAGGGATTATCCACGGTGCGGAGCCGCGCTTTCAGATCGCTAAGCCCCGCCTCCAACGCAGCAAATAAACTACACTTACAGGAAACACCATCACTGAAGGAAGCAGAGGAGTAACTAAACATCTGACACACTGAGCAGGAGAGGAGCAGAGGGAGAGGAGCAGAGAGGAGAGGAGCAGAGGGAGAGGAGCAGGGAGGAGAGGAGCAGGGAGGAGAGGAGCAGAGAGGAGAGGGAGGAGAGGAGCAGAGAGGAGAGGGAGGAGAGGAGCAGAGGGAGAGGAGCAGGGAGGAGAGGAGCAGAGAGGAGAGGGAGGAGCAGGGAGGAGAGGAGCAGAGGGAGAGGAGCAGGGAGGAGAGGAGCAGTGAGGAGAGGAGCAGAGAGGAGAGGGAGGAGAGGAGCAGAGAGGAGAGGAGCAGAGAGGAGAGGGAGGAGAGGAGCAGAGAGGAGAGGGAGGAGAGGAGCAGGGAGGAGAGGAGCAGAGAGGAGAGGAGCAGAGAGGAGAGGGAGGAGAGGGAGGAGAGGAGTAGGGAGGAGAGGAGCAGAGAGGAGAGGAGCAGGGAAGAGAGGAGCAGAGAGGAGAGGAGCAGGGTGGAGAGGAGAGGGAGGAGAGGAGCAGGGAGGAGAGGGAGGAGAGGAGCAGGGAGGAGAGGAGCAGAGAGGAGAGGAGCAGAGGGAGAGGAGCAGAGGGAGAGGAGCAGGGAGGAGAGGAGCAGGGAGGAGCCCTCGCTAACCAGAGCTAATGCTAACGCAGCTAACGGGCTAACAGTGAGCGGCTGTGAATACGCAGGAAAAGCCGCTGAGAGGAGACAGCTGTGAGAGATTCAGTAAAACTTGAGTGAGTTTTCAGTCACAGACAGATAACAGCAGCCGCAGTCAGGAACAAGTTAGAAGATCAGCTGAGGATCGCTCGTAGGAGCAGCTCAGAGACGCTACCAGAGACACAGACGAGGACACCGGAAGTGATGTAACGCGCTTACCCGCGGTACGTCAGCACGTCAAAAAGCAGCCTGATGTCTCTCAGTGTTTGGAGGAAGCTTCATCTAACTCTGAGTGATTCAGAAATCGTTTCAGAGATGCCCACCAGCAAAAAAAAAGATGACTGGAAAGATCAAATTCCACACCTGCTGACATCCCGTCTGCTAATCCTCAGTGTTTGAGGCCAGGACAGGCCTGTCCCGCCGTACAGGCCTGTACGGCGGGACAGGCCTGTCCCGCCGTACAGGCCTGTCCCGCCGTACAGGCCTGTCCCGCCGTACAGGCCTGTACAGCGGGACAGGCCTGTACAGCAGGACTCCTGATTATCATCACCATTATTCGGCCTTTGTTTGCTGTAATGCATATTTCTGTAACGTAAGCCTGTGCTGGTTTTATGTGAGCCCCGGTCGGAGCAGCAGAAGATGGAGAGGAGAAGGCAGTGCCAAGTGCAAAGAAAGTGAAAGAAAAACAAAGCAAAGGATACTTGTGTCAAATGTCACATAGGTAGTGTGCGGGAGCTGCACGTGGAAGCTACAGGTTACCTGTGCTGACAAAAATGGCATCATAACAGCAGAGTGTCTTCAGCTGGCTGGCGGTCATCACAGCATTTTGGGATCTTCATAATAGTTAACATTTCTCATTGTTAAGGTCTAATGATGACACCAACCTATTCTGAAAGCAGGACACATTTGTTTTTATTTCGCAGAGTTTGCCTGTGTAACTGCAGAGAATCAGAATCACAATGCTCTTTATTGTCATTATACAGTCCTTCAGTGCAAGTACAAAAGCTTTTTACAGAATTAAGTACAAAATAGGTAGAAAAATAGCAATAGGAATATGAATAAAAAAGACAGAAATAAAAATAAAAATAGACTTATATACAGCTATGTACATGGGTGTGGAGGTATAAGTTAAATAATAAATATGAGCAGAGCGACTCGGTGTATTGTATGACATATTGCACAGTATGTGAAGTATATTGCACATAGAAGTTATGTTGTGTCAATTAAATAAATAAAACACTGATTCATTATAGTTTTCATTTACTGTCTTGATGTGTTTTTTACCTATTCCACCAATTTATTCTTAGATGTTTTTAATGATAATCCAAATTATAATCAAATAATGACCATAGCATAGCATACTAGAATGAATCATTCTAGTACCGAGTGTTAAAAAAATCACCAAAAATAAAACATTTATCACAGCCATGATTAATGCTGTATTTTCATTAGTGATCTGTCTCTACCTGAGCGGCTCATGCAGCCCGTCACTCAACCCCCCCAATGTTCAACTCAACGCTACGCCCTTGGTTACAATAATGTATAAATAACTACATAATACCACAACAGCAAAACTTACATTTGTGCATGTATGTTTCCATGTTTTTTATATTCATTATTTCATTCTGATTTGAGTAAAGTCACACACATTAAACTGTATTTTCATGTGTAAAAACTGAGGGTGAAACAAGTTAACAGTGAAGAAATGTGTACAATTAAATGCAAAGATAACATTACCTGATAAATGATCAATAATCAATATGATGTGTGTTTACAGAAATACAGACTGCAAGGGCCAGAAATAAATTTGAAAGTTAACTTTATATCTTATCACAACTTTTGAAATGTAAAAAACTACAGCAGGTCCAACCAGCTCATAAGTAGTGAAAAATAAAATGCACTTTTTAATTTGCTTTATACACAAGTTTCTTTCTCCTGTTTACTGACACATTTTAACTCCTAACTGTTGATTGGTTAATACCTGTGATAAATAGGAAGTAATTGATTAAATATGTAAATAACTGATCAATAATAAAACACATTGGCAGATATTTTCAATGTAAGTGAGGAAATGAGCTCTGAGTAGATGGAGTGTGGCTCTGAAAAGAGCCTTCTTGTTGTTGTTGTTGTTGTTGTTGTTTACAGGTGAGCTTCCTGTTTACTTGGAGCTGGTGTACTTGGTGACGGCCTTGGTGCCCTCGGACACGGCGTGCTTGGCCAGCTCCCCGGGCAGCAGCAGGCGCACGGCGGTCTGGATCTCCCGGGAGGTGACGGTGGAGCGCTTGTTGTAGAGCGCCAGGCGCGAGCCCTCACCGGCGACGCGCTCGAAGATGTCCCCGACGAAAGAGTTCATGATGCCCATGGCTTTGGAGGAGATGCCGGTGTCGGGGTGGACCTGCTTCAGCACCTTGTAGACGTAGATGGCGTAGCTCTCCCTCCGGCCTTTTCTCCTCCTCTTAACAACTTTGCTCTGAGTTTTAGCGGCTTTTTTGGAGCCTTTCCTGGCGGGTTTGGGGAGAGCTGAGTCAGACATTTTCACGGAATTTAATATAAACAGTTATCTGAGACGCGAACTCGTCTTTTAACTTATATGCGCTTTATGCAAATGAAGTGTGCCGTCGCACGTACGGGATTGGCTGAGCGCTGTGATCAACACTGAGCATGCGCACTCACAACCATCCTGAGTTTGAATTTTTAAATATCAGAAAAAATATCATGTAATTCACGTTTAACCCTTTGAAACTGTTTTCATTTATTAGCAAGAAATTCGCGAAAATAAAATAAAAATACCTTAGCACAATTTAGAAAAAATAAGAAAAGGACAAGGTAAAAAAAAAAGAAAGAAAAATGAATTACCCCAAAAACTGCTATAATTTAACAAAATGTATCTATTTTTATCCTGTAAAATAATTTTAAAATCATAATTATAATGATTATGAATATAGTTTTCAGCACATTTTAAAATAATAATATTAATATCATTAATATATTATATTTTCGGGTCTTTTTTCTGGTCCCTTTCACTAACTTGTTGTAAATGTTGGACATTTCTTGTCTAGTTGGACATTGTCTTTTCACTCATATTTTAGAAAAAAGATCCAGCTTTCAAAGGGTTAAAGTAACCAAGTACTTTTATTCCTCTAAGTATTGCACTGATATACAATTAGAGGTACTTCTAATTTTGAAGAATATTTACATCTTTATATAATTTTTAAGCACTTTTCATTTTTGACCAGTGACCGACTTGGCAAAAAGTGTCCAATAATTTGCAAGAAATTAGTTAATGGGACAAAAATTAAAGGCAGATCAATAGATCTTTAGGGGTTTATAGGGTTAAAGTGCATTTATCGAGCATTAACACCTAAAATCAAGCAGGTGATTTTAAGCACACATTATTGAGAGTACCGCATTTTCAAAAAAATGACGCTTTTGTTACGTTTTTGGTGGGAGGAGTGTGCTTATTACATTGATCTAATTCCTTCAGTGTCAATAGGGCCTTATGATAATATAAATAATAATCAGTCATGATCATAACATTCATACTCAGAATTTATGTTGCACTTTTTAAGATTTAAGGTTTTTTTCGTGCATAAAAGCCAATACCGTGAGGATGTGCTTTCAGTCGTTCATCATCCTAAAATTTACAATTTATTTTGTTTTTACAAAACAGATCATAGAAAGACTCTTTTTTTTGTAAAATAAATAAATAAATAAATAACATAAAATTATATTTTATTTCAATTATATATGACAGAAAAAGGACAAATGATAGACAAAAATAGAGGAGGGGGGCACTTCTAATTTTAGAAAATCACAATTATAATAAAAAATATAAATATAATCATAATATTTTGTTGACCTGCTGTATTTAAATCGCATCTGCGGACGTAAGAGAAGACGGTGGGCGGGGCTAAACTCAACATCCTGCCACTTTTTTCTTACTCACATTTTTTCATCATTATTTATTCATTTGTAACTGGTAAAATTCATTTCCTCTCCTTTTAAAGCTTTAATTTTAAACTTTAGATTAATTTTATGTATAATATGTAATTTATAAAAGACGAAATAAATTCTGCAGCTCTAATTATTCATTTTAGAAATTTAGTAATCAATGATTTAGGTTAAATATTTCTGTTCCATTTCCTAAAAAAGAAGTGTTTCGATTAAAATATATATTAAGAAAAGGACAAAAATGCTGCAGCTGACATATTGCCTTATTATATTTTTGGAGACCTCAGTAAGGTTTTGGGAAATTTTGCTTTTCATTCTTTAAATAAAACTTAACTGGTTTCATTACTTACATTTCCAGTTTTTCATAGAATCAAAGCTTAATGCAGTATTATTGTTATAGCGTAAATATTACTGATTTTTCACGATCAAACTAAACGTTATGAGGCTCAAAACATTTGATTATAACTCACATTACAAACATGTAAGTGCTTTAAATAATAATAAGGGTTGGTCTTTAGATCGAAGTGTGTGGCTCTTAAAAGAGCCGTTGTTTGACGCCGGGGTTCCCGGTACTGGTCTACTTCTTGGGGCCCTTGTCGGTCTTCTTGGGCAGCAAGACGGCCTGGATGTTGGGCAACACGCCGCCCTGAGCGATGGTCACTTTGCCCAGCAGCTTATTGAGCTCCTCGTCGTTGCGGACCGCCAACTGCAGGTGTCGGGGGATGATCCGGGTCTTCTTGTTGTCGCGAGCTGCGTTCCCGGCCAACTCCAGGATCTCGGCGGTCAGGTACTCCAGCACCGCCGCCAAGTACACCGGAGCCCCGGCGCCGACCCGCTGAGCGTAGTTACCCCTCCGCAGCAGCCTGTGGACGCGGCCCACCGGGAACTGCAGCCCGGCCCGGGAGGACCGGCTCTTCGCCTTCGCTCTGGACTTTGCTACTCCTTTACCGCGGCCGGACATGACGAGGCTGTTAGATTATTAAGAAACAAAGAGAGAATAACTTTGTCTGCTCACAGCGGGAATTTATAACAACACAGCTGCTCGCTGATTGGTCACATTGAGCGTAGCTAAGCTCGTCCAATCAGAAACGAGTGCGTCATTGCCCCCGCAGCTTGCCGCTCAATCTAGTTAGGATATTCAAAAAATAAATAAATACATTATAAAAAAAAGGGGACAAAGTAAGAGATTATTATTATTATTATTATTATTATTATTATTATTATTATTATTATTATTATTATTATTATTATTATTATTATTATTATTATTATTTCTGATGATTCTAATAATAATGCAAATCATTTTCATGGTGTTTTTCAGTAAGTATTTTTTTTTGTAAAAAATTCTAATGATTCTCTCTTTTCTCTAAAACAAACTATTTGTTTGCAGTTTGCAGGACATTTTATACCAAGTTGTTGACTGATTTTTTCCCCTGTGTTTTTGAAAGAAATTGAACCATTTCAAATTAAAACCACATTATTTTTATTAATAATACTAATTATTATAATTGATGAATCAAAAATAAACTGAACGGGTAAAAAAAATTAAATTTATTCAGGAACAGTGCTGCCTTTACACACACTCTCTGTGACTGACTAACTAAATAACTAAAACCATAAATGAATAAATAAATAATATCATTTATAATAATAGCCATAAGAATAGAACAGAATAAATACATTTCTAAAAGTCTTGTTTCTCGCTCTCTTCTATTTTTAACATTAATTTTCAGGTAATTTTCTTGCTCACTTCCTTTTTCTCAAGTTTCTGAAGGGAATTCAACCAATTTATTCAGGTTTCAAAGGTAAAATACTTGTGAAAAGCATCAATGCAGCACTAGAAAAGCTGATGTCGATCCAGGTTTCAGAGGGTTAATCCGGATCACTTCAGGTCCTGTTTATATAAAAATAAAAAATAAAAATAAGAGTCTGAACTCTTCAGCAACATAAAGAGCACTGACAATGAAGCTGATACTTTTTCTTAAATTTATTTTATTAATTCACTTAAATTATCACTTTTAATCACAACACGTCAAACTCATTAAATATCTTAATTCATAAACACCAACGTTTAGTGAATTCTTCTCCGTCCGTCTCCTGCTGCTGCGTCAGCACAGAGGTAGGTCCACGGCGTGCTTAGCTTAGCTTAGCACAAACACTGGAAGTGGGGGGAAACTGTTAGCGTCCCGACAATCTTTCCTGTGGTCAGCTGACTTCAGCCAACAACAACAACAAAACACAGCACGATAATAAACAGTGATGAGAAGCACACACACACACTCACACACTCACAGCAGGACGTTTAAGATTCGGTGTGAAGTACAAAAACACCAAGCAGCAGCTGCACTTCCTCCGACGTCCACCAGGCGCCGCCGTCATCACAGTCCGCGTTTAAATTTCTCCGGACAAAGTTCAGCTCCGAGAGAAGATTTTCAAAATAAAGGTTCAGTCAGGGAGATATTAAGGCTTTAACAGGTCCGAGTCTTCTCGAGTCCACTCGATATCACGCATGCTACGCTAACATTAGCATTAGCATTAACAGCGAGCTAACTAGCGAATTCGCTCATCATGTTAATTCCTACGATCGCAGCTGCTCAGCTCTCGAGCTTAACTTTAAAAGTGTTTTAAATCATCAAATACTGTTTTTACATGACAACAAATAAAAAAATGTTTGTAGTTAGCATCAGTTAACATAAAATTAAGTTGAGAATAATTTAAGTTCCTGGTTCCTTCTCAAAAACTAATTTCAGCAGAACTTTGACTCGTTTTTTTTTTTGGTGGGGGTGGAGGGGGGGTGATTTGTTTTGGTTTTTACTTTATTTTTTAATTAAATTAGAAATTAAGCTCAGTTTTCTGAAGCTCAGTTGAAATAAAGAAGAATTTGCTGTGTAAGAAAATCACAAATTTACATTATTTATTTAGTTTTTAGGTTATATATATATATATGTTTTTTCTGTTTGATTTCCTGTTGACCTAATACATATTTATTTACAGGGTTCAGACACATTTTTATAGACTTTTCCAGGACTTTTCTGTGACTTTGAGGCCAATTTTAAAGGTCATACATTTTCGGTACTGACCACTGATACTCCTTCATGCTTTCTCATCACTATTTAACAGGTTTTTTTATATATTATCTAAAAAATAATGATTTCAGAACAGGATTAGAGCTGAATATTTAGATATAACTTGGGGACTGTTTGTCATTTACTGTTTTTTCATTAACATTGTTGGCACTCTATAAAGAATAATTTTGGCAATTATTTTTTCTTAAAGAATTTTTGAAAACTTTTAAAGATTAAATTTTGGCCTTTATTTAAACTTTTGGCAATTTTTAAAGAAATAGTGTTGGCATTTTTAAAAAATGTTAAAGATGAAATATTGACAATGTTTTCTTCTTTAAACCTTTTTATCAATAAAAAATATTTTTTTAAAAACTGTTCGATAATTTTTTGGCATTTTTCTGTACAATTTTCAAAGAAAATCCCTCAAAATTACACTATTTATCAGCCAGAAACTGTAAAAACTAATGTTATCCTTGGATTGACTTTGTTTTTTGACAAATTTAAATAAATTGTAGCTCAAATAATTCACTGCGTGTACATTTTACTCCCGACAGACTCACCAACCAGCAATGACAGCTTGAGGACTTCAATATTAATTTTAGCACCAAATCAAAATAAATAATGTCAACATTTCTTTGTTTAGTTTCACAAAACTTTGTTTTTCCGACTTATTTAAGTCAGTTTCAAAGTTGGGAGCTTTTTTCAGGACAATTTCAGAATAAAAAATATTAAAAGCATGACAGTAAATAAAATGTTATTTTTTTCATTTACAGAGAGAAAGCCGGTGTTGAGTTTTAATCACTGATGTAAACTGAATTTAGTTGTTTTGATGGTTATTTCCATATTTGGGTTGAAGTTTTCGGGAGTTGCTCTGTTGCAGTCGAGGTTCTGCTCGGAGACGTCAGCTGGTAAAAAAAAAAAAAAAGAAAAAGTCTTCAGGTGTTTGAGTTTCATCATCACACCTGAGCGTCTGGTGACGTCAGCAGTGACGCCTGCGTGTGGATTCAAAAACAACTTCCTGTCCGCTGCAGGTTGGGGGCGTGTCGGTCAGTGTTTGTTCACGTTCCGACCGTTAACCGCCATCCCCGCCCTCGGGCCCTTAGCGAGTGGGGACACGGGGCTCGGCTGGACCCCGCCGGTCGGCCCCGGGAGGCGTTCTCTGTCGGAGGAGGAGGGCCACGGCGGGGGGCGGAGCCTGGAGGCGACGCAGCGCGGGCTGGGGCTGATGGAGGACAGCGTCTGCTGGCTGCCGTTGAGGAAGGACGAGGTGTTGGAGCCCTGATGGCTGCGGTAGTTATAGTACGCCTGCCAGCCCTGACGCTTCCTCTTCCACCGACAACGCAGGATCCGGATAAACGCCTGAGAACACGGAACACCACCACAGGGTCAGTGACATCATCACAGGCATGGACGAAATTTTGATTTTAGAGGTGGGGGGGACACAAGTGTTTTTCATAAAACACGCACACACACACACCACACAGAGGCACGCCGCACGCACACACGCGATTCACAACATAGATAGCACGTGGACATAAATTAAACATTAGTGTAAATGAAATCTCTAATATTACAATCCGTCTTGCTGACGTGATTCAGGCAGAACAAACGTCCAACATGATGTTCAAAAACCTAGCCGACAGGCAGCAGCAGATCACCGGGAAGCTCGAGTCGGGAGCTCCTGTCTCGGGCAACTAACAAACCAGCGTTCAAATCCTGGCGGTTTACGACCTGATTGAGTGACAGGGGGGGACGGCCAATCACACAGAAACGGCAGAGCCAATCGAGGAGTGTGTGGGCGGTCTAAACAGGCTTCAGCTTTAGCGGCCGTTTTCCGCTTGGTCCTAGTGCCTGACGCGTCTCAGGTTAATATAGTGTAACACTGTTTCTGTTGAAAAAGTGTAGGGGACATGTCCCCTGCGTCCCCCCCTAAAATTACGTCCGTGATCACAGGGACATACAGAGCACACGGAATACATGGAACACGTGAAACACGTGAAACACGTGAAACGCATGAAAGTCTCTATCAGTAGTACTATGAGTATTATCAGTAATATTATCAGTAGTATCAGTAGTAGTACCTGTTCAAACTCACGGCTGTAGCAGGGGTAGATGATTGACTGACTGAAGTTCTGTTAGTATCAGTAGTATTATCAGTAGTAGTATGAGTATTATCAGTAGTAGTAGTAGTACCTGGTTGAACTTGCGGCTGTAGCAGGGGTAGATGACTGACTGACTAAAGTACTGGTAGTATCAGTAGTATTATCAGTAGTAGTATGAGTATTATCAGTAGTATTAGTAGTAGTATGAGCAGTAGTACCTGTTTGAACTCGCGGCTGTAGCAGGGGTAGATTATGGGGTTCAGGCAGCTGTTGAAGTATCCCAACCAGAAAATCACTTTAAAGAACGTCTCAGGAGGACGAAGACTGCTGTTAAAGGAACCTGAACACACACACACACACACACACACACGCACACGCACACACACACACACACACACACGCACACACACACACACACACACACACACACAGATGCAGAGTTAAGCTCTGATGACTCTGGAGGTGAAGATTTAATGAAGCGGCTGCAGTTGAGACATGAAACCAGCAGGGAGCAGCAGGTGACCATCACCTCTGATGTACACGGACGTCGGGGGGCTTTTTTTCTTATTTTTGATTTGCATGCTTAAAAAAACAAACATTAAATACATTTTTTTCCAAAATGTTGGTGAATTTAAAAAAGTGTGCTTTGATGATGCCATGCCTTTTGCATGTTTCCATTATAGATTTTTTTTGCTGATTTTTCTTTTTATTTAAATTTGTAGCTTTTGTTTCTTTTCAGTTTTTTTCACTTTAAAAGAAAAGGGTTAAAAGAGCTCGCCACGCGCTGGGAGGAGCTTTGATGTGAGGAGACGTGAGCAGTCTCCTCGTCTCCTTGTCTCCTGTGTCCTCGGGTGATGTGCGGCGTGTCGGAGGTTTCAGGAGGATTCTGGGGGATTTCTGAGGATTTCTGAGGATCAGGTTTCTCCTCAGATAACGGACTCGTGATCAGGTGGATTATTTCTCCCTGAACATGGACTTGTAAGGCCATCCTGCGCCTGAGGCTGCGGGCTCTGACTATATATGAAGAACCTGACCTCCATCATGTGAAGAACATGTGACACCTGCACGCGCTGCATCACTGTCGGCTGAAAAAACACCCCGCTGTCTCCAAGTTTGGAGAGAGCGGGGGAGTGATCCAGGAGCGGCGCCGGACTCCACTCCTGCTGCTCCTCGTCTTTAATAAAAAGGCGTCCCGCTGCATTAAACCCGGTCTTTAAAGGCCGCAGGAGGCGCAGAGTCACCCGCTGCTGATTTACCGAGGACGCACTGCAGATCATGACTCAGCAGGATGGCGACGCTGCGTCAGCGTCAAACTCGGCACCTCGCCACGCACCGTCACACAGGGGCCGCTGTACCGTCAGAGGAGTCTGGGGGCCCGGACCTCCGTGTTCATGCAGGAGCTCTATTCTGACGCCTTTATGCAGTCTGGCTCCTTATTTACCCCCAAAACTATTTATAACTTTAATTCTGAATATTGATGATAACAAATATTACTGGTTGTAGAAAAAGAAAACTGCTATCAGGAAACATTTACTTTTTGACTAAAGAAATAAAAAAAGTCTGTATTTTAGTTAAAAGTGCAGGAATCAAACTGTCAAGTATAAGTACGGACAGATTATTAGATCCAGGAATTTTATTAATATTAGGGACTGTTAGTTATTTATGGGGGGGGGGGGTGCAAAGAGCAAGAGGCATATTAAATATTTTTTAAGCACTGGGGAGGGACTGATGTTTCTATTTGGGCTTTTCTATTTGCATTTTGTTTAAAATTGTTTTTATTTTTACTGACAAATTTTTAAGAATGTTTTTTCTCCGCTAAATTTTAGCATTTTTTTTTCCTGAAGTGTTTGGTGATTTCTTTTTTTTTTCTTTAAAATGTTTTGACAGTTTTCAAAGAAAAAAAAAACATTTTTGGTGATTTTTAAAGAATATTTGCTGATTTTTTTTCTTTATAATTTTTTGGCAATTTTTTTGTCTTTGAAACATTTTTTTTTTTTTTTTTAATTCTTGGAGATTTTAAATTTTCTTTTTTAAATTGTTGGCAATTTTTGTTCTTTGATATTTATTTTCAATCAAAATGTTTTACCATTTTTATAATCTTGGTAAAAAAAAATATTTCTTTAATTTTTTGGGCATTTTTTTTCTTTGAAAATTATTGCTGATTTTTTTGTTGTTATTTATTTCCCCTTTTTTCTAGGAACACAACTATTCACTGTTGAATAACAGAGTTTTTAAAAGTCATTCAATCCTTCATTAAATTGACTTTGTTCAAAACCTAATAATACAACTTTAAGATTTTTTTTAACAAGAAAAACCCATTTAATTAGCTGCTTTGAAAGCCTTTTTTACTATATATAATATTTCAAACTTTCCTCTCTAATATTTCTTTTTATTGCTCATCAACACATTTCTCCTCCAAACAGCTGAATTTATTCAACTTTCTCACCAAAAACTACATTTTAAAAGACGAGTGTTGATGTGTTTGTTTCCATAAATGGGGAATAAATAACAACAGAAACTAAAGAAACATCAAATCAGCCAAGAATAACCATCCCTAAAATAAAGAATGATCATAAATATCTGAGTCTGGTGCAGCTCAGATGGGACACGTTTTTACTTTTTGTCCTAAAACGAATGCGTCACTGAACATTTTTGATTTCCGTGTGCTGCTGCGGCGTGGACGCGGCGAGCGTGTTTGTGGTCAGAGTCAACATGTCGGATCACAGCTGTGTTTGTCTGAGCATCAGAGGATCAGCCGCAGAATATTAAACCTCTTTATGAAAGCGGCGGCGCTCCAGAGGTCACCTGCTGAGCGCCGCGGCTGAGCCCGACACCGTGTTATCGTGTTCAACGCTTACCGAATTTAACAGGAGCCTTTTTAGGAAATCAGGGACTCTGACTCCGTCCTCAAGTCCTGAATCCAGTTTGGATTTTCTGATAAGCAGAAAATATCCGGACGGAGTCTGAATGAAAATGCAGAGAGACTAACTACGTTTTTTAAGAAAAATAATTCTTGGTTTTTATGAGGGGGGATTTTTAGCAATCATTTTTTTCTTTAAATTTTTTCCACAATTTAATTAATTTATCTTATCTTGTCTTGGCCCTTACTCGACCATGACTTGCCCCTTACTTGACCCAGATTCGACCCTAACTTGGCCCAGACTCAACCTCAACTCGACCCTGACTAGGCCCTTACTCTTCCCTGAGTCAACCCTGACTAAGCCATGACTCGACCTCGACCCTAACTCAGCCCAGACTCGACCCTGACTCGACCCTCACTCGACCCTGAGTCAACCCTGACTAAGCCATGACTCGACCCTGACTCGGCCCTTACTTGATCCTGACTTGACCCATACTCGACCCTAACTCGGCCCAGACTCGACCCCAACTCAACCCTTACTCGACCCTGACTCGACCCTCACTCGACCCTGAGTCAACCCTGACTCTGCCCTTACTCGACCCTGACTCGACCTTGACTCGATCTTGACTCGGCCCTGATTCAACCCTGACTAAGCATGACTCGACCCTGACTCGGCCCTTACTCGACCCTGACTTGACCCACACTCGACCCTAACTCGGCCCAGAATCGACCCCAACTCAACCCTTACTCGACCCTGACTCGACCCTGACTCAACCCTCACTCGACCCTGAGTCAACCCTGAGTCAACCCTGACTCTGCCCTTACTCGACCCTGACTCGATCTTGACCCGATCTTGACTTGGCCCTGATTCAACCCTGACTCTGCCCTGACTCGATCCTGACTCGGCCCTGACTCGACCCTGACTCGATCTTGACTCGATCTTGACTTGGTCCTGATTCAACCCTGACTAAGCCATGACTCAACCCTGACTCGGCCCTTACTCGACCCTCACTAGACCCTGAGTCAACCCTGACTAAGCCATGACTCGGCCCAGACTCGACCCTGACTCTGCCCAGACTCAACCCTGATTCGGCCCTGATTCAACCCGGACTCTGCCCTGACTCGACCCTGACTCGGTCCAGACTCGGCCCTGATTCGGCCCACTCCATCTTTACTAACATAAACAAGTTCCCGTCCAGCCGCCTGATCCGAGGCTCAGCTGTAATCCGTGTCAACAGCCGCAGGGAACGTCTGGCGTCGCGCCAGCGTCCGTGTGGTGGGAAATAACGAGTGTGTCACTTCCTGTGCTGATGGCGTCTCCGTCACTGTGAGAAAACTGCTGCTGGCTGCTGATTGGTCGCCGCCGCGGGGTCAAATACTTCAGATATGAAGGACACCGAAATGACGTCGAGTTTCTCAGCATCAGGAGGAGTTAGCGAAAAGGAACGGACTCTTTTTGACGCTTTGATTCATCACAGAAACGTTTAAACATAAAACTGTCGTCTTTCTTCTCAGCAGACAGCAGAGGCTGCGTTTGAAAGAGATTCAAAGATGAAAGTTCGCTCCACATTTCTTTGTTTTGTGAGAGCTGATTTAATCAGCGGCTGTCAGAGGACACGAGTTTCAACCTCCACACAGACACGATGCACATTTACGAAGAATTCAGCTTCAAATCGAATTATGTTTCTGCTTCTTGGTAGTGAGATCAAAAGGTCCGAGTTTACAGTCAATCCGGACTCAAATACTCGTCCGTCTTGTTATTAAGAGTCAGAGTTTCAGATTTGGAGCTTTTCAACTGATGATCAGGAAAACTATGAAGGACAAAAAGGCAAAAATGTGACCTGAACTAAACAGCATTTTTGTCTCAAGACTAAGACTAAATGTGAAATAGCTGCCAAAATTAACACTACTTTAAAAATGTAAAAATTAATGAATAAATAAAACTCAGCGCAGGTCTGTTAACCCTCTGACACCAGAGCAAATTGGTTTGATTTCTTTCAAATACGTGGAGAGAAGGCAAGGAGCAACTTAACAAGAAAATGAGCACAGAATTTGTAAAAAAAAAAAAAAAAATACAAGAAAAAAATGACAAGAAAATTACCTGAAAACATGCAAAAAGTTTTTTTTTGTTTTTTAAAAGAAGAAATTTACCTGAAATTAGGAAATAAAATAAGTTTAAAGAAGTTTAAAAAAAAGAAGTTTAAAGAAATATTTATATATACAAAAAAGTCACAAAAAAAGATAAATACCTTAGAAAATGCTACAAAATATTTATTTTACATATTTTGTTTTATTTTTTCTGGAACATAATTTTAATTACAAAGTCACTTAGTTTTCGGGACATTTTCCCCTATTTTTGGATAATTTTCTAATAATCCTCTGCTTTTGAGGAGCATTTCCTTCCTCGTTTTTATATTATTGAAAGAAATCAAACCATTTTGCTGTAGTTTCACACGCTCAAATATCTCGTGAAAGGCGTCTGAACGCAGCGAGTAAAGTGATGTCGACCGGTTTTCTACGGCTCGCGGGCGCCAAACGTGCTCAAACCGCCAGTAAGTTTCTCGAACGCACTTTTAACTGAATTCGTTAAACGAGAGAAAAGCTGACAGGAGGTTTTCAGTGTTGCAGTAGTTTATGTTTGGAGCCTCCTGCGGTGAGTTTTTTGTGTTTTTTGAAGTTGTGTGTGGTCAAACTCATGATGGTGGTTTTTAAACCTGCAGCGCGTTGAGTATTCAGGGCCGCCGTAGCGGATTGGACAGTGAACGTACCGATGGGCAGAGCCAGGAAGAACGGCAGCCAGCACAGGATGAACATGCCGACGACCACGCCCAGCGTCTTGGCCGCCTTCTTCTCTCTGGAGAACTTGAGCAGCTTCACGGTGAGAGTGCTGCGTGCAGCCGAGGCACCGCCCCCTCCGGCCTTGGGGGCGGGGCACAGTTCGTGCTGGTTCCTGCAGTGGATCCTCAGGGTGAGCTCGGAGTCCTGCTGGCGCTCCTTCATCACGCCGGCCTCCAGGTTCTTGGTGGTGCGTTTGGCCACGATGTAGACGCGGAAGTACATGGCGAGGATGACGGCCAGCGGGATGTAGAAGGAACCGAGCGACGAGAACAGGGCGTAGAACGGTTCCTCGGTGATGAGACAGACCGTGTCGTCCTGCAGGAGGCGCACAGAGAAACGCTTTGGTCAGAAACTTAATTCCTTAAAATACAAGGTTCAAACACATTTCTACCCGCACATCTCCAGGACTTTTTCCAGGACTTTTTCCAGAACGTTGAGGCAAATTTTAAAGACGAAAACTTCTCTGAAACGACCATCGATACTGCGATTTTCTTATTTTCATTAAAAATCACAGCCAGAATCTGTGAAAACATAACTAATCTTTGTCAGACATCATGTGTTATTATACAGGTTTGTGGAACAAAATTCCAGGACTTTTCCAGGTTTTTCATGACCTTGTGAACCCTAAAAACACCTCTGTGCCTGTCAGGGACGACCTGATGCGTCTCAGCAGTGCATGATGGGAGGTTTCCGTACCTGTGAGGGCGGCTGCTTCCAGCCCAGCAGCGGGCCGATGGAGATGACGATGGAGAGGATCCAGACGCCCAGCATGGCGAGCAGCGCCCGCTTCTCGGTCACGATCATCGGGTACTGCAGCGGGTAGCGGACGCCGATGTAGCGGTCGATGGAGATGACGCACAGAGACATGATGGACGCCGTGCAGCACAGGACGTCCACCGCCGCCCAGATGTCACAGAAGATCCGACCAAACACCCAGTAATCCAGAACCTGCAGAGACAGGAAGTGACGGACAACACTTCCTCTTCAGGTCAGAGGTTCTGGACAGAAGCGTAAACATTTAGTATTATCCAACGGGGGAAAAGTCCAGAAACCAAAATAATACATTTCAAATTATGTTTATAAGCAAAAATATATCCATAAGTATCTGCATTTTTTCTTGAGGTCATTGTCTTGTTTTTTATTTTTGCAATTTTCTTGCAAATTTTTAGATTTGGGGAATTTTTTTTTCAAAAAGCTAGGGGAAAAATATCCTTAAAAAGGGTATTTTAAATATCATAATTATGTATTTAAAATTATTTTAAAGAACTATTATTATTATCTTTAAGCATGGTTTTTTTTTTATTTTAAAGAAATCCAGCCAATTTACTCCAGTTTCAAAGTTTATATTTAGTCTTTAAGTAAGTATCAGAGAATTGTAAAATATCCATCCTGGTTTTGTAGTGTACTCAGTTAAAAGAGGAAAAGAAAATGATGTGAAATTCAGCCATGAGATATTATCCAAAAATGGGGAAAATGTGGAGAAAACCATAATATTTTAAAATTATGTTGTGGAAAAAAGAAAATTCAAATATATATTTACATTTACATAAAGACATTATCATTCTAGATTATTATTGACTTATTTTTTCTTTCTTTTATTCAATGTTTAGTTTTTTTGTTTGTTTGTTTACATTTTACTTTTTTCTTGCTAATTTTTGGGTTAGGGTTAGAAAATGATGTGAAATTCAGCCATGAGATATTAGATTAGATATTATCCAAAAATGGGGGGAAATATCCAGAAAAGATCAACTATTTAATTAATAAATTACTATTATTATTATTTTTTTAAATCATGATATGGGAAAAGTAAAGTAAAATATATCCATATATATTTACATTTACATATGAAATTAACTTTTTTCTTTTTCGTTTTTTTCTTTTGTACATTTTGCTTTTTTTTCTTGCTAATTTTTGGGACATTTCTTGAATTGATTTTTTTTTACAGAAATCCAGTCAGTTTCCTCGTGTTTCAAAGGGTAAACTAACTGATCAATAATCGATAATAGTCTGACCTCCAGGGTGGCGGACACGGGCAGCACGGTGGTCCCCAGCAGCAGGTCGGCGATGGCCAGGTTGATGATGAAGTAGTTGGTGGGGATCCGCAGGTGTCGGTTACAGACCACCGACAGGATCACCAGGATGTTCCCCACGATGGCGAACATGATGAAGAAGGCCAGCACCATGCCCACCGGCACCGCCCGGCTCAGGTCCAGCGGGGGCTGCGGGCCGTCGGAGCGGTTGGAGGAGGAGTTGGAGCCCGGCAGCAGCGGCTCGGTCCCGGGGTAAAGATCCGCGGAGGAGCCGTTAGTCCACAGACTCATTGCGAAAAAAACAACAGTTTTCTTTTTACTTTTAAAGATAATTAAAAACACTTAATTTGACAAATTTTAACACAAGAAACAGCAGCGTATCTCCTCACTGCCGTTTAACGGTCCTTAATGTTTAAAAAACCCGAGTGTTTTTTGGCAAAAATCCGTAAAAAGCCGAAGTGAGAGCGCTCGTGCTTAAACCCCATGGCTGAGAGAGGAGCGCTCGTGCCCCCCGGGGCTCAGTTTGCGCGGGAGGCGCGCGGCAGCAGCAGCAGGTGGAGGTCTGCCGGCGGTCACTCTGACCGCCTGCTGCCGGCCGGAGGAGCTCCTGCTCGGCGTAAAAACTGCGGCTGCGGCGGCGTGTCGCGGATCTCTGTGTCCTTTTATGGTCCAAGTGTTTAATGTGGGAAAGTTTCAGCTGAAGGAGAGAAAAAAGAAAAGAGACAGCGAGTCCATCTGTCTGTCTCTCAGGGGGACAGAGACACACTGACAGCCTGTCTCTCTCTCTCTCTCTCTCTCTGGAGTTTAATGCAGTGTTTCTACAGCAGGTTGAACTGTACGGAGGCCCTGAAGTGCTAAAAATACAACAAACTAGAAAACTGATATTTTTCAGTTGTGCATTTTCTTCAAAGACCAGATTTTTATTGTGAGTAAAAAATAATAATATTAAATTCTGAAATTGTTTGTACAGTGGCTCAGAGTGCAAAAAATACAACAAAATAGACATTTTCCGCAGTCAATTTTCTTCATAAACAAGGGATTTTTGTCTTGTTAAAAATTAATAATATTAAATTCTGAAATTGCTTTTTCGGTGGCCCACAGGTTAAAAATATACAGCAACAAAAAGAAAACAGTGCTAATTTTCCACAGTACCCTAGATTTTCCTGAACAACCAGAGATTTTTTTCTAGTTAAATTCTGAAATTGTTAGTGCGGTGGCCTAGAGGTGCAGAAATTACGACAAAATAGAAAACTAATAATTTTCCGCAGTAGCCTAGATTTTCTTCAACAATGAGAGATTTTTACTAGTTAAAAATTGACATTATTAAAATCTGAAATTGTTTGTATAGTGGTACAGTGGTGCAAAAAATACAACAAAATAGAAAATTAATAATTTTCCACAGACAATTTTCTTCATAAACAAGAGATTTTTTCTACTTAAAATTAATATTATTAAATTCTGAAATTGTTCATACAGTGGCCCAGTGGTGCAAAAAAATAACAAAAAATAATTATTTTCAATATGTTACATGCTAAGTAGATTTTATTTTCTTTTTTTATATTGATTTTATATGTTTTTTTTATATAAAAAAAATATGTCATTGTAATATGAATATATATTTTTTTAATTATGTAGAAACATAACACAAAGTCCAGTCCTGTAAAACCATACCAAATGTTAATCTTCCAGTGAACGGCCAGAATAAACTGGTTTATTTAGGGCCTTTCTGTTTAAGTTCAGACACGTGGCTGCGACCTTTAAGTGAATAATCGAGTCACTTTAATTCACTTTACAGAACAGCGATCATTCGCTGAAGCAATTTAATTTATCTTTACCCATTCATGAGGGTCAACACACACACACACAAACACACACACACACACTGTCCTGCTGACACAAATGCTCACCACAGCAGCAAACATGGATTAATCCGCCGCTGAAAATAGTCCCACAAAATGTCACTATTTGCTCCTGTTTGTTTGGTAAAAACTATAAGCAGCTGTCTGAGGAAATGACTGATGAAACTATAGATTTGTGTGTTTACATATAATAAAAATAAACCAAAATATTCATGCGTTACCGCCCATCAGAGGATACTGTGCTTTTTGCACATTATTGTTCATCTTAATTGTTAATATTTTCTTTTTTTGCATTCCTTTTTTCTCTTACTATAATGATTTCCACCTAAAGTTTTGTGTTAATGTTGATTTCTGTTAAATTAAAAAGCATCCTTCTGCTGCTGGCTGCAGGAGAAAAGTGTGTGTCTGTGTGTGTGTGTGTGTTGGATCTATTTTCAGTCAGAAATGTGCATCACGCCGTCGGCAGCGGAGCAACAATAACCTCCTGTCGATGTGCCGCTGTGTGGGCAGAGCGGCGTCCAATCAGAGCGCAGATCCTGAGGTGGGCGGAGAGAGTTCCTGTGATTTCTGTCATTGCTTCATCGCAGACTTTCTGAGTTTAGATTTAAAGATTAAAAATAAATAAAACTGCAGGTCACTTGTCTTCCTGCTGCTCTAAAGACGTGTCGGACAGCCAGTCGCGGTACTGACACTGAAGAACACGCAGACCCACGGGCTTGGAAAGCATGCTGTCTTTAAAAATCACAAGGAAGGAGCCAATTCTTTTTTTTCATTATATATTGCCAAAAATGTTAGAGATAAAAATCAACAAAATATATTAAAGAAAAAATATGCCAAAAACAAAATCACTAATACTATTTAAATCCCTAAAGAAAATTAAAAATCACAACAAATCTTTAAAAAAAATTGCTGTAATTTTTTCTTTAAATTTATTTTAAAAAAAAGGAATCATCAAAATGTTTACTTTTTCAAATTTACAAAATATCTTTAAAGTTTTTCAAATTTAAAAAAAAAATATTTTTTCTGTAAAAAAAAAAACAAGCTAAAACAATTACAGAAAAAAAATCACTTTTCTTTAAAAATCGACAAAAATATGAAGAAAAAGAAGTTTTTATAAAAAAGAAAACTAAAAATGGGCCTAATTATTTTTTTCTTTAAAAATCACCACAAATTTTAGTGAATAATTAAAAAAAAAAGAAAACATGCCTTTGCACATGTGTAAAGCACATTTTCTTTTTAAAATCATCAGTAAAATAACACACAAAATACAGCCCTTTAAAGTTGTACCCCCCAAGCATAAATAAAAACCTAAGTTCCTCCCAGCGCTTAAAAATGACTTGACATGCCTCCCTCTTTTTTCACCACCCCTCCCATTTCATAAATAACAAACAGTCCCTAAATTATATTTAAATACCCAGTTCAGAAGCCTTTAAACTTTGCCTCTAAGTCCTGGAAAAATCCTGGAGATTTCTCGTTAAGAAAGGACCCTCCTGCAGAGTAACGTTGGGGCGATGCAGAGCCGTACGCAGACAGTATCTGAGTATCAGATGTGTGTTTGTGTTGCTGTGATTGGTCGATGGAGCGTCCTGACATGCTGTCGGTTTGTTTATCCCTCAGAGAGTTTCATTTTTCAGGCCCGTCATCCGTGAGCTGCAGGAGTTCAGACGAGCTGCTCGCTCTGATAAAAACCCTCAGTCTGTGTGCGTGCGTGCGTGCGTGCGTGCGTGCGTGCGTGCGTGCGTGCGTGCGTGCGTGCGTGCGTGCGTGCGTGCTCAGTTTCAGCTGCAGGCCTCGTCTGAAAATGAGCTTTGTCAGCAAACAGAGGATTAATAAAGGTTTGGACGCTGCAGGTTGATTTGCTCTGTGAAGCTTCATAAAAACACACACTGAACAAACACACTGACACACACTGAACACACACGTCAACACGTCACAAAGAGCGATCACACTCGCAGAAAAAAATGCAAAAACAAAAACATTGTGTGCAATTTTGGATTTCACTGTGAATTACAGCAGCAGTCACAGTGACTGAAAGTGTTATTTCCTCGATTCTCAGCTCGACAAGAACTGTTCTGCAAATCGCACAAAATAAGTAAATTAAAAAACTATTTTTAAAGAAGTTAGAGAAAAATGTCCGAAGAAAACTGACACAGAGGCTGTCAGAGGAGCAGCTCTCATCTCTTAACGAGCTGCGGCTCATTTCTGTCCAATCAGTGAGGCCTCCTAACAGGTGTTTTCAATTAAAGCTGCTGAGCTTTCAAACTGTCGTCCACACAGAATTAAATCAGACGCGTCATGTTCCTCCTCCTTTTACTGCCCCTAATACAAATGTTAACCACATTTCTTCATGTTTACGTTGAGCCCCCGAATCTGATTAGACTACGTTTAAAAGTCCAAACAGTTTAACCCTGTTTGTCTCATTTTAGTCTCTTTTCACTCTTCATGTTTTGATAATTGTGTCTGTAAATCAGTGAATTTGCAGCTCAGCTGCTGCAATAAGTCTTAAATACACTGTGGAAACTAAATAGTTACATTCAGACTGTTCAGGTCAAAAAATGCTCCACTCAATGAAAGTAGAAAATTATATTAATGTACAGTATTTTTTAAATTCAAGTGTGTGTGAAGTTAAAGCACTAAGGGCGTCCAGAGGAACATTTTTACTTGATTGACACTTTAATTTAAAATGTTTTCTAATTATTATTAAGTCGATTTTGATTTAATTTTTAAACTAACAGAAAAAAAACAAAAAACTCTAATTATAATTATTAGATTTATCATTGAAATTATTTTACATAATTTGTGTGATTATTTAAGTCCATTGTCAGGTAATTTCCTTTTTCTTTTTTTAAACTTTCTATGTGTTTTTGTGCTAACGTTCACGTAATTTTGTTGTACTTTTGCACATTTGTGGGTCATTTTGGCTCATTGCTTCCCTCCAAGGTTGTTGAAAGAAATCAACCCTATTTTGCTCAGGTTTTAAAGGGTTAACGTGTCCAGGATCCTGTTCAGTCTGAGAACTGATGTTGTTCTCTCACAGAGTGAAATATGGACGCTGTCAGCAGCTCGTAAAGCAGGAATGTGTGTGTGTGTGTGTGTGTGTGTGTGTGTGTGTGTGTGTGTGTGTGTGTTGTATAACCTCTGCTGTAATCACATTATATCGTTACATCTTTAGGTTGTCGGCGTTCCTGAAAAACTGCTGTGAACTTTTAACAAAAACAAAATAATGATTTTATTTAATGCATTTTTTCAACATTGTGAAGCTACTGTATGATGCGTCTCTGCAGACAGTTTAACTGAATTATCACACTTTGTTTTCATGGAAAAATAAACAAACCGAGGCGCCGGTTATGGTTGTCGAGCTGTGATTGGACAGTCGCTTCTAGGGGGCGGGGCTTATGTATGGTAACTTTAGCTGGTTTTAATCCACAAGACAAAATCGTGTTGTTTTTTTCTGCATGAAAGACTCAAAATTCTTCGACTGTAGAGAAAAAAGATAATGAAGCAATTTTGTAGATGAATAAATTAAATAAATATTTAAATGAGTTTCTTTAGACTCTGATTTTTTGTCTAAATGATAAACAATAAATTAAAATAAGAATTTTAGATTAAGACTTTATTTTCCTCCGTCCTATTCTGATTTTATAATAAATCAAAATGTGGAGCACATGATTTGTACTTCCTCTGCTGGCCAACATGTTTTTTATTATTTAATTTGTATTATTTAATGTTGTTAGCCTTCACAAGTGTTTGTTGTGTTGTCTTTTTGTTTAGTTTAGTTTTTTTTGTCTAAATTTAACTTTTACTAATTTAAATTTGGCTTAAATTCTTTCTCAGAATGATAAAGTGTTATATGGAAGTTTGTTTCTGCCAGGCAAAGGAAGAACACGGAAGAAAAATTTAAAAATATGTGACAATATATCAGAATTATGAAATATAGAATTAAAAAATAAACAGTATTTACTCAGTATAATTGCTTTTATAATTTTGAGCAAAAAAATTAAATTGAAATCATTAGTATTAATTTAATTACTTTATTTGTATTTTTTTGCCTCTATATATACTAATATAGTTTTTCTATTTTCATTTTTCTTGTTTTATTTTTCATACCTCTTTTTTTTTTCTTTTACTTCTTGTACTTTTTTTTTCGTCTACGTGCTGTTGACAAAACCAAATTTCCCATCTGTGGAGCAATACAATTAAAAATATGATTTTTTTCCTGCATTTTAAAAGTGTTCTGTTTTCAATGTTAAGCACTTTGTAGTGTTGTTTTTTTTTTTTTTTGAAAAGTGCATCATAAATAAAGTGTATTCTTGTTATTATCATTATTATATTTTAGTTTTTTTTGGCAGAAATGAGCTTCCATACTTGTGACTACAAACATCCAATAAACACTTAAAGCAATTCACAGTGAGTATTTTACCTGCATTTCTTTGGTTTGTTTTGTTTTTGTTTATTTTTTTGCATCCATATGTCCATAAGTATGTACCATTTCTTTTATATTTATTTTTCATTTTTTTCTTTTACAACCTTTATATATCTATTCTTTTACTTATTATTAGTATTATTATTACTTTTTTTAAATCACTAAAATGAAAATGTATTCATATGTTATATCTGTCATATATTTTTAGATGTGTCTTTTTATATTGTAAAGCACTTTGTAAAAATGTTGTGAAAGATTCTAGTTATAAAACAATAAAGTTTATTATTACTGTTATTATATTTTAATGTTCCTGGCAGAAATTAGCTCCCGTACTTGTGACTACAAACATCCAGGAAACTTTTTTTTTAATTAACCTCCATTTAATTGCTTTTCTTAAACTGTTGTTATTTTCAAAAATACAAATTAAACATCACATCTCCTCTCATTTCTTCAGAGTTTTTTTTAATTGTTTTGCTGATCGCGTATCAAAAAAAAAAACATCAGACCGCCGTGTGTTTATTGTGCCACAGTGGACAATAATAAAACGCTGGCAGCCTCCCACAATGCACCGAGGCAGGGAGCTGTGATTGTGATGTTTGTTCGCAGTTTGAGTCAGAGGCTAAAATAAGTTTCCTCTTTGTTGCTGAGCTGCAGGAATAATGTGTGCTGACAGACGGTCCCTGCACGACGTTAACTCTCAATAAATACTTCAACTCCACAGATCAGAGCCTCAACACACAAAGAAACACACAAAGAAACACAGAAATAAACACAATAAAACACGCAACAAAACTCACCAGATACTCAGCAGCAGCAGCTCGGTGAAATCAGAAAGTTGAGTTTCAAATATTGGACCCGTTTTAGGACAGTTTTCCTCCCACGATTCCCATCTGAGAGTTTATGTCTGTGTCAGAAAGAAATGTAAGAAATTTGGAAGCAGAAAAAGAAGTCAGACTCACACTTACTCTGATTAAACTGTTGATAATTTAGCAGAAGTTTGGTTTGTTTAGTGGCTTTTTTCTTTAACGTGTACTAAAATAAATATTGTTATACATGTTATTGAAGGATCATTATGACCTGTTGTCACTATAAAGTGTTACTGAAATATGAGAAAATATACAAAAAAGATGTATAGTTTATACACAAAAAATCTAAGAGACTGTGAACAAAATAATAAAGTAATTTGACATTAATTTAATTAATTTATCATTTGAACAGACATTTTCATGGACAAAATATATTTATTATTATTTATATATTTATATAAGTTTTCTTCCTTTAACTTCTGATGATTCTTTTTTTAAAAAACTTTTTGGTGATTGTTTTTTTCTCCCTTTTTTTTTATTTGGCAATTTTGTTATAGTTTAAAACTTTTGGTGAATTTTTCAAGACATTTTTTCATACAAAATTTTTGGTGGATAAAAAATGTCACTTACGCACTCCTGCACATAATTTCTTTGTTGTAAAGCATGTTGGGCTGCATTTTTTAAATGAAAGGTGCTTTACAAATAAAGTTTAGTATTATTATTATTATTATTATTTCTTTTTTTTAAATGGCCTTTTTCTTTAGAAAGTTTTGGTGATTTTTTTTATTTATAAAATTGTCGATTTTTATTTTTTAACTTTTGATGATTTATTATAGAATTTTTTTTAAATCTTTTTTTTTAAATGGTGATTTAAAAGATCATGAAAATCGTGAAAATGACACCATTTATCACCGCAAAAACGTAATCTGAAAATGATGTGAGGCCTTATCACAGCTGTCTCACAGATATGGATGTCGGTCTCAGAGCCAGAGGAAACTTATTTTCTTAAAGCAGCATTTTGTATCTTTTCCGCCTTAAAACAGCAGAAGTTGAAAGTATACTCACTCAGCAGAAAACGTCGTCTTTTCCACAGATGGTCACCTGCTCATGAATGTAACCGGAGAAAAAAGCGTGTTTTACGGTAAAACGGCGCACACCTGTCTGCGGCTGAAAGAAGCTAGTTAGCTCGTGTTTGTATCGGTACTGTTTGATAAAAACGGCTGCGGCGAAGAGACAGAAGAGGACGGAGACAGAGGAGAGGAGAAAAAGACGGACCGACGGAGACAGAAGCAGGAGGACAGTGAATATCAGACAGTTTTACGGGAAACAAAAGGCTGCGAGTCCGACGCCGAGCCGGTTTGTTGCTGTTGGACAGGTGAGTAAAACGCTTGATTGCAGGCTCTTTTTATTTTCTTAATTATGGCATTTAATTATTATTAGCTCTGTTGTCCCGTTGTTGTTTTTATTGTCATTCTGCCTGTCTGGACAGAGGTTTAGCATGTAGCATGTTACAGCCCGATGTTAGCAGAGCATTACTGTCCCCTAACACGTTAGCTAACATTAACGTTAGCTATCTTTAGGCTAACATTAAGCTAACGAAGCTAACTAACGCGTCACGCGGAGACAGTGACGCGTCAGAGTCCAGAGGACAAACTAGTGTCTGTGCAGTCCAATGAGACAGCTGCTATCTGTTTTTGGTGTCTCAATATAAATAACTAACTTACTAAACGGATGATGTTAATAAATGGTAAATAAGGTTAGTTAATTTTAATTTCCACCTTTTAATGTTAATGTCAACTGTTCAGTAACCTAACATTAGCTAACTTTATTTTCTAGTTTCTATTGTTAGGTCAATTGTTTCATTGGCTAACGTAACTAACTAACATTAGCTTACTTTATTTTTGACCTGCTTACTAACTAACTAACTGTGAGTATAAATGTATCCGAGGTTCGTAGAAATGGCAGCATTTATTCTGCTGATTGGGCTACATACGTACATTATATTTTGTTTATTTTTTGTAGCTGTTGCATAATAAGATTCACTATTATGAAGTTGATATGGAGGACAAGACGTGATAAATCTTTACGCTGTGTGATTTGGTAATAGAGAATTGTGATGACACATCAGGGTTGAATGAACCATCAATGAATCATCAATCAAACTCGTATTATGAGTGATCCTTAAAAAAAAACAAAGAAAAGTGTGGGGTTTGATTGATCGATTTCCCGCTGTGGACACGATCGTCGTTACTGTGACGTCATCCTCCAGACCTCCTGTTATAACTTACGTTATACAGCAAGCCAATGAAAGCGTACAAGTGTCCGGTGGACTGCAACTATTCTGTGTGCGGTTGCGTCGATGACTGAAACAACTGCTGTCTTGTTTTTGGCTGGGTGAGTATTTGTTTTCGAGTGAACAAAAACTGTCTTTTACATTATAACTTTGTATATAGATGTACTGCTGCCAGGCTGCTAGCTACTGTTAGCTAACTTTTTTTTACCTAGTAACGTTAGCCTAATTGCTCCATTAGCTTAATTTACGAGCTATCATTAGCTACTTCAGTACATGTCAATACATGATTTGAGTCCCCACGCAATGTGAGGCGCGCATGCACACAACGGTCTGCCATCTTTGACAGACAGCTACAGCTGCACCACTTGGACAAACTACATAGTACCGCTGCTGTGCACAAGCATGATAATCAATGTAAATTACATGCGGATAGCTAATTAGCTATGCTAATTACCTTTCAAATGACAGTGCATGCCTCAGGGTAGTCCTCCGTCTCTCTGCCTTTCCCCAGCTGGAGTCAGATGGTCTTTTTTTTTTTTTTTATAAACATGTATTTATTGAGTTTTGGAAATTTTTTGTTGACAATTTACAAGACACTGAAATGGATCATACAACAAGAACAGTAAATGAACGAAAAAACTCACCCACCCACCCTAAGGGAAAAAAAAAAAAAAAGATGACATCGATGTATATATATGGACACCAGGCAATTTGTGATTTACTTGGTTTACATAAATGGACATTGCGTCCGTCACTTTCATTAACTTCCCAGAGCTCACAATTTTCCAAAAACGAGAGAAAGGGGCTCCAAATGTCCTGAAATTTAGTCTGTTTTTTCTTCACCGAATAGGTCAGTTTTTCAAGGACAAGAGCTCCAGAGAGTTCCTTCAGCCAGCGATTGAATGATGGGGCTTTCACGTCCTTCCAGCAAAGAGAGATAAGACGTCTTGCTTGCAATAGACATAAATCAGTTATTTTCCTCTCTTTGCTCCTCGAAGCACAGTCCTTTGGGTACAAATTAAGGATACAAAGTTCAGGGCAGTGGGGAACTGGACTAAAGGTAATTTGGGATATACAATCTAAAACGTCATTCTTGAACCTTTGAATCTTGGGACATTTCCATAAACAATGCAATAAAGTGCCTGTTTCAGCACTACATTTGACACAGAGATCAGGAATATTAGGATTCATTTTGTTCAGTATGACTGGAGTTACATAAGTCCTCATGAGCCAGTTATACTGAATCAAGATGGTCTTTTTTCTGAGTAAGCTTTCAGTCGGTAAAAATGAAACTGACTCATTTTTATTTACCACGTCCACGGTTGAAAGTCGAATTGTGACAGATGGCAGACGTTTTCAAGCGAACACACCTTGTATTTTGTGTGTACCATGTAGTTTGTTTACATTGATTATAATGCTTGTGCACAGCGTCGGTACTATGTAGTTTGTCCAAGTGGTGTAGCCGTAGCTGGCTGTCAAAGATGGCAGATCATTGTGCGCAGAAAATGTTAGCCACCTTCATTTCCTGCCGGCTATTGCTAGGTTAACCATTGTCTTGCTAATTTTATCAGCTAACATCACTAGCATTTTCTACCTGCTAACATTATGTCTATCATTCTGTCAGCTTATGGTACTAGCTAACTTTACCTAACTGTATCTTTCACGCTTTAACATTAGGTCAACTGATGCTAGCTGATGTTACCTATCTTTATTTTCTACCTGCTAACATAAAGTGTATTGTTTCGTGAGCTTAAATATCTAGCTAACGTGTTTTCTACCTACTATATCATTAGCTAACATTACTTATTTTTTACCGACAAAGTACTAGTTGTTATTACTAGTTAACTTTAGCTAACTTTAACTTCTACCTGCAAACGGTAGATCAGTAGTTCTGTTAGCTAATGTTACTAACGTACAGGAATGTTTTTGTATTTTTGGAAATGTTTTAGTGGTTTTATGAAATATAATATTTTGGGAAATGCTATTTTGTTTTCTAAAATGTTGTAGTGTTTTGACCCTCAAGGCCACCGTACATGAGAGCTGTATCAATCTGAACATCTGACGCTCTGAAGATTAACCTAAATGAGGACCTTTTCTTCTACCTTGTTATTTTATCTTGTTTTTCATTGTGTGTAAATCCTCCAGGTGTGTGTGCAGGAGCAGAGGTGGATGTTGTGATTTCCTGCTGTGACCTTTGACCTCCTGCACGGAGCTGCGGCTCAGTTTCCATAGAAGGAGCAGCGGGCGGAGATCGGCCCCGCTAAGGATCAGTTTGGTTTTAACGGAGACAGAATGATTTATCTCCACGTCTGAGGAAACTCGCGTTATTGAGTTTGTTGTTGAGCTGCTCTAAAAACAGCCGAGTGAGAAGTCGTGGAACGAACATTAAAATGTCAGCGGACTTCTTCTCCTCAACGCCGCGACCCTGAGTTATTAACTGCCAGGCTAAAAATGGCAGCACGGCCCTTTATGCATTCCTGAGACTTTCAGTGATTCTGCATTTTCTGACGTGAACGAACAAACTGTCTTTGCTGTTACTTTAATGTATCTGAAGGATTCCTGAAATATTTCAGTTATTTATGCGTTTCATGAAGGAAGTTTTCAGTCCCCGTCTGTCAGATCTGCACGCTAAAAACACATCAACTTTACTCTCAAATGCAGCAGGTTGGGTTATCAGGAGTTTGGGAGGATTATGAAAAAAATCTGTACGATATTCAGGCAACACTTTTGTTTTTTGCACTCAGTTTTTTCACATATTCACAAATTAAAGATCTTGAGGTTCATTTCAGGGTTTGTGCGGTCATGAAAAACCTGGAAATGTCATGGAATTTGCACTTTTACTGCCTGGAGTTTTGGAAATATAATTACAGCCAGAAAGTTTTGAAAAAGTCATAGAATTTGGTTTGACAAACCTGTATAATAACATGTTATGTAAATCCGACGGTAATTTCTGTTTATTACAGTTTCTGGTTGTGGTAAATGGTGTCATTTTTGGAAGCTATGAAAGGCATGCTGTCTTAAAAGATCAGCTAATAAAGAAAAAAAATGAATGAATCTTTTTAAATCTTTTTTAAACTTGCAAAAATATTTATAGAAAAAAATTGGCACCATTTTTTAAAAAAAAGAAAACATTCCTTTGGAAGGCAAAGGCCAAAAAAATAAAACATTTTAAAGTCATATTTTCTATCCAAATTGCCAAAAAAATAAAGAAAAAAATTTAAAAAAAAGGTTCCCTCCAAAGGACCCATTACAGTGTTTACAAAACCTAGTCTTAACCTTTGTGCAAGAATATGCAACCTCAGGATTAATCTGATAAGTAACCTCAAAAAAGTTGTCTGTCCCTCCCCTAAAGCCAAAATAAAAAGCATCACTTCCTCCCCAGGGCTTAAAAACTTATTTGACATGCCTCCCCCTTTTTGCACCACCCCCTCCCCTCTCACAAATAACAAACAGTCCCTAAATTATATGTAAATATTCAGTTCTAACCGTGTTTGCATTTCATTACTTTTTTAAGTACTATACATATTTTAGAAAGCAGTTTTATTGCGAGAACCGATCAGGAGTAACAATGGTTGTTTCAGAGAATGTACAATCTATAAAATTTACCTTAAGTCATTGAAAAGTCCTGGAAATTTCTTGGTAAAAATGTGCACGAACCCTCGTGTTGCACAGTCACACAAGTCTGCCACCGGTTGGAAATTTTAGAAAAATTCCTATTTCAACACTAAAAAGAAAGAAGCAAAATGACAAGCAGCTGTAGGTGCTCCAGTTTTCCACATTTAGACGTGATAAATGTCATATTAGGCCACATTAATAAGAGTCTGCATGGCTGCTGATTAATCGGTGTATTAGTGGAATATTAATTTTCATTAGACATGTAAAAAGATTTGCAGGATGTTTTTTAATAAGGACAAAAAACTGAATATTTTGTGCATGTAAACACAGTGTTGTGTAATTAATCATCACATTTTATTTGACCATCCTGAGGCACACCTGCGCAGTGACCATGATGTTTAATCAGCGTCTTGATTTGTCACACCTGTCAGTAAAAAAGGAGAAGTGCTCACTAACTCAGTGTGCATTAAAAAAAAAAGTCTTAGATTTTTAATTTAATCCTGTAAAGAAAATTAGGAGAAAAGACAAAAGTGTTGCTGTCACAATTTTTGTGCTATTTTTGATTTTTTTTTTTTTCATTTAATTTGTTTCATTTTTAAATTGTTTATTTAACTTGAGACGTTGGACTTTTCCCCCAACGGTCGAGGAACGCTTCACATTTTTCTGAAAAACTCCCAAATTAGGAGATTGGTGTTTTTCAGGGGGCAGAGTTCCACCTCTGCTGGTGTTTTTCATACATATTAAATTACTTGAACACCAACATTGAGTCTGTTTCAGCTTCAGCGTGCAGAAGCTGTGAGAGAGCTCTGAAATATTTGGTCAGATTTTCTCTCGGGTGCACTTCGTCCTCCTCCGCTCCGGCTGGAGATGAGTTATGGCGGCGAGCAGCAGCCGCTCGTACAGCTGGTGGGAGTTTCTCCACTGATGGATGGACGAGGACGAAGAGGAGGAAGAGGCAGCTCTGAGAGAGCACTGTCTGTCATTTTATTATTTAACCCTTTAAATTCCTGCTGAACATTCCCCAAATCATTAGTTTCAGTTCATTTCAGCCCGGGTTTATTGTTATGACACACATTTCCTCCCTCATGTAAATTATTTGTTTTCACTTCTTTGAATAATGAGACTCTCCTCTTTTCTGAGTTTTAAATGTTGTTCATCTAAAAGCCTTTTGAAGTGTCTCTGCTGTTTGGTGCTTTGTAGATAAATGTTTTGTTTTTAAAAGAAATGTTGAAACAGTTTGATGGTGGACGGTCACATTCAGATTTACAGAACCAGTCAAACTCTTGGATGAACGTCCTGTTGCTGTAGTGGAAATAATTTGTTCACTGTAGCAGAGTTTTTACATGAGATTTACATGAAGTACTGCAGAGAGGACAGGACGCTCGCAGAGATCCTCGAGAAGGAGAGGAAGAGATGGATGGATGGTTGGACAGAGACTTTTTGGAGATTTTTTAAATGTTGGGCAGATTGTGTCGTTACGTAACGATGATTCAGAGGAAAAACAGAAGAAAGCAGATAAAGTGACGGTGATGATGTTTGTAACTGTTTTCAGACACAGTTTCATCGATGTGTTTGTATATTTCTTAGTTATAAATTCATAAACCTAAAATTTCATAAAGTCACTAAAAAGTGATTAAAAATGTAATGAATAAGGTTTCTTTTATGTCAGACAGACAGGCCAAATCTGGCCCCCAACCATTTTCTAACTCACAGAAAAATAGCGATTGACTCTATGAATAGTTTTTGTCCTTTTAGTCTCCATAAGGTGTCAGAGACATAAAACAGCATCAGTATAGAACCAGAGGAGGATCCCCCACACCCCCACAGAGGTCCTAGATAAGACACTAATGTCACTGTCCTGGAAATGTCCTAAAATCATTGAAATGACCCAAAATCCTAGAAATGTTTAAGGACTCCAGTGTGGTTGGGGGCATTGTGGGTAGTATGATGTCACAGTGATGATGGGCACAGTGATGATGGTGATGATGATGTTGATAATTGTGATGCTGATGATGATGATTATGACAGTAATGATGGTGATGATGGTCATGATGATGATTATGACAGTGATGATGGTGATGATGGTCATGATGATGATTATGACAGTGATGATGGTCATGATGATGATTATGACGGTGATGATGGTCATGATGATGATTATGACGGTGATGATGGTGATGATTATGATGGTGATGATGGTCATGATGATGATTATGACGGTGATGATGGTGATGATGGTCACGATGATGATGATGGTGATGATTATGATGGTGATGATGGTCATGATGATGATTATGATGGTGATGGTGATGATGATGGTCATGATGATGATGGTGATAATGATGACGATGATGATGACAGTGATGATGGTGATGATAATGGTGATGGTGATGGTCATGATGATGATGGTGATAATGATGACGATGATGATGACAGTGGTGATGGTGATGATGATGGTTACGGTGATGATGATGGTTACGGTGATGGTGATGATGATGGTCATGATGATGACAGTGATGATGGTGATGATGATGGTTACGGTGATGGTGATGATGATGGTCATGATGATGATTATGACGGTGATGATGGTGATGATGGTCACGATGATGATGATGATTATGATGGTGATGATGGTCATGATGATGATTATGACGGTGATGGTGATGATGATGGTCATGATGATGATGGTGATAATGATGACGATGATGATGACAGTGATTATGGTGATGATGATGGTGATAATGGTGATGGTGATGGTCATGATGATGATGGTGATAATGATGACGATGATGATGACAGTGATGATGGTGATGATGATGGTTACGGTGATGATGATGGTTACGGTGATGGTGATGATGATGGTCATGATGATGACGATGATGATGACAGTGATGATGGTGATGATGATGGTCATGATGATGATGGTGATAATGATGACGATGATGATGACAGTGATGATGGTGATGATGATGGTGATAATGGTGATGGTGATGGTCATGATGATGACAGTGATGATGGTGATAATGGTGATGGTGATGGTCATGATGATGGGGTCCAGCTGGAGTCTGCCAGTAGATGATGAATCACGGTCTGAATCCTTCGTCTGTTTTCTCCTTAAAAAGATGTTGAGTGGGCAGACACACACACAAGCACACACGCACACACACACACAGTAACACACACACACACACACACACAGTAACACACACACACACACACACACACACACACAGTAACACACACACACACACACACACACTGTAACACACGCGCGCGCGCGCACACACACACACACACACACACACACACTGTTTATGGCTTCTTCAGACTATATTTAATCTCCGCTGAGACGTTTCAGAACTTTACAGCAGCCTCCATTTTTCATCTCTGAGTCTCTTCCTTCTCTCTGTTTTCTGTTTCACATTTTAAACTTTCAACTTCGTATATAAATCTTTATTAATAATTACATGTACTCATCTTCTCTGTATCTTGTGTTAAAATCAGACTCTGTGGTTCTAACTGAAGCATCGTTTCACATTGTTGCAGCCTGCAGTGAACATAATAAAATCAGCAGCAACTCCCAAAAAATGTCAATAAGACTAAAGTTAGAAAGGATCAATGTGCATAATCAAAAAAAGACACAGCAGCTGTGCAAGCAGCAGGGAGGATCTCTGATATCTCTACCTTTAAAAATAAAAACCTATAAACAATACTTTTAAAGAACAAGTAAGCATTATTGTGACAAAAAGTGAAACACAATTCCGAAGTGTGTTTCACTTTTTTCGTGTTTAAATACACAACAGTAAAACAGTAGTAAATGTAATTCAGGGGACATGCTGACATTTGTGACTAAAAGTGATTCCAACAGAATTCTGCATCTCAGCGCTCCTGTCCGCTCATATGAGGTAGAAAAAATCACGTCTATACATATTGATAATTAAAGTGAGCACGCAGATCAATAAGCTGTGAGGAGGATAATAATGTTTGGATTACAGGCTAAGATAAGATCTCTGACCTTCAGAATAAAAGCACCAGTGGATTAAGAGAGTTTAAACTTAAATATAATATATAATATTATAATAATATAATATATATACTGAAGCCATACAGAACATAATAAATGATGTCATTATTGTTAATACTCAGTAAATATTCAGGGTGTAATAGTCAGTAAATGTGTTACATCCTCCAGCAGGTCGGCAGACAAAAGCGGAGAGGAGGAGAAAGTTTGAATGAGGGTAGAAAGGGTTAAATCTCCCGTTACGTTTGAGATGTTTGAAACGTTTGGTTTTAACAGGTCCTGGATCAGCTGTACTTTGATGTAAAGTGGCTGGAAAACACAGTTGTAAAAAGTTACGAGCACTTTGAGATCATGTTGAGCTTTTAATATGAGAGAGATCCATCTGACTCTTTTCAACAAACCTCACGATTCACCCAAAACAACAAATACATAACGGAGAGGCAGAACAACGGAGAGAGAGAGAGAGAGAGACATCATACAGAATAAACAAAATAAATCTTACAAAAAAAATCTAAAATAATAGATACATCAAATATTATTACATTAAACAAATGTAAAGAACACTTTAAATTAACAAAAAAAGTACAATGTACAATTTTTTTAAATTCTAAAACAAACAATTATTATATATATTTATAAAGCCTCATCATATACAACATTCGTAAAACTAAGAGAAAACTATACATGCTTTACAGCAGTGGTCAAGATCAGCGCTCAGCGAGCGTGGACAACTGATAAACAACCAATCACAGCAGAGCGTCCCGCCGGACCGACCTTTGTTTAATCCTGTTTTATGTCCTGCTGCTGCTATAAAACCAGAGAAGAAGAAGAAGAAGAGGGACGGCACTAACAGTCATGAGCTCAGTGTGTTTATTATCAGGTGAACGTCGGACCACCCTCGCTCTTACTCATGATCGCACTGTGGCACAGCAGCTCTGTGGTTTTAATAAAAGAAATATTTATTTTATCTATTAATTAATTTTAATTTTAAAATTAATTATTAATATATATATATATATATATATATATATATACATGTATTTATATATTTTTAAAGAAAACATTTGGTTGTATTATTATTATTATCTTTGTTCTTTTGCAATTGAAAAGAAAATTGTTTTTTTGCTGTAAATATTTTTTGCTATTTATTTTCTTAAAATTTTTTTTGCGATTTTGAACGAAACACATTTGGGCTTTTCGTTTTTGCAATTAAAAAAAATAGTGATTTGGTTTAAAAAGCATGTTTTCTTTAAAAATCATGAGATGTGGTCGGTCTAAACAAAAGTAGTGGAAGCTTTTCCCTCTCTGCATGTGTAGCTGGTTGTAAAAGCCAAATTAGGATCCCTCAGACCCCCGACAGAGGTCCTAGCTAAGACCCTAATGTCCTAAAATCCTGGAAATGTCCTGAATCCTAGAAATGTCCTAAACCCTTGGCATCCTGTCATTTTTCAAAAGAGGCCCCCAAGCAAAGCAAGTTGCTCAACCCCGTTCCCTCAAGAAGCTTTGCTTTTTGTCAATCCTATAAACGTCCTAAAATCATAAAAACACCTATTTTTTTAAGTCCTAAAATCTGAGAAATAACCTTAATAGAAGCTTTCTAAAATCCTAGAACCGTCCTAAATCCTTGAAATGTCCTAAAATCCTTGAAACATACTAAGTCTTTGAAACATCCTAAAATCCCTGAAATGTTCTAAAATCCTAGAAATGTAAGAAACTAGAAACCTACAAAAAGTTGCTCCACTCGTTACTCAGGAGGTTTTGCCTTTTGACGGGTCGCCGCTGTAAACTAGGATTAGTTCTCAGTGGTTTGAATAAATTATATTCAACATAACACATATATTGTGCGACTTTTAGACACATCGAAAGGACATAGATTACTTGATAGAGTGTCGAATGTGTCAAAGTTTCCAATGATGAGAAAGAAATTTTGTTAATAATTTACATATTTAACATACATTTTTGATCGCGTGTACAGTGTAATATGGTATTAATGTTAACTGCTGTCCATGTAGAGTGACATATATTAAATATAAAATATATAATATGTAATGTATGAAATATGTTTAAAAAAAACGTATAGAAATCCAGTATTGTTCAGACAATAACAATATGTTGTTTTGGCTAAACAACACAGATATTTTTACTCTTTTTATGTTTTAAGGCCAAATAATTTAGCTATTAATTGACAAAATATTCTGCAAATTAATCAATAGTGATTTGTGTTGCCAAAAATATAAATTTATCAACACATATCAGTATCAGTATCGATACTCATATAACATCATCTTAACATATACTGTATATATGTGTGTGTATATATATATATATATGTATAAAGCATTAACATGTAACCCATCTTTACGACCTCAAATCACACGAACACAACAAAGTCAGAAGAACGACTTCCCAGCTCGGTTACACAGACGTGAATAACCTGTTTATGAGGCTTTTATATTTTCACACATAAACAGGTTATTTGAGTCCATGTAAATGAATTAAATATAGTAAAGCAAAAACGCATGATCACAAAAGACCTTAACTACCAAACTGAAAGAATGAATGAGGCTTTTTGTGTGTGAGTGTGTGTGTGTGTGTGTGTGTGTGTGTGTGAGTGTGTGTGAGTGTGAGTGTGAGTGTGATTGTCTGTGTGTGTGTGTGTGTGTGTGTGTGGGGGGGGTTAATGTAGCAGTGCTGGATTTTTTTTGGCCCCATGCACTGATGCACTGCGATTAAAAATCTGCTGTGTGTGCAGGAGGCTGGACTGCTGCAGTGTGTGTGTGTGTGTGTGTGTGTGTGTGTGTGTGTGTGTGTGTGTGTGTGTGTGTGTGTGTGTGTGTGTGTGTGTGTGTGTGTGTGCCAGCTTTGCTCTTCTTCTTCTGTCCTTCGTTCGTCTTCTGTCCGCTGTCTTAATGGACCATTGTACCGGCGGTTTAAATGATTTATTTGTCATTTCTGCGATCACACACAGGGCAGTGTGCAGTGAAATTGTTTTTAGGCAGCTCCAGAAAACAAAAACTGTCAAATATAGAAAAAAATAAAATAGGTCACAGTGACCTTTGACCTTCAACCACCAGATTCTCATCAGTTGATTGTTGAGTCCGAATGGATGTTTGTGCCAAATTTTAGGAAATATCCTCAAGGCGTTCTTGAGATAACACGATTACATGAATGAGACATTCGCAAGGTCACACTGACTAATCAAATCAAAAGCTTGGTGACCTTTGACCACTAAATTTAAATCAGTTTAACGCTGAGTCCAAGACGTTTGTGCTAAATGTGAAGAAATTCTCTCAAGGTGTTCCTTAACCCTTTAACACCTGAATGTCAAACTGAAAATAGGCACAAAAAGTGATAAAATAAAATAAAATATGAAACAAGAAAGAAGAAAGAGCTAAAAAAAATCATTTTTTCTGTCATAATTTTAAATCTAAAATAAAGAGACTTATAAATATGGTTTATTGTATTTTCTAATTACAGGTCATCAGGTCACCTTTTTCTGTTTTTTTTTTTGCAGATTACGGGACATTTCTTGCTAAGATGCTCTGAATGTTTTTTGTCTGTGTTTTTGAAAGAAATGAACTCAGTTTTCACAGTTTTTCGGACATTTAAATGCTAATGAAAGGTGTCAAAATGTAAATTAATCCAGGTGTGAAAGGGTTAATCAAACTGTTGAATGAATCAAACTTGATAAAAGGTCTGTTGTTGTTCTAATGTTGAGTTTTATCACCTGATTGTGCTGTGACGGCAGATAAATTGAAGACATTTGGGTCTTTTTTGGGGCCCAAACTGTTTTAACTGTAAATGTCGGGTTTGGTGTCTGAGTGACGGACGGCGGCTCGTCTGAATCAGACCGAAATGTCTCGATGGTTCTTCACAGACACTCGAGCGTTTCCATTTTCAGCTGAGAGAGGGAACAAAAGCTTCAGACAGACGACACCGAAACCTTTTCTCTTTAATCCTCAGCAGCTCTAAACGGCCTCTTGTCTCTTAAAAGGATTCAGTTATTTGATCCTCTCTGACTCGTGAACGCAGTCGGCGGCTCAAAAGTGCTCAAACATCCGACCGAGGTGAATACATGAATACTGAGCAGCGTTCATCATATTGGGAGCGTCAGAAACGAACCCAAACGCCTTAAATCCACGCTCCTCTCACACGTCTGTTTATATACTTTTACGCCTCACTATTTTAACGCCAAAATGTAAAATGATAGCCGTCACAGAGCCAGGATGTAAAGTAAAGCAGTGGTCTGTAGAGATCTCTGTGGGGGTCTGTAGTGGTCTCTGTGGGGGTCTGTAGTGGTCTATATAGATCTCTATGGGGGTCTGTAGTGGTCTGTAGAGATCTCTTTGGGGGTCTGTAGTGGTCTCTGTGGGGGTCTGTAGTGGTCTGTAGAGATCTCTTTGGGGGTCTGTAGTGGTCTCTGTGGGGGTCTGTAGTGGTCTATATAGATCTCTAAAGGAGGTCTGTAGTGGTCTGTAGAGATCTCTTTGGGAGTCTGCAGTGGTCTGTAGAGATCTCTTTGGGGGTCTGTAGTGGTCTCTGTGGGGGTCTGTAGTGGTCTGTAGAGATCTCTTTGGGGGTCAGTAGTGGTCTCTGTGGTGGTCTGTAGTGGTCTGGAGAGATCTCTGTGGGAGTCTGTGGGGCCCTGGGGCACCTGAAGGGTTAACCCACCTGGCTGATCAGATCCAGTTCCTGCAGTGATTATCAATCGTCTTCATGCACCTCACTTGAGTGCTGTTGCCATAGAAACAGCCGATATGAAAACTGTCTGTTCTTTCATCTCGACGCCTCCTCCTCCTCTCTCCTCTCTCCTCCTCCTCTCTCCCCTCCCTCCTCCTCCTCTCTCCTCCTCCTCTCTCCTCCTCCTCTCCTCCTCTCTCCTCCTCCTCTCTCCCCTCCTCTCCTCCCCTCCTCTCCTCCTCTCTCCTCCTCTCCCCTCTCCCCTCCCCTCCTCCCTCCTCCTCTCCTCCTCCTCTCTCCTCTCTCTCCTCCTCTCTCCTCTCTCCTCTCCTCTCCTCCTCTCTCCTCCTCTCCCCTCTCCCCTCCTCCCCTCCCCTCCCTCCTCTCTCCTCCTCCTCCCTCCTCTCTCCTCCTCTCCCTCTCCCCTCCCTCCTCCCCTCCCTCCTCTCCTCCCCTCCTCTCCTCCTCTCTCCTCTCTCCTCCTCCTGCTCGTTTTTTTAAACCTCCGTGTCAGATCCACTCCAGCTCGCGTTAGCACGGAGGCTATCAGCGGCCTGTTGAGGCTAATTACATTATGCTAATGAGGGCCGACTGTCTCGTTAATGCCGACTGTCTCGTTAATGCCGACTGTCTCGTTAATGCCGAGTGTCTCGTTAATGCCGAGTGTCTCCGTACAGACGAGCGTCTCCGTACAGACGAGCGTCCCGCCAACAGGCCTGAGGCGCTTCAGCGAGACGCTAATTAGCACGATGCTAATGCGAGACACTCACCGACACTCGAGCTGCTACAGAATAAAACGAGATTTACATCCAACAAATTAAAAACACCAAATTAATGAAAACTCTGTGTGTGTGTGTGTGTGTGTGTGTGTGTGTGTGTGTGTGTGTGTGTGTGGGCGTTAGTCATCGTCATCTCCATCCTGTCGGGGTCACACAGGTCGGAGGAAGCGAAGCTGTCGTCATAGCAACAGCCAATAAAATGACATCAGCGCGTACTAAACGTGTCAGTTTGAAACTTCAGGGTGAGTGAAGGTCCTCCTCCTCCTCCTCCTCCTCCTCCTCCTCCTCCTCCTCCTCCTCCTCTTCTTCCTCCTCCTCTTCCTCTTTGTCTCTGTCGGGTCGACACCCTCCTCTGATTTTTATTTCTGATTTTTATTTTCCAACATTTACTGACTCGAGGCGGAAAAACAGTGGACAGATTAGGGTTAATCCTAACCCTAAAAAAAACAGCCATCACCCTGCTCTGATAAATAAAGAACGGTCCCTTAGACCTTTTTTCCAGCGTTGCCGCTCTGATCTGATCTGAGAGCGCAGACTTTAATACGCTGGACGAATATCAGAATATGTTGAGTAAATATTTGGTGTATTTATGTTTCCTGACGCAGGAAGAATGAGATTAGACAGGAATGTGGCACAAAATTAAATCAGAGAAGAAGAGAGGCCAAGAAAAACTGACCTTTGACCCCCAACATGTTTTCACTGTAGGAAAGAGGAGACGAGACGAGGAGGGGAGGAGAGGAGGAGAGGAGAAAGGAGGAGAGGAGGGGAGGAGGAGAGGAGAAAGGAGGGGAGGAGGGGAGGAGGGGATGAGAGGAGAGGAGGAGAAGAGAGGAGGGGAGGAGAAGAGAGGAGGGGAGGAGAGGAGGGGATGAGAGGAGGGGAGAGAGGAGGAGAGGAGAAGAGAGGAGGGGAGGAGGGGAGGGGAGGAGAGATGAATATAGCAGAGGAGGAAAGGAGGGGAGGGGAGAGGAGAGGAGAGATGAAGAGGAGGAGGGGAGAGGAGGGGAGGAGTCTAATCAGTGTGACGGGACACACCTGCACAGGTAGGCGCAGATCTCCTCTCATTAAACACATTTATTTTTTTGTCTTTTGTCTGATTTTTCGTCATTTTTAATGCAGATTTTCATTCATCCATCACCAACTCTACAGATTCATGTCGTCTCTTTGTTTGTTTGTTTGTTTGTTTGTTTGTTTGTTTGTTTGGCTCCTTTGGTTATTTATTTAGTTAATTAATCTCTTTACTTGTTAGTGATGCATGTTTCTGCTACTTTTACAAAAGCTGGACTGTGACAAAAGACGGGGAGGACGTGCAGAGACACGAGGACACACTGACCTCCAGAGGACAGACACACAGCTGCAGAGAAGAACAGCTTTGAAACCTGAGAAAGTCTCTTCAAACATGGGACGAAGGCAATGAAAAAATTATAAGAAAATTTATTTATAAAAAATTATAATCATTTTCAAACCCAATTTGAAATATGTAATCAGAACAATTAACTATAAATGTTTTTTTAAATCATTTTTAATTTCTTCCATCAATATTTTCCCCCAATCTTTTTAAAATAATTTTCTAAATCTGCAAGCTTCTTGTAGTTTGCGTAATAATTATGACCGAGTTGCTCGTTGCCTTTTTTTCCATATATTTTTTAAAAATAAATTTCACCAGTTTGCTCATGTTTCAGAGCTTTAAATACTCGTTAAAGGTGCCTGAAAGCAGCAGTGAAAGTAGAAAATTATAATAATGTTCATTGTTTTTAAAGCTTGATTTTTGAAAAGCAGATTCGTGTGATAGTAAAGGGTTAAATGATTTTTTAAAGCATTTTAAACATTTTCCTGATGTGACACAAAGTTACTCCGCGTGTTTTTGAGTTTCTTGTGTTGGCCGTTATTTTAAAAATAGTTTTGTCTGTTTGGCAACTTCAGTCTGATGGAAACAGGAAGTAACATCGGTGACTCGTCTCTGTCTCCGTCTGTCTCCGTCCGTCTCCGTCCGTCTGTCTGCCGGACAACATGCCGCCGCTGCTGCTGCTCCTTCACACCTTCACCTGCGTCTGCGTCCTCCCAGGTGAGTCTGAAGCTCCTCCCCCTCACCTGGTCACATGATGTCCAGCAGAGACACACTGAGTGAGACGATTTTAATCTTTTGTTGTGAGACTTTCTGTCAGATTGGTGCCTCAGCTGTTGTTTTGTTCCTTTTTCTGAATAATTGTGGATCATTTTCCCACTTTTTTCATAAACAGTAAATTAATGAATAATTTAATAATTAAATAAATTAATGAATAGTTGAATTTTTACTCTCCAGGATTTTTCCAGGACCATCAATACTCTTTCTTATTTCTTTTTTATTATTAGCTTTTTAAAAAAATATATTATTTGATAAATCAAGACAGAAGAGGAAAACAATTTTAAATGGCTGGATTTTGTATTTATTAAACATTGATTTTTAACAAAAGCATGTTTTTTTTTCTTTACAAACAAAAATGGCCGTTTTTTTTTCTTTAAAAACTTGGAATTAGAGAAAATATGGATTTGAAAAAAATTTGGCAATCTTCTGAAATATTTTGACATTTCTTCTTTCTCTCTCTCTTTGGAAAAATCACCAAAAATGACGACAGCTGAGTGTGCGTGTGTGTGTGTGTATCAGCTAGAAACTGTGAAAACAGAAGTTATTGTTGTATTTTCACATTTCTGACGGTCCTTGAACACATCCTGTGTTATTATACAGGTCTGTGAAGCAAAATTCCAGGACTTTTTCCAAAACTTCAGGGTATATTTAGTTTTTCAAAACTTTTCCAGGCCAGGAAATTACTATGATGCAAATTCCATGATTTTTCCAGGTTTTTGTGACCACACGAAGCCTGGTTCCTAATAAACTGGACACATTTAAGGGTTTAAAGCCCGACAGTCTGAAACTCTGTTGTTTTTGTTGTTTTTTCCTTCAGGAATATTTTCCCAAATTCTCACCGTCTGTCAGACTGACCTTTGACCCACAGGTGCAGCTCAGTGTGGGAACGCTCAGTCTCTGCAACTGTGTGAAACGTCTCGCTCAGGTTTCCGTATTTAATGACATTTTTACTCAAAATGGTGAAACGGTCCGCTGTGTGTGGTTTGGCAGCCGGCGTGTCGGCGGTGACCACGGAGACGGTGGTGGGCGTGGCCGGCAGGAAGGTGACGCTGCCCTGTCGCTCCGAGGCGGCGAGGAAGGGAGGACTGGATGTGTGCTGGGGGAGAGGAGAGCCGTCACTGTTCACCTGCCACAACACCGTGATCCACACCGCCGGAGACCAGGTGTCATACAGGAAGTCATACAGGTACGACCTCACAGGTGCATGATGTCACACAGGTACGACCTCGCAGGTGCATGATGTCACACAGGTACGACCTCGCAGGTGCATGATGTCACACAGGTACGACCTCACAGGTGCATGATGTCACACAGGTACGACTCCTTTGTTGACTCAAAGTGAGCGTTTGTGCCAAAAAAAAAAAAATGACCTCAGAGTTTGTCCTCTTCATTTAGTTGAAATTAAAAAAAATAATAAATACATCTGAATACTGATGTGAGTGCTGATGTGTCCTGCAGGTACTCGTCGTCCTCCTCCTCGTCCCCATCTTCTCTGTCCATCTTTAACGTTCGTCCATCAGACTCCGGTTTCTATCACTGCAGAGTTCAGCTGCCCGGTCTGTTCAACGACCAAACGTCCACCGTCCACCTCATCATCATCAGCCGTACGTTGACGTCCTCCGTCCCTCCGACACAACACAGACCTCCGTCAGCATCAGCTTCAGCACTAACACTGTCTCTCTGTCTCTCTGTCTGTCTCTCTGTCTCTCTGTCTGTCTCTCTGTCTCTCTGTCTCTCTGTCTGTCTCTCTGTCTCTCTGTCTGTCTCTCTGTCCGTCTGTCCTCCTGCAGCTCGCTCTGTTATCTCCGACTCCTCAGACAGCGATAGCGCTCCACACACAGCAGGTGAGTCCACGACACACCTCACCAAACATTATGAATAAATAAGAATTAATATATAAATAAATACAGAAATAAATTAATTGATTTGAAAACAAATAAATACATATTTATATATTATTTATTTTTAATTTATTCCTTGATTTATTTATGGAATTGTTTTTATTTATTTCCTTATACATTTGTGCATTTATAAATATATTCTTGTATTTATTTATTCCTGCAGTTAATTCATTTATTTATAATCATATTCATTTATTTCTATATTTATTTATTTTACCTGTTTTTCTTTATACAGTTATCTTTTTACATGTTTATTTTTTATTGTTGTATTTATTTATTTTATTTGTTTTCAAAATAATTTTTCCTCCTGCATATCTCATCTGACTGACAGGTTACATCACAAGAGATGTGACGGTAATGACAGGAAGTGACATCACAGGGGACGACACCACGGGACCGATGGTGGCGCTGGTTCAGGTAACAAAGACAAACCTGAATTAAACACGTTATTGTTTTTATTACTTTTATCATTTCTAACTGATGTGTTGATGAGTGGTCGAACAACTTTTAACCTGTGTGTCAGATGTGACTGAGTCATGGTTACCACGGCAACAGATAGAACAGAGCAAACATGTCATGTTTGTTTGTTTGTTTGTTTGTTTGTTTTTTTGTTTGTTGACAGTCGTCTGCGCAGCAGCAGGTAAACAGTCTGCAGAGCTTCATCGGGAACACAGTGAGAGCCTCCTTCATCGTCTTCATCCCCGCACTGCTGCTGACCGCCGCCTACAGTCAGTGCACACACGCACATGCACACGCACACACACGCACGCACGCACACACACACACACACATTCACACACGCGAGCGCACACACACGCACACACACACTCACTCGCGCACACACACACGCACACATGCACACACACTCACTCGCGCACACACACACACACGCACACATGCACACACACGCACGCACACACACACGCACGCACACACACACACAGATAACTGCAGCTGAGGACTATTGTTTGTTTGTTTGTGTGCAGGAGTTTGGAGGTCTGATGCTGACAGGAGGCTGAACCAATCAGAGGAGGAGGAGGAGGAGGAGGAGGAGGCGGGCAGCTCCGTGTAGACGACAGGAAGTTCTCTCACTTCTTCACTCGAGTATCGAGCGCTGACGAGATGAGTCCTAAAACGTGGAAGTCTGTTCTCATTTTTTTTTTATTGGTTTTTGGGTCAGACGTCTTAAATAAGGCCTGTGGTTAACGCAGGCTGAAGATATTTACACGTTTTGTTCTGCAACGTAAAATCCGTACGTTTAAACCCAATTTCTGAACTTTTAAGGGTTTTATTCGTCCTAAAAAAGGCGCTTGCTAATAAGTGGCTCTCGACGGCTCTACAGAGTCGCGCTCCAATCTGTTTATAATATTTTTTTGTTCGTGTTTAGCGTGTTTTTACAGTGTTTGTAGTTGACAGCTTCATGACGTGTTCATGTGTGAAGATCATCACGCTGGGCCAAACCTGTGAGGATCATAAACTCGTGTTCGTCACTAACTTCCTGTTCGGCCTACAAAAACACGTCATCACTTCACTGCTCTGTTACAGCTCAGTTTGGGGATCATTATTGTTCTTTTAGTATTTCACTTTATATTTCTCCTTCAGCACATCTCGGAGGGAAATATTTAACTGTTACTGCACTACATTCATCTGATAGCTTCAGTTATTTATATAGATCATTTTTAACATAAATACACGTGATAATCACTGAAATAAACAACTTTTGTGATATAATTTCCCTTCTGTGACCCAAACGAGGTCCACACAGCAACTATTTAAATAAACCCCGAATTATTCAGGACAAGTCAAGATAAAATGTTTGATACTTTTTTTTCCTTTAAAAATGTTGTTGATCTGTCTTTTCTTTTATATTTTTGTATTTTTTAAAATGGTTTTAATTCTCTTTTTTCAGAAATGTTTTCTCTATTTCCTTTACAATTTTGGGAGATTTTTTTAAATGGCTTTTTTTTCTTTAAAACTGTTTTTTACACTCTAGTACTTTTTTATCTAAAAAAATGATGTTTTCGTTAAAAATGTTTGTTGATTTTTTCTTTCAAAAAATTTGGCAATCGTTCTTTTTATTTAGCTTTTTTCAATAGTATATTTTATTAGATATTTTTCTAGAAATATTTTTAGCATTTTTTGTCTTTGTCTTTTAAAGTTAAGAGTAATTATTTTACTTTTTGTTCTTTTGGGGGTTTTTTTACTTGCTAAAAATGTTAAGGTTTTTTTTGAAAATGTTTGGTGATTTTTATGGCACTTTTTTTCCTTTAAATATTGTTGGAGAGTTCTTTTTTTCTTGACTTTCAGCCCGCGTTAGTCTGTAGAGCTCGTCCTGTTGTAGCTCTTAATAAGAGTCTGTAACAGTAAATTATTGCACAGCAAACCGGAATGAAAATGATTGTGCATATTCTTGTATTTGTTTTTGCAAAAGCTGAAAACTAATGTGCAAAATTAAACTTTAATTTGCAGTCTGTCGAAACGTTTCCTTCTGTGAGCAGCAGAGGGCGACACTGACCGCACATTAAAACAGAGTAATAATCTGCATGTTGGAAGGACAAGAAATGATCAAAGGAATAAAATAGTAAATAATTTAAAGAATAAATACTTTGGTGAATAAATTAATTTATAAATAAGGAATTAAACAATAAATAAATACATGAAGAAATACATTAATAAATAAAAAACAATTTTAAAAAACAAATAAATAATTGTTGATACAAAGAAGCTGTGTAAATAAAGAAATATATGAAGAAATAAAACAAAAAAGTTTTGGATAAAAAAATAAATACAGGAATAAACAAAATAATAATAAAATAAATAAATATGGGATTAAAAAAATACACAAAGGCATAAAATATATATTTCTACACTTATTTATGCAGTAATAAGTAAAGGCATTGATAAAAGCTTAAATAATACATACACAAATACACAAATAAGTGCATAAACAAATAAAGGTTTATATTAAACAGGGCGTAAATAAATTCTTTTTTAAAAATATTTTTGTACAATTACATTCTGTCTGATTCATTTTTCTTTACATTGATTCATTTTTCTGTATTTTGTCACTATTTTAAAGCATTTATTTATGTTTGCATGAATTCGTTTATACCTGTATTTATATGTATTAAGTAATTGATTGATAATGGAGTAATTTTCTGTTCTCCATTATATGTATATATATATAGATATAGATATAGATATAGATATAGATATATGTAAATGTGTCGCTAAATATTCTCACCCTTTGATTTGTAGCTCAGTGTATCATTGCTGAACACTTGTGTGCGTTACTTCACGTGTTTTTGCTAAAATATGTAAATTTGTTTTTCTCTCCAGCCCAATAACAGCAGAGGAGTAGCGCCACTCGGCCATACAGCGGTGTGTTGTGGATAAAGACGGTACTGCACGGCGGTGGTATTACAGCTCTCCTCGTTAGTATAGTGGTAAGTATCCCCGCCTGTCACGCGGGAGACCGGGGTTCGATTCCCCGACGGGGAGGAAAAATTTATTTTGATTTTTATCACGAAAGAAGTCACGGAGCTGAATAAAGTGATCATTTTGTAAATATTTATTTTAGTTCTAAACCAAAACATGGTATAATTTATCTTAAATATGAATTACGAGTGTCCTCTAAAGGCAGCAGGGATCATAACATAAGCCAGAAAATCAAACTGGGTTTGTACGTCATCAAATACGAGCTAAAGTCATGGACTTTGTAGGTGGCAATTCCCCGGCCTTTTGGAAAACCAAATATATCCGAAAAGTTTGGGGAAAAAAGAAATCTGTTTAAGAAACCTGTATAATATCACATGATGTCTTCGCGGACCATTGCAAATTTAAACAGAAAAACAAGGATAATTTCTGTTTTTACAGTTTCTGGCTGGGATATAAATAAATGGGGTCATTTTGGTCATTTTTTTAAAGAACAATGCCTTCCAACCTGTGTTTTACAGAGAAAAAATATTGTTGTCTTCAAAAGTCCCCAGTTGAAAAAACAAAAGCAAATCGTAAATGTGGTTTCTTTTAAATCTCCAGAAGGAAAAAGGGGGGGGGGGTCACCCAAAAATGTTCAATTTCCTTCATTTTTTTTTAAAATAGTCATTTATTATAATTATTATTATTTAAATTGGCCAAAAAAAAGGGAAAAAAAGGTAATTTTCAAATAGAAAACAAGGCCAGCTACTTTGCCAGGAAGGTTTATTTTTTAATTTGGCAGTAAAATAAATAGAAAATACAGCCATTTTAAACCATATGTCCCTCCCATAAGCCAAAATGGTAAAAAAAAAAAAAAAAAAAAGTCCCTTCCCAGTGCTTAAAATGATATATATATTTTAAAAATCTATTATATGATAATGAATAAGAACTGATAGGGAGTATTAATTGTCATTTCCAGGAAAAGTCCTGGAAAGTTTTTTGATGTGTGTGTTTGTTTTTTCAGCTTTTTGATGAAATAAAAGTCCGAGAATCAGAAACAGGAAGCAGCCGACACCACAAGCTGCCAACAGGAAGTCATGTGCTGACCGCGCTCTGGAGATCATCTGCGCCACACGTTTACAGCGACGCTCTGCAGACCAGACGTGAGGTCATCCGTCCTCTCTGAGACAATCAGGACCGTCCACTCAGAGTCCACCTGTCTCTGACATGTGGACTGTCCTGTCTGTATGTAATGAGACTGAAGCTCATCGACTGTTAACGAACAGGAACAAAACCTTTGACAAGAAATTAAAACGGCCAAAAGTTTTTAAAAATCACCAAAAATGTTGAAGGAAAAAAAATCACCAGAATTTTCCAAGAAAAAGATATTCACAGATTTTTAAGAGGAAGAAAAAAAACGTGACAAAAAACGTCACAAATCACAATAAAATATAAAGAAAAAAAGAATCCAATAAAAGTAAAAAGAAGAAATGCCAAACATTTTTTCAAATCACCAAATCACCAATTTGAAATAAGGCCTTTTAGAGAAAAAAAAGTTTTAGGGGAAGAAAAACATTGCCAAAAAATGTTTGAAAATCACAAAAAAAGTAAAGAAAAAAAATTGTCTCTCCAAAACAGAAAGTGTTTTTTTAAGATCACTAACACTTTCAGTGGGGGAAAAATCAGTAAACATTTCAAAGGAAACACGAAAAAGCCAAATTAAAAAAACAAGGCAAAAAATTAAAAGAAAAAAAAAAGAAGTCTCTCCCCAGAGCTTAAGCACTAATTATTAACAACTACTAACATTTTTAACAGTACAATTCAGAATTCAAGTTTTAATTATTTTTTTTAATTTTCAGGGTAAATAAAGACCAGAGTGCCCCTGAGCGACGGTAGATTTCGGTCTGACGTGGATGAAGTCGTGCTGTGGACGTAACAAAACTGTTTTATTCACCTAAAAATGTCACGATCAGCCGATGTTTACACTATTATCAGAATATTCCTCACAAACCCACAGCTGCTGTGTTTTTCTCAGTAAATCAGTGTTTTTGTGGATGGACTCTGGTGGCCGCGAGGACAAAACTGTCGAATATCTCAAACTTTATTCAAATATCGAGACACAAAGTCATAATTTGATTAGTTTTCTGACAGATGAAGCTGCTTACGCTCGTCTGACATTTCAAACGCTCGATGATACTGAAACTACAACAGCTGTTTGTGCAGGAAGTGACTAGGCGGTCACATATCAGGGTGTGTGTGTGTGTGTGTGTGTGTGTGTGTGTGTGTGTGTTTAAAGTGACAAGATGATTTTTTTTAGCGTGTGGTGTGTGTTTAAATGTGTGTGTGATGACCGTTTTTCAGTGTGATCACGATGAGGTTCGCTCTGCTCCTCGCTCTCCTCACAGGTAACTTTAATCTCACTTTTTATTCACTTTTTATTTATTTAAAACTGATTAAAATTACAAAACTTTATCGTGATGAAGCAGCTCATTTCTCAGCAGCTGTTACTGACAATAACACCGTGTTTCTTCTTCATGTCCTTTATTTTTTACACATTTTTCCAACAAACCAAACCAAACGTTCATGAAAAACTGTTCAGGAACTGTTGAAATATGAAAATCCAACAATAATTTCTGCTTTTGCAGTTTCTGGCTGCGATCAAACGTGTCATTTTTTAAGATTTTGGGGGGTTTTATTTCCGTCGGGTTTTTGTTGTCTCGTGGTGAAGTGAAACTCTGAGATCAGCAGAAACAGATTCAAAGCAGAGATAAAACTCAGATTCAGTCACATCTGATAAAAACGTCTTTACAGGGTGCGTCTGTGTCTCTGCGGTCGGTGTCGGGGACGGCAGCACAGTCGTTGGTCGTCGGGGTGAAGACGTCACTCTGTCCTGTAAATATGACATCAAATACAACGGGCCGCTGCACGTCTGTTGGGGTCGAGGACAAATACCAAACTCAGGCTGCAGCGAGCAGCTCCTCTACGCAGACGGATACAAGGTGACGAAGGGGAGCCGAGCGTCCCGCAGGTATCAATTACTGGGACGACTGGACGAAGGAGACGTGTCCCTGACGATCCTGAACGTCTCAGAGCAGGATGCTGGACGGTACGGCTGCAGGGTGATGATAAAAGGGATTCTCAATGACCTGAAATATCACTTGGATTTGGTCGTTGAGGAAGGTGAGAAATTCTTTTTTTCTTTCCTCTTTAATTTTACAATCAGCTGATCACAAAACAAACAGTTAAAGTCTGATGATGCTGTTAAAAGGCTTTTTGTTCCTAAAAGACTCCAAAAACGTTACTAACAGGGTTCATAAGGTCATGAAAAACCTGGAAAAGTTATGGAATATGCAATTGCCAGGCCTGGAAAAATGTCAGAAAATTGAATATACCCTGAAAGTTTTGGAAAAGTCACAAATCTGTATAATAACACATGACGTGTTCAAGGACCATCGGAAATGTAACAATACAAGGATGAGTCCTGTTTTTACAGTTTGTGGCTTTTATAAATGGTGTCCTTTTTTGGTGATTTTTAAAGAAAAAAACCCAAAATTAAAAAATAAATTTAAAAAAACAAAATGTTTCACTTTAAAAATCACAACAAAGACAAAATAATTTCTTGTCTTTAAAAACTTTGTCAGCTTTTAAATATTTTTTCTTTATAATCGCCAATAAACTTTCAAGAAAAAAAAGCCAAAAGTTTTTAAAGAAAAAAAACAAAAACAAAACTGATTTTTTTTCCCCTTAAAATAACCAAAGAATTTTGATTTTAAAAAAGGCGTAATATTTAATTAAAAAATTTAAAAAATGTTAAAACGCTGCACTTTTACTTTTTACTTTTAAGAGTAAAAAGTTCAAACCCCGCCTCCTCTCCCACCTGCTCACACCTGACCAATCAAAGGACCTGATGACTTCATTATATTTGTTTTTAACTGTTTCAGCTCCTCAGACGTCCACAGCGACGACATCACACAGAGAGACGTCGACAGAGCACACAACCAACCACACAACAGGTACAACACACACACACTGACCTTTGACCTCCAGATCAGAATCAAATCTGTTTCCAAACCTTCGTCATGACATCATGCCGCTGACACAGCTGCTCTAAAAACATCTGCTTTCGTTTCCTCGTCCTGCAGGTCATATGACCTCGACTGACCGCCTGCTAACTTCCTCCTCCAGCAGCATCACGGCCGAGGTAAGACAGACGCACTTCCTGTGTGCAAACAGTAATGTGGTCGACTAAGTGTGTTTCATAATCCAGACTCGTTTTTTTACAAAAACCATGTATAGCACTAATTAAGTCCAATCTATTATTATTATTATTATTATTATTATTATTATTATTATTATTATTATTATTATTATTTAAACATAAAATCACCATATTTTACACACTGAACAGATGCTTGTGATTGGTTCACTGGGAAAAATTAAAGTATTCTTTAAGTTGCGAAAATATTACGAGGTAAAGGGAGAATTAAAAAAACTAAAGAAAGTAGCAGTGACCTCCGTCTTCAGTCTGGAGGAGCAAAGTCGACTAACGTGACTAATATTAATCTCAATATTTAGTTAGTCGACTAACGTGAAATATTGATGTTAAGCAACAAAAAGTTCGAAAAAAGTTAGCTAACATTAGATAGTAATATTGGCTAAAGGAATAGTTGACTCTGAATTTACCAAATAAAGTAGCCTACGTTAGCGAGTAGCAGTTGACCCCACATCAGTAGGTGGAAAAAAAAAGTTAGCTAAATTCAACCGGTAATTTTAGCGTTCAATGGAACGGTTGACTTAAGTTAGTGGTAGCAAATAAACATAACTGCGTTAGCTAGTAAATAAATAAACCTAACGTTGGCTTGTAAAATAAATGTATCTACTGTTAGCTAGTAATGTTAGCTAAAAGAGCACCTAACCCTAGAAGGTAGAAAGTGAAGTTAGCTAATATTATCTAGCAATGTTAGTTAATAATGGTTGACCTGATGTTAGTATGGAGAAAAAAGTTAACATTTGGTAGTTATATTAGCTAACGGAGCAGATAACCTAGAATTTAGAATATAAAGTACATTAACTAGTAACAGTTGACCTATAGTTAGTAGGTAGAAAATAAAGTTAGCTAACATTAACAGGTATTAGCTGATGGATCTGTTTACTGGTAGAAAATAAACATAATAGTAAACTAGAAAATACTAGTAAACTAGTAAATAAACGCAACTAAGGTTAGCTAGTAAATAAATAAACTTAACGTTAGCTAGTGAAATAAAGTTAGCTGACATTAACTAGTAATGTTAACTAGTAACTAGCAATGCAAACATAACAGTTCATCTAGGGGGTAGAAAATAAAGTTGGCTAACATCTAGTAATGTTAGTAGTAGTAGTAGCGTTTGCTAGTAGTGGTTGACCTAACATTATTAGGTAGAAAAAAGTTAGCTAGCGTTAGGTAGTTATGTTTCCCGGCTGACCGGGAAGGTATAAAATAAAGTTAACTAATGTCAGCTAGTGGAACAATTAACCTAACGTCTCTGGAAAACACAGTCAACTGCTAGCTAGTAATGTGAGCTAACAGAATGGTTGATTTAAAGTTAATAGGTAGAAAATAAATATAGACAACATTAGCTAGTAATGTTCGCTAACAGAACAGTTGACCCAATGTTAGAAGGTAAAAAATAAATTCAGCTAACAGCTAACAAGTCATATTAGCTAACAAATCTGCTGACCGAATGGTGGTAGGTAGAAAACTATGTTAGCTAATGTTAGCTAGTTATGTAAGCAAAATTTAGCAACAGTTAGGAGCAGCAGTTAGGAGTTTGTTGTGTCTTTTAATGACATTTTCAAAGATATATTTGTATAAAACATAGTTTTTTTTTCCTTTAGCTCGATGCTAAGTATGGTGTTAGCTCGACCACAAAGAGAAATTTAGCCATATTATTATTAATCTTTGTGCTCCGTCACAGAAACCTTGATAATGTCTCAGTTGTATGAGATTGGGATCTTGGGATTGGCACATTTTTCTACCTATGAAGCAACAACATGAACAAATGTCATGAGCATAATGCGGCGTGTTTGGCTCTGACAGGAGAGCAGCAGTGTGAACGTGGTTCTGCTGTGTGTTCTGCTCGGGTTGGTGGTTTTGGTCACAGCAGGTGCAGTTTTCATTTTCGGTAAGTGCGGTCAGTATTTATGTTTGTCCTTCGCACCCACAACAGCAGAGAGTTAAATATAAGTTAAATATATAAAATAACTGCAGTCGAACGTCCTGATTCAACCCTGAGAGGAACCAGTCGGCCACGATGGTCACGTGAAGTTCACGGCAGGCGTTTGTTCGAAGCCGATAGGTTTGACAGAAGCGCAGAAACTCGACTGCCCACCGTGATCAGTCCTCGAGTAAACATATGAAGTCTGTTCACACAGTTTTATCAGAGCTGTTAAATGTCAGTGGGGTTTTGATTGAGGTTTTCTTACTTCTTGAACAGAACCCAGAAGTTCTGGTTTCTCTTCGCCTTTATGTGGCGCCGTGGTCGCCGAAAGCGCCAGCCATGAACCTCCTCACCTTTTGTTTATTGTCAACTTGGTGACAAAGACATAAAAATGTGTTAAGATCTCTCAATTCCTCAAAAAGTTATTTTCTCATAATTTTAAAATAAAAATGTCACAGTAACAAGATAACAGATATTTCCAGGCCTGGAAAAGTTTGGGAAAACTAAATACAACATGATAGTTTTTGGAAAAGTCATAGGTTTGTTTCACAAAACCTCTACAATAGCACAAGATGTGTTCAAAAGCCATCAGAATAAATTAAGACGTCGTTTTAAAAGAAAAGAAATTGCCAAAATGTTTATTTTAAAAATTGACACTTAAAAAATCAGCAAATGTTTTAAAGAAAAATGATCACTGAATATTTTCTTTAAAAATATTTATAAACATTTTTTAAGCAATCCTCAAAATGTTTTAAAGAAAATATATACATATATTTTTTTTCTTTTCATCACCCCCCAAAAATAAAAAAAAATCATTAAAAATCATCCAAAGTTCTCTCTTAAAAAAAATCGCAAAATAATAAAAAAAAAACAAAAACAAAAGAAAAAGACCAAATTTATTTTTTACTGTTTTCTTTGAAAATCGACAGTAAAACAAAAAATAAATAAATCCAATATACAGCCATTTAAAGTTGTATGCCCCTCCCCAAAGCCAAAATAGAAAAAGGTTCTTACCCAGTGCTTAAAAAAACATAACTGACGTGCCTCCCCCTTTTTGCACCACCTCTTCTCTCTCATTTATAACAAAAAGTCCCTAAATTTTATTTAAGTACTCAGTTCTTATCCTGTTCCGAATTCATTATTTTTTGAATAATAAAAAACTATTGTAAAATAATGAAAAAGAACAGATAAGCAGTGTTGATGGTTGTTTCCGGTCTGGTCTTTAAAGTTTGCTTCAAAGTCATAAAAAAGTCCTGTGAATTTTTTGCTAAAAAAGTGTATAAACCCTGAGATTTGTATTTATTCAGAACTCATGACTCTTCAGTAAAAGTGACCTCCTTTCTTCATTAATGTTTCTATTTCTGATGTGTTTCTGTCTCTGCAGCGAGCCGAAGGAGGCGACTCAACAAAATGTAAGTTTCATAATGTGACTCAGATTGGGAAACTTCTTCTTTTCTGGTTTTGTTGCTTTTTCCAAATTTAGTCTCTGAATAAATTCTCATCTGGTAGCTTGTTAGCAGCTCAGAGACGTTCATTAAAGGTTGCGGTCGATACAAAGTTGCTGGAACAAACTGCAGCTCTCTGATGACAAATCGTGACTCAGCAGAACCTTTGTAATGACTCGGTAGTTAAACCACAGGGTGGGGAATCTCGCTCTGCGTCCTCGCCTTCGTCCTAGCATCATGTTCGTATGGTTCAGTGATGCCGCGACGTGTTCAAACTGAAACTCAGTGATGAGAGAAAAAACCCAAAACCACAAACCACATGTCAAATTTCTGTCCAAAAGACGCCAAAACACAAAGCTCAGGTTTTTACTCTTTTTCCCTCCACCATCCTGCAGAGCGACCCGCATTTAGAACCTTTTCATGTTCATGAAATGTGACTCGTACCCTCCTAAACGTGTCTGTGCTGTAACAACGCTACAAAATTTAAAATTTCCATCAGACTCGAGTCACACCATCACACCATCCCGACCCAGCAGGACAAATGTAAGTCACAGAAATATCTCTATAACTTTTGCCTAAAGTGACTCGGAGCAGCAAATGCTACAAAAAGTAATACACCAGAACTGTGTATTTTCCTATGTAATCGTGAAGGCTGCGATCACGTGACCAAGTAAAGAGGGAAGTGACGTAAAGAGCGAAACTCTGTGTGAAGAGGCAGAGTGAGGTGGTCAAAGAAAAACAGGACTTTCCATCAGCAGACAGGTGTGTGTGTCCCTTGTGTGAAACCAAGTGAACTCTGAGATATTTTAAGGTACACTACTTAAAGAACGCGACTTTATAGTAACGTACATCACCCAACCATGTTTGTTTTCCCAAACCTGACCCACTTTACTTTCCTAAACTTCACATACTTATTTTTATTTTCCTAAAACCAACCTACACAACTAAACTTTCCTGAAACTAACCCACACAATTTTACTTTTTAAATTAAATATACGTAACTTAACTTTCCTAAATAAAATAACAACTTTACTTTCTAAACCTAACATACAAAAACTTTACATTCCTGAACATAATGTACGTAGCTCTATTTCCCTAAAACTAACCTACGCAACTTCTCTTTCTTAATGTAATGTACACAACTTTACTTCCCTAAACCTAACGTACGTAACCTTACTTTCCTAAACGTAATGTGCGTAACTTTGTACTTTGCTTAACCTAAGCTACGCAACTTTACTTAAACATAATGTATGTAACTTTACTGCGCTAAAACTAATGTACAAAACTTAATTTTCTAAAAGAAACATACATAACTTCACTTTGCTAAACCAATGCTAGACAACTTAACTTCCCTAAAGCTAACGAGGCAACTTTACTTTCTGAGCCTTTCTTACATAACTTTATGTGAAGTTTGTAACTTTATCATGTTAAGTAACCTGAAGATCATCACTCTTTTCCTAAACCTCCCCGAACAGGTCGGGGTCCTAATTAGTTTCGTAATAAACAGCGTATGAGGACACGTTGTCGGAGCTGATGTGCTCTTTGTGCTGAGGTCAATACGTCCTTTCTTCTTTCTGCAGAGATGAAACTGATCTGATTTGAGAAAAGACAGAAATGTTTACTGACGTGTTGTTGATTCATTAAACATCTCTGAAAGGGTCATAAAAATATAGAACAACAGTTCGTGGATCTGTAACTGGTTATTTGGACCTGAAACCCGAAGCCGTCGCGTGATTAACGGCCTCGCTGCTCCATGAAAACCAGATGATGTTCCTGGACGGTCTGAAGCTGCGGCCGGTTTTCTTTCACCAGAAACAGAAACTTTGAAACTGAGATGAAAGCGAAGAGAGGAAACCTCGAAGGTTTCCTCTCTGACTAATGTGACATTCACAGAGCGCGCTGAGGACGCTGGCACAGAAAGTCACACAGTAAACGTCACGTGACCGACGGAGGAGGTGTCTGATGTAACTTGGTCAACCCGAACCGCAATTTAATCATAACCAGCGAGCATCTTTTAAATGCGGATTTAATTTGATGACGAAACACAAATGTTGAGAAAAATTCAAATGACAAACTGAGACAGAAAAATGTAATTCAGGAATGTGATAACTGATGTGTAACTAACATTTCTGAGGACATTTTAGCAAATGTGGACAGTTACAGTCAAATCAAATAACTTGGGTTTAACTGGAAATTTCTGAGGGATTGTAACATATTTTTAGCTTTTATTTCTAAGCATTCCTCTGGATTATCCACGAGCGTTTATAAATACAAACAAATATGTAATATTCCCTAAAATAAGCGCCAAATCATGATAAACTTACAGGGAAACTGTTCAACCTCGCTGGCTGCACACCACAGAGACGGAAATAGTCTACTTTGAGCAAAAAATAAATAAAACTTAAAACGGACAAGACGATATTTTTAAACTGCTAACCTTTAAGCAGAGTAACCTAGAACTAGAAATTTTCTAAAATCTTAGAAAGGTCCCAAAATCCCATAAACATCCTAAAATTCGAAAACCTAGAAATGTCCAAAGATCCAAGAAATGTCATTAAATCCTAGAAATGTCCTGAAATCCTAGTAATGGTGGCTCACGCGTTTTCTTTGACATGTCTCAGGTGTGTCTCAGGTGTGTTTTCAGGTATGTTTTTAGGTGTGTCTCAGGTGTGTCTCAGGTGTGTCTCAGGTGTATTTTCAGGTGTGTCTCAGGTGTGTCTCAGGTGTGTCTCAGGTGTATTTTCAGGTGTGTCTCAGGTGTGTTTCAGGTGTGTCTCAGGTGTGTCTCAGGTGTGTCTCAGGTGTGTTTTCAGGTGTGTCTCAGGTGTGTCTCAGGTGTGTCTCAGGTGTATTTTCAGGTGTGTCTCAGGTGTGTCTCAGGTGTGTCTCAGGTGTATTTTCAGGTGTGTCTCAGGTGTGTTTTCAGGGGTGTCTCAGGTGTGTCTCAGGTGTGTTTAGGTGTGTCTCAGGTGTGTCTCAGGTGTATTTTCAGGTGTGTCTCAGGTGTGTCTCAGGTGTGTTTAGGTGTGTCTCAGGTGTATTTCAGGTGTGTCTCAGGTGTGTCTCAGGTGTGTCTCAGGTGTATTTTCAGGTGTGTCTCAGGTGTGTTTAGGTGTGTCTCAGGTGTGTTTTCAGGGGTGTCTCAGGTGTGTCTCAGGTGTGTTTAGGTGTGTCTCAGGTGTGTTTAGGTGTGTCTCAGGTGTGTTTTCAGGTGTGTCTCAGGTGTGTCTCAGGTGTGTCTCAGGTGTGTTTATGTGTGTCTCAGGTGTGTTTTCAGGTGTGTCTCAGGTGTGTCTCAGGTGTAGTTTCAGGTGTGTCTCAGGTGTGTCTCAGGTGTAGTTTCAGGTGTGTCTCAGGTGTAGTTTCAGGTGTGTCTCAGGTGTATTTTCAGGTGTGTCTCAGGTGTGTCTCAGGTGTGTCTCAGGTGTGTCTCAGGTGTGTTTTCAGGTGTGTCTCAGGTGTGTCTCAGGTGTGTCTCAGGTGTGAGGATGTGTAAATGTGTTCTCACTAAAGCAAACACAGTAAACAAACACAGTTCCTGCTTGTTCAAATAAACATTTTTCCAGTGACGAAAAGTCCAAAAACAAATCAGTGTTCATGAAAATAAATCACACAAATAATTTGTGAAAATTAAGGTCAAATAATGACATAAATGATCATTTTGGCAGGTAAACAAAGGAAACTAAATAAATAAAAAAAACAGATGAATGATCAAAAGTATAAATTCTGTCTTTCAGCCCTCAGCGGTTCAGCTCGACTCCGTCCACTCTGCAGCTCCAGAGTCGAGGCTCGGCGGTGGAAAACATCTACCAGATCGACGACGACGGCGACGCCGACAGAGGCGAGTACGAGTACTGCCCCTGAGCCCCGAAGCTCCGCCCACTGACCTGCTGACCTCTCCCATCAGTCCAGGACCAAAAACATCGACTCATCACCCCGAGGACCGCTGTCCTCCAGACTGCCGGCAGGACGACTTGTGAAGGACACGAAACTGTCAACAAACCATGAAAACACTGAAGCAAAGAAAAAACTGCTCGTTCATTTCAAGGAGCAGAGTCCGTGCGGTCATGAAAAACCTGGAAACGTCATGGAAACTGCAAATAGCAATTTGCACATTGCACATAGCAATGTCCTATTGAAAATGGCAATTTCCAGGCCTGGAAAAGCTTTGAAAAACTAAGTATACCTTCAGGCTGACGTTTTCTTACTTCTCAAGCAGAATCCAGAAGTTCTGGTTTCTCTTCGCCTCTCTGTGGACCTGGTGGCCTAAACCATGAACCTCAGTGTCTCCGGGCCCTGTTGGGCTGAAGACGTTTGTCTTTCCTCGTCTTCATTTCCTTTTATTTATTGTAAACTTCATGACAAAGACATAAAATTGTGTTAATATCTCTTGATTCCTCAAAAAAAAAATGCCTAAATGTATAATACAAATTTCATAAAAACAAGATAATCATAGTCTGTTTCAGGGTTCGTACGGTCAGGACAAACCTGGAAAAGTCATGGAATTTGCTGATAGCAATTTCCAGGCCTGGAAAAGTTTTGGAAAACAAGATACACCCTGAAATTTTTGGAAAACTGATGGAAAACATTTTTGTTACAAACCTGTTTAATAGTACACGATGCCTTCAAGGACCGTCAGAAATGTGAAAATCCAACAATAACTTCTGTTTTTACTGTTTCTGGCTGTGATCAAAGGTGTTTTGTCATTTTGCTGATTAAAAAATAAAAAAACGCCAGGCATGGCATTCTTTAAAAACCACCGCCATTTTTTTAAAGATGAAAAATTGCCTTTTTTAAAATAAATTTAATAAGTTAAAAAAAATTTAAAGAAAAACAAAATCGCCCAAATTTTTTCCTTAAATACTCCCCCAAAACAAAATAAAAAAGATCTTCAAAATTTTCTTTAAAAATTACCAAAGTATTTTAAAAGTGTTTAAAGAAAAAAAAGCCTTTGTTTCTTTTTAAAAATTGTCAAAAAAAAAAAGAAATTGCCACATTTTTGTCTTTAAAATTCTCTTTTAAAACTGCAAAAAAACTGTAAAGAATAAAAACATTTATTTTTTTAGAAATTATAGATAGAAAAATAAAATTAAAATTAAAGGGGGGGTCACCTTTTTTTCTTTTTTCTTTTTTTAAATTCAGCACTTTGACAGGTTTGTTGTTTGTTGTTGTAAAGAGCTTCTTTCAGATCACTTCTGTCTTCATGAGATCAATACATTAAAATGGATCTGAAGGCTGCTGTCTGTCTGTCTTTCTGTCTCTGTCTAGTGTTTGAATGTCTTTATTGTGTCCTCCAGCAGACTGAGGACAGAGCTGATGTCCACAGAGGACATGTGTCAGTCTGACATTAGTTACCTCGCAGTTTGAAGGTGACGACACTGAAACCTAAAATAATAAATGTGATCTGGTCCGACAGGTCGGGCCGGCTCGTCTGACTCCTCCGTCCCACTGAGAGACGTCCTCGTCCAATCAGAGCAGCTCAGTCCGTGTCTCAGGTAAGACTGTGCTTGTTTTCTCTCTTCTTCTGTGATTTTAGTCTGTTTTTATGTATCAAAATTGAAAAAGTAAAAGATCAGAGCTTTTGTAAATGTAGTTTGTAGAGACAGCCGGGAGCTGTGGGTGTGTTTCAGGTGTGTTTTTAGGTGATTCAGATGTGTCTCAGGTGTTTCAGGTGTTTCAGGTGAGCTGTGTCTCAGCTGTGTCTCAGGTGTGTTTCAAGTGTGTTTCAGCGTGTTTCAGGTGTGAGGATGAGCTGTGTCTCAGGTGTGTTTCAGGTGTGAGGATGAGCTGTGTCTCAGGTGTGTCTCAGGTGTATTTAGGTGTATTTTCAGGTGTGTCTCAGGTGTATTTAGGTGTGTTTTCAGGGGTGTCTCAGGTGTGTCTCAGGTGTGTTTCAGGTGTGTTTCAGGTGTGAGGATGAGTTGTGTTTCAGGTGTGTTTCACGTGTGTCTCAGGTGTGTTTCAGGTGTGAGGATGAGCTGTGTCTCAGGTGTATTTAGGTGTGTTTTCAGGGGTGTCTCAGGTGTGTCTCAGGTGTGTTTCAGGTGTGTTTCAGGTGTGAGGATGAGCTGTGTCTCAGGTGTGTCTCAGGTGTGTTTCAGGTGTGTTTCAGGTGTGAGGATGAGCTGTGTCTCAGGTGTGTCTCAGGTGTGTTTCAGGTGTGTTTCAGGTGTGAGGATGAGCTGTGTCTCAGGTGTGTCTCAGGTGTGTTTCAGGTGTGAGGATGAGCTGTGTCTCAGGTGTGTCTCAGGTGTGTTTCAGGTGTGAGGATGAGCTGTGTCTCAGGTGTGTCTCAGGTGTGTTTCAGGTGTGTCTCGGGTGTGTTTCAGGTGTGAGGATGAGCTGTGTCTCAGGTGTGTCTCAGGTGTGTCTCAGGTGTGTCTCGGGTGTGTTTCAGGTGTGAGGATGAGCTGGCCGGTGCTGTCGCAGCCTCGGCCGCTGGTTGTTTCCTCTGCTGACGCTGAATGGGCCTCTGGGATCTGTGAATGCTGCGACGACATGAGAGAGTGTAAGAAGAGTCTTTATCATCTCAATAACGACGCCACAGCAGCGAGTGTACTAATGTGTGTTGTTGTGTGTGTATTATTGTGTCCTAGTGTGTGTGTGTGTGTGTGTGTGTACTAATGTGTGTATATTGTGTGTTTGCAGGCTGCTTTGCGTGCTGGTGCTGTCCCTGTTTCGCCTGTAAAACCAGTAGACGGTACGGTCAGTGTCTCTGTCTCCCGCTGCTGGACGTCCTCAGCTGTGTCCGTCCCATCACCATGTCCATGAGAGTCTCCGTCCGGCAGCTCTACGGCATCAGAGTGAGGACAAAACTGTCTCTTTGCCTGTGTCTGTCCCGTGTCTCTGCCTGTCTCACACCTCTGTACTTTTACTACATGAGGCTAAAGATACTTTTACTGCAGTAACTGTGAGTACTGTGTATGTGTGTGTGTGTGTGTGTTTGTGTGTGTGTGTGTGTGTGTGTGTGTGTGTGTGTGTGTGTGTGTGTGTGTGTGTGTGTGTGTGTGTGTGTGTGTGTGTGTGTGTGTGTGTGTGTGTGTGTGTGTGTGTGTGTGTGTGTGTGTGTGTGTGTGTGTGTGTTTGTGTGTGTGTGTGTGTGTGTGTGTGTGCGTGCGTGTGTGTGTTCAGGGCAGTGTGTGCAGAGACTGTGTGTGCTCCACTTTTTGTCCGGCGTGCGTCTGGTGTCAAATATCCAGAGAGCTGAAGAAGAGGAAGCTCCCCACCACGCTGGGTGACATCATCCACCGCTGATGACATCATCCCCCGCCGATGACGTCATCACTGTGACGCCTGTTTTTTGTCAGTGTTGTTTACATGTTTACTAACCGTCTCTGTACACTTTACACGTATTAATTACCTGCTTTGCACAAAGAGTATTTTTTTAAATATTTGTTTTCTTGAAAATTTATCAAAAATGTTTGTTTTTTTTGTACATTTTGATTTGTTTAATTTCACGTGGTTTCTATGTGTTTTTGTCTCAACATGCTGGGGCCCCTGGCCCCCACCGAGGGTCGTGAGTTGAGTATTACTGATCTAACTACATTTTTAGCCTTTAAAAAAAAAGTTAAGTAGAAAAACCATCTGAAGTTTTAAAAATAAAGATAGAAGAAATAATAATTCTAATAATAATAGTTATTATTATTATTATTATTATTACTATCTACCAAGCATGTGGTACATTGACAACATTTTTTTTGTGTGTTGCTGTTTTTTAATCCAAAAACATAGTGGCATCTTGTCAAGAACCTGGAATTTAAAGGGTCAAAACTCTGAAAAATAAATAGATTATTATTTGATAATCCTGATTAGGACTGATTATAAATGAAATAAAATCATTGTATAATATTTTTACAGTACAGTTATTAGTTACTGAGTCATTTAACTCGGCGAGTCAACTTGTGAGTCTTTCCGATTTTTCAAGTCGAGTCTAAAGTGATTGAACTTGTGGTTATTTGTGATTTTGGGCTCCATTAATAAAATTAAAATTGAGCAGCGAAGAAGGCAGCCTGGTGTTTTATTTTGAAAGGTCGAGTGTCGGTCCGGTCCGCCGGGGGCGCTGCTGAGCTCTCAGCTCACTGTAACAGACGAAGAAGAAAGTCAAACACGTGTGTTCCCCTCGCGCGTTGCCGAACAGAAATCTGATCAAAACATCAACTTATTGGTAAAGTTATCGATCAGGATGACCAAGTCGAAGAAGGAGAAGGCCCCTGCGGACGTAGAGGAGGCCCCCGCCGCCGCCGAGGGCCCCGAGAGGTCCTACCAGGAGCTGATCGCCAACGTCAACCCCATCGCTCAGCCGCTGGCCTCCAAAAAACTCAGCAAGAAGCTCTACAAATGCGTCAAAAAAGGTACAAACACAGTTTGAACTCGATCAAACCCGAGCCGCAAACACTCAGGTTTTTATCTGTTTAGGAGACGCCAAACTCCACTGAAAATCTGACCCATTTAGGTTTCTCCTGCCTGTTAGCAAACCTTACAGACGGAGTAGGTCCAGAAATGAGAGATTGTACAAATATTTATGTTCTTCGCGTGAATTCGGCAAACAGCAGGTTAATAAAATGTGCATACTAAATCGTTTTCGGCCTTTTTATAAGTGTAAGTAGCGTTTGCTCTCGCGTCGTCAGAAATGGTATTTAGTCATTTAGTGTCAAACTGGGTTAAAAAAAACTAAATTTTAAGGCTTTCGTGCGTGTGAGCAGAATTATGGACATCTTGGGCCACTAAATTAGATATTGCTCAAATATTGATGTCTTTGTGATTAATTCGGCATACACAGGGCCAAAAATGTTCTCACCAAGTTATGTTTTGGGCATGTTTGAAGTGGAAGCAGCGTCTGTTTTAGTCTCATCAGAAGTGGTTTAAATTGTTGCTTCGCTCATGTGTCTGTCTTTGTTTTTGTCAGTCAGATGTGCAAAAGTGCGCTGAGCGGATTTCAATAACCAACGGTCCTTTAGTTATATTGAAATATCCGTTTTATTCCTGTTCTGGGCTCATCTTTAAAAATAGTTTACATTTAAAAAGCTGTTATACTAATGAAAGAGAACCGCTAAGAGGATCGGTGGTCGTTTCTGAGAAAGTTTGCTCTTTAAAATGTGCCTCGGAGTCCTGGAAAAGTCCTGGAAAAGTCCTGGAAAGTTATTCATCAAAAATGCGTACAAACCCTGGCTGTAAAAATGATGGTTTTGTTTTTATTTTTTTCGTTTTGAACAAAATGTTGAGGCTTTTTTTCTGTGATTTCCAGCTGCTAAAGTGAAGAACATCCGCAGAGGAGTGAAAGAAGTTCAGAAGTTTATTAACAAAGGAGAGAAAGGGTGAGACGCGTGTTTCCACCTCAGCGACACTTTAAAGGGCCACTCCGTCACTTTACTGTCTCTGCACACACTAACCAGCCAGACTGATGTGTGTGTGTGTGTCTGTGTCTGTGTGTGTGTGTGTGTCTGTGTGTCTGTGTGTATGTGTGTCTGTGTGTGTGTGTGTGTCTGTGTGTGTGTGTGTGTGTGTCTGTCTGTGTGTGTTGTGTCTCTGCAGCATCGTGGTGTTGGCCGGCGACACGCTGCCCATCGACGTCTACTGTCACCTGCCGGTCATGTGTGAGGACAGAAACCTGCCGTACGCCTACATCCCCTCCAAAGGGGTGAGTCTGCCGTCGCCATGACAACGAACCACCGGCAGTGTCTCTGTCCGATTTTTAACTCATCGCGTCTCCAACAGACGGACGTTAGTGATCGGTCAGGAATTAGCATAAGCATTTATTAAGTATTTACATTTTTATTCATTTAGTTAGTAAGTTAGTTTCATTTGTGTATTTTTGTTTTTATTCATTTCAACATTTAATCCTGTTTTTGTTTGTACATTTATCAATTTATTCATTATATAATAATATATTTATTTATTCACTTATTACATTATTTATCTATACAATTATTAATGTATTTATTTACGTTTTATTTATTTCAATATTTATTCCTGTTTTTATTTGTACATTTATTAATTTATTTCCACATATTTATTTATCTATGTATTTTAATTCTCGTATTAATTGAAGTATTTATTTCTAAATGTTTTACCTCATTATTTATCTTTACATTTATTTATGTTTTCTTCATTATTATTTATTTCAATATCAAATCCTGTTTTTGTTCATACATTTATCATTTATTTCCATATTTATTTATTCTGGTAATTATTGATATATTTATTTTTTTTAAAATCACTTATTACATTATTTATCTATACAATAATTTGTGTATTGTTTTACATTTTATTTATTTAAATATTTATTCCTGTTTTTATTGATTGGTTGATTTATTCTAGTATCCATTTATTTCAAAATAAATGCATAAATAAATACTGGAGTAAATAAATGGAGAAGTAAATGTGCAAATACATACAGAAATCAATCAATAGATAGGAAAATAAATGAATAAATGTCTGAAGAAATACTGGAATAAATAAGTAGGAAATATATGTACAATTAAATACTGGACTAAATAGTGTAAATGGGAAAATAGATGTGTAAATAAATACAGGAATAATTATATAGGGTAATAAATGTATTAATAGACACAGGAAACGGGAGGAAAATAAATGGATGAAAAAATACAGGAATAAATAAACAAATATTTAAATAAATACTGGAATAAATAACTACATATTAAAATAAAAATAATAAAAGGAAGTAAAAATGTACAAGTATGAAAGTATGAATAAATGCAGGAATAAATAAATGTACATACTGAAATAAATAGATAAAAATGAATAAATACAGAAAAGAATGTTTGAATAAATAAATAAATAAATAGATGTTAAAATAAATTAATTAATAGGAAATAAATATGGAAATATGTCCTGTAAATAGGGAAATACATCTATAAATAAATACAGGAATAAATAAACAAATACTGAAATAAAAAGGAAAATGCATGTGTAAATGAATCCAAGAGTAAATAATGAGGGAAACAGATGTTAATACAGAAATAAATGAACAAATATTTAAATAAATGTGAATAAATAAATGTAAGAGCAAATACAGGAATATGTAAATAAATAAATATGTGAAAAAAAGAAATGCTGAAATAAATGTAGAAAAAAATGCATGAACAAACTTTTCTTTCTGTTAAACTTAAAAACATGAAGTTTATTAGTTGAGTTCTGCATTTTTACGCAGCGCGTTTTGTTAATTTTCACATTTATGTGACATGATGTCACGTGACTCAGCGAAGACTCCGAGGAAGAGGAAGTGATTTTTCTTTTTTTTTAAATTTATTTATGGTTTTTAATATTTGTCTCCGTGGTTTCAGGATCTGGGTTCGTCTGCGGGCTCCAAGCGGCCGACCTGCGTGATCCTCATCAAACCTCACGAGGACTATCAGGACGCCTACGACGAGTGTGTGGAGGAGGTGTCCAACCTGCCCAAACCTCTATGAGACGCCAGCCAATCAGCGAGCGGCTCTGAGGCGTCTGCAGTCCTTCAGACACACTTTAAAGGAGCAGTCCGCCGTTTTAGGAAATCCTCTCGTTTCCCATCAGACTGTGCAGGAAAAGTCATGGAATTTTCAAAAAGAACTTTCCAGGCCTGGAAGAGTTTAGGAAAACTAAATATGTCCTCAAAGATTTGAAAAAGTCATGAAAAATAGTTTTTTCTTTAAAAGTCACCAAAAACTTCAGCAGGAAAATAAATAAATAAAACACCAAAATGCTTTGGTTATTTGTACAGAAAAATTTTGGAGATATTTTTTTTATAAAAGTCACCTAATGTTTTTCCTTGAAGTCAACAAAAAAGTTTACAGAAAAAAAAACGGCAGAACTTTAAGAGAAAAGAAATGGTGTGACTTTTAAAGAAAAACATTTGTTTTTCAATCAAACGTCTGTTTGATCATTTTGCAGAAAAACTTTATTTTCACTAAAAATCCTGAATCGATGAAGAGCTTATTTTGTCTCGGAGCTCTGAGGGATTTTGGTTTTCTTGCTGTTAAATATGTTTTCTTTTAATGACTCTTGTTTTTTAATTAAATGTAAACTAAATTTTGCCTGAACAGATTTTTTCTTTACTCTTTAGTTTGTTTTGTCTTTAGCTTCATCATTTCACCTTGATCTTCATTTTTTAACCTCTATATTCAGTCGGATCCAGTTTAGAGAAAAGATGTTTAACGTTCAAATCAGAAACCTTAATGTTTTTTGACTGAATTTGGCGTCTGCAACACTTCTAATGACGTTAGGACAGGGGCCCGTTTACACTGTGTGACATCAGCTTTTCTTGAAAAATCACCCAAAAAATGTAAAGAAAAGAAAATACCTAAATAAATGTTTTCTTCAAAAATCTGTTAAAATGACGATGGTTTTCCAAAGTGTCCCTGAGCCTGTGGACGAATGTCCCGCACACAGTCATCAGTGCAGGCTGAGGGGTCAAAGGTCACAGTTTACGTGCGGAGATTTCCGCAGGTTCTCTGAATCTCTGGATGATATTCTGGATCGTAGACGGCGAGCTCGCGCGTTGATAAATGATGCTGTTAGCCCCGGCCTATAGTCATGACGAAGGCCAGTCACGTCCTTTCGTGAAATAAACGAGATGTTTGGTTTAAAACAGACATATTTGACATATTTGCAACAACAAATTATTTATATTTTATATTAATTCTTTAATTTTTTTAATTTTTTTTTTAACCAGGTGCGACATCATGTCACAACAAACATACGAACAACAAATGACAAACTTAGACACTCACACCAGATCACCTGGAGAAAAGACACATAAACCTGAAGAAATTTAACCCTAAATTAACCTAACAGGCACGTTTTTTATTAATGTGGGGGAAACCGGAGCACCCGGAGAAAACCCACACAGACACGGGGAGAACATGCAAACTCCACACAGAGAGGACCGGGACGGCCGGGACCTTCTTGCTGTGAGGCAGCAGTGCTAACCACTGAGCCACCGTGCTGCCAAACTTAAACTGGACCTAAACTTGAGACCTTTTTGATGTCCCACAATGGTTCATCCTTTTATAACGACTTTGGGAAGAAACCAGATCACCTCAAGGAAAACCCTCATGGGCACAAAGACCGTGCCTGCTCATTTATTCATCACGTGGAGTGATACGAGGTAAAACTCCAGTGAGAGGCGGTCCCATCCGCTCCTTTAACTTGCCCTCTTTAATTTAGTCCTGATCTTGCATCTTCTTACATAGCTGGCTAATGCTTTATAATTATCCATGTTTCCAGATGGTTCTGGTAATCCCTGGCTTTAGGTTTTGAAGTGATTGAACTGTCCACACATCCCGACCCCAACAAGACGGCTACATGGTTGCTCCTCCCAAACACGGACACCGACTCCTCTCTGCAGCTGCCCCTTAACAATGAAAAGCAGCGATCCACAGCAGGACTAGGACGGCACCTCACACTCCCGCCATCAAACTAGTCCTTATTCACTGTAAAGCACACACCCTGTCATTCTTTCACCAGAGCCCTCTGCTCCGTTGGATCGGCATTTAAATAGTCACCTGGTTGAATGGCGTTTTCAAGGATTTAGTCAAGTTTCAGAGAGTTAAAGGATGTTACAGCTCCTCATAACCTGTTGAATCTGATGCGGCACAGAGGTCGTCCAGTGTATTTTCCAATGCCTGTTCAACGACTAGCAGGATCTTCCTTGATGTTTACTGATTTTTTTTTTAAACTCTTTATTGTCACGTGTACAATAAAATTTATGTTGGGGGAAACCGGAGCACCCGGAGAAAACCCAACCAACTGTGTTTACATTTGAAAACATCAACCTTGCTAGCTAGTGGCTAGCTAGAAGTTGGCTGAAGTTGAGTTTACAGACTGGTGAGTTGATGTCCTCATCATGATGAGCTGCCTGCAGCCACTTGCGACCATCTGTCTAACACTAACCATAAAAAGCACCACCAACGCTTGCAAAAGTAGACGTATGAGCCTAAATTTTACGCATATTTAGCGGAGCAGACAGAGAGGCAGCTGGAAGCATCCGCACCTGACGTCATGACCCTGCATATGCTGTTGTTGTTGGTGCTTTATGTGGTTGGCTTTGGATGGTGGTGGCATGTGCAGGCAGCTCCTCAGGATGAGGACATTACTTTACCAGTCCATAAACACTCTTTCTGACGACTTGTAGCCAGCTAGCTGCTAGCAAGTCAGGTTGAGGTTTTCAAATGTAAATATCACTATACATTGAGGAAAACTACAATCCTGTAAGCCAGTTTACAGGTGTTAGAAATTGAATCGACTTCCGTGCCACATCAGTTTTCCAACAGGATATCAGGAACTGTAATATCCTTTGACTCACTGAAACTTGGCTAAATCCTGCACAGCACCATTCAACCAGGTGACTCTTTATGACGATCCAACTCAACAGGGCACTCTAGTGAACGACTGAGAGAAGGTGAGTGATGGGGGTACAGTGGGTACGGACAAGCGCGATGGTGGAAATGTGATGTGCTGTAGCAAGTTGCTTCCCGTGTTTGGAAAGAGTCACCATGTGGCGGTCTTGTTGGAGTCGGGATGCTTGGAGAGTTAAAGCATTTCACAACCAGAGACCATGGATTACCAGAACCCTCAAGGAAATATGGACATCTACAAAGCAGCAGCCAGCAATGTAAGAAGATGCTAAAAAGGACTAGATTACAGAGCACAGGTCAAAGGCCCTAATGGGATCCCAATTTACCCGAGACATACCTTGTATGATTCCAGGAGATGAATAAATGAGGATTGACTGATTTACACAAGTTCATTCACAACATCTTTGTACCCTCAGAAGAAACCAGATCACCTGGAGAAGACCCACATGTACATTAAGATGTGTAAACTTACCTGCTTACCTGGATTTATACCCCTTACCTACCTGCCTAAAACACAAAGGTCAAGGAAGCAACTTATTTTTGGGTGACAAAACTCTTGAATCGACTCCACCACGAACGCTTCCTCCTCTGTGTCCCGCCTTCTGCCCCATCGCTACTGGTTTGAGGGGCCTCTTGAGCAGCATCTGCCCTCAGCCAATCCCCTGGCACAGCGATCGCGGTGGAAGTGCCATCGTGCTCTGTCTCACCACTAGCTTGACTGAGACCAAAAGACTCCTCTGACTCATTCCTGACGCTGTTCAGATCTGTGGGGTCCTCTGGTCTTACGTCATTCTCATCTTGTTTGTCCTCTGGCTCAGAACTATCATAATGGAGATCTGACTCCTGTGACTCACCACTAACATGATTAGAATCTAAATTCACACTATTTAAATCTTTTTTGTCGTCCAGCTCACAGCTATTCACATCAGCCTTATCCTCGGACTCACACCTGTTAAGATTTGCAGTTGTTGAAGAGGTAGTTGAAGGCATTTCAACTACCTCTTCAACAACTGCCTGAAATGGAAATGGAGAGGGGAGCCTACATGCAAAGCTAGTTGAAGGCATTTCATCTGCCTCTTCAACAACTGCCTCACATGGAGATGGAGAAGGGAGCCTACATGCAAAGCTAGTTGAAGGCATTTCATCTGCCTCTTCAACAAATGCCTGAAATGGAAATGGAAAGGGGGGCCTACGTGCATAGCTAGTTGGAGGCATTTCAATTACCTGTTTAACAACTGCCTGAAAAGGAGATGGAGAGGGGAGCCTTAACTCAAAGTTAGTCAAATATGTTAGTCGTAAGTTTGCCAAGCCCTGCAGCAAGGCATTCTTCTTTTGCTCACACATTTCTGATGTGAGGACACTATTGTCGACCAGAACAGACTCAGTAGGCTCTATGGTCTTCTTTGCTCCCTTTTTCTCCCAAAACTTAAGTGTCTTAGCAAATTTGCTTTTATGCCGCCGTGGCGCTTCTATGTCCACAGCTGATGCGTCAGTAACCTCACTACTTGTTTCGTCTAGTTCTTCTGTGGGCTCAACTTCAGTACCACCCAAGTGCTCATTTATTAAATCCTCCATCTCCTGAAACAACATATCCCTCTGCCTTTCCCAGGCCCTGACCCTATTGATCAGATCCTGGGACACTCTTTCCTCCTCCAAATGGTAGTTCCCACAGAGTTCCATGAGGGTCTCGTTTTTTTCTATAAATATCTTATTTTGTTCCATTAGAGTCTGTTTTTGGTCCATAAGGGCATTATTCTCTGCTATGAAGGTCTTTTTCAGTTTCATGGTTTGTTCCATGAAAGTCTTATTTTGTTCCATGAGGGTGCTGGCTTGTTCCCTGACGATTTTGCTCTGGTCTATAGTTTTTTTCTTGAGCATCTTATTTTGTTCAATGATGGTATTTTTCAGTTCTATTAAAGTGTTAATTTGTTCAACTAACGACCTTTGTTGTTTCATGGATTGTTCCATGGAAGTCTTTTTGTACTCCATGAGGGCATTGGTTTTTTCTTTTATGCTGTTGTTTTGTTCAATGGCCTGTTCCTTGAGGGTCTTGATTTCTTCCATGAGGTTCTTGTTTTCTGCCGTAAGAACATTGTTGTACTCGCGAAGTTGCTCGTACTCCTCAAGGGGAATAGTATTATTGACGATCATTTTGTCTAAAGATTTCTAATAACCGTCAGTATGAAACTATGGCAGCGTTTGATTTTGACGTATGTAACGCAGGGATTTCTACCTGAGGGTCAACGTAACTGAACAGCTCTGATTTCGGTTCTGTCTAAAGCTCCCAGCCTTCTGACAGCTGGCCTCTGGCTCTTCTATTTATAGTCTAGTTTTTAAAGCCTGTTCATGACGTGTGCTTAAGTAATGATGACCTAATAAAGGCCAATGGAACGTTCGAACCAGGCAATTACGTCACGTTGCCAGGCGACACAAACGGGAGGCGGGGTCAATTTTAAAAAGTAATGGACAAGACAAAATGGCGCCGTTGTAGGCTATTTTTACTTTAGATAATTAAAAAAACAATATAAATTTCATTATAAACCAAGTAACCTCGTATTTTAGTACACATTCAGGACGCTTAAAGGCAGGCTAGTAGCTCCCGACCGACAAATTAGCATAACGTCAGCCATCCGCCGCCGTCAACAGGTGTTTTCCCATGAAGGAAGAAATACCGAAATAACGACGTCTCTGTTTCCCGGAGCTTTTTACCTTCAGCCGGAATAACTCTCCACTCTGACCGGAGAGGACGGCGGTGTTGGGACTCTGATTCTCGGATTAAAAGTGTTTCGGATTGTTTTGGGGACTTTTACGGACTAAAGGCATGTAGATAACGGAGGAATGGACGCGCATTGAGAGCCTCCGACAGCTTCAGCTGCAGGTAGGAGTCAGCTCTTTGTTTCCGCTCAGTCTCAGTGAATATGAGGCTTTTTTGGTGTTGATGGTTCAAATGAACCGGAGGATGAATTGTAAAGAGTCCAGCCGAGCTAACGGCTTTAGCATGTCCGTACTGACAGCAGCAGCTAACGTGATGACGGTCATGTTTGGATGTTAAACCGCTGAGAGCTAACGTTAGCTTCAGCCGGCTGCCGGGGCTTTGTAATGTTTTTATACTTTGAAAGGCAAAACTTTGCTCATGTGAAATCAGATGAAAACCCACCATCCCACTCATCTGTGTTTCCCACCTACTAATGCGAGCGCCTCCATCTGTGGTTAGGGACTGTTCGTCATTTATGAGGTGGTGCAAAACGGTGAAGCCTTAAAGCCTTAATCCTTAAAATAACTGTATGAAATGATGTCACTATGTTTTTAGATATTGAAAAAAAAAAAACATCAACACAAAAATAAATTATTTTCTGTATTCTACATGCAATGTCGATTTTTTTTAAAGGTTATCACAGTCTGGGATATGTCAGTGTGTGAGTGTAGCTGCTGACAGTCTGGGATATGTCAGTGTGTGAGTGTAGCTGCTGACAGTCTGGGATATGTCAGTGTGTGAGTGTAGCTGCTGACAGTCTGGGATATGTCAGTGATCAGCAGCTACATTGACTGTGACAGGTCACCTAGTGGAAATAGCATGTATTTCCTCCATATGCCAAATATGGTCAAAATGACCTCATCAGGTGGAAAATAGTCAAAATGACAAATTCAGAGTCAAAAGCCCAGAATGACACCCAGAAATAATACAAGTCCTGTTTTTCTGCTCTGATGGCTGTGGGATCAAAAATGTCAGTTTGAATGGGTTTCAATGGAGCATTTTTTGACCCTAACAGTCTGAATGTAACTATTTCAGTTGATTTATATTTTTTATTCATAATCTAAATCTGTAGTGTAATGGGTAAGTTATCACATTAATGTAGTGGAGTAAAAGTCCAAATGGAAATTCTCAGGTAAAGTACAAGTACCTCAAAATTGTACTTAAGTGGGCAAAAAAGCACTTGCCTAAATGTACTTAATTACATTCACCAGTGTTAAATACATTTAATTCTTTTGCAAACTTGTCAAAAATGTGTAATAATAGTGATAAAGAAATCTATGTCTACACAATGCTGATTACTGAAAACTACAAATATTTATAACATCACAGCTCACAAGTAAGCTAGATGACCCTTTTTGAGGTACTAAATTCACTTTTTACAAACTCATTTTTTAATTCAATTTTTAAAAAATAGCTTAAAAAGTTTGCAGATAATTGTTTTATGCTTATATTTTCATTTTGTGCAGCGTCCAACTTTTTGGAATCAGAATCTGTGATGTGAATATTTGTGGTTCAGTCTGCTGCAGTTTGATGTTTCGGTCACACGGCAGCAGCGTTGTTTCAGATTTTAACCTCGTCTGCAAGCTCACTCCCTGGAAATACTCTGTACTTCTACTTAACTACACTTCAGAGGAAAATGTACTTTTACTAAATTTCCTTTATTTGACAGCTGAAGTTTCAAAAAGATTTTAAAATGCTATGAGTTATAGATTCAAACAATTTATAAAGAAATGAAAATGAGCTTCAGATTGAAACTACAACAAAATATTGTTTATGCACAAATGCATCATTAATACTTGTATATTTATATAACATCATAATAATAACAACAAAATGCAAAGAAAGGTGGTTTTGATACTTTGATTATATTTTGCAGATAATACTTGTGTACTTTCACTTTTATCAATGTTTGAATTAGGGGTGTCAACATTTACAATTTTTTCTACACGTGTAAACGGGACTTCTAACCGACGTGTACCCGGTTACACGATTTATGATCTTTTTCTATCGCAGTTGCGCTATATAACCACTAGATGGTTCTGTCTCCATTCAAATACCTCCTAATCTCATTAAATCAAAGCCATTCCAGTAGTTAGTTATCGCACAGAAACGTTTATTCAGCGAACAGAACTTAAAAAGTAGGCAATCCATCTCACCATTTAAGGCTTAGACCTACTTATGACAGAAAGTAAAATGAGTTGAAAATAAAATCATCAATTTTGACAGACAAGAAAACGTACAAGTGAAAGCTGGAAAAGGTTTAACCTTCTTTTTCAATCATTGTTTTAACTATTGCTCACTTTTGTACAATATATTTTTTTAAGCTCCGCTTGTTCATCGCTTGTTGCTTGTTGTCCGTGCGGCCCCGAGTCAACTTGAAGTGACGCGACACTGGCTGTGGCTGCGGTTTTTTTTTAATATCAACGTAACATTGCCACCTGTGCATCTATTATGTATGCGGATAACTGCATTAGTGGGAACATTTAAGTGTATAGTTAGTTAATGTTATTATCTTAAGCTTTCAGGCAACATTATCACCCCTAAAAATACTATTGGTGAGAAATGAACGGGGAGGAGGAGAGGAAAAAATGACGTGTAAACGGTTATTGATTTTTCTGAACGGTTATGATTTGTTATCCGTGTACCCGTTTACACGTGTAGATGTTGACATCCCTAGTTTGAATGCAATTTTTCATAGCGTATTTTGATACTTTTACTCAAGTGAACTATCTGAATACTTGGCACGTCGGGACTTCAGGACACTTAGATTACTTTGGACCAGCACAATGGAGACATTTTGTGGTTTAATTGTTTAGTTTTTGAACATCTGCTTCCGTTGTTTGGGAGACGAGTGTAACGCCTCCAGCTGTCTTTTGTGGACTATAAAACTTCAAAGACAAAAAAACAATCAAAGGGCCTCTGATGCATCATGGGCATTTTGTGTACGCAGGCAAAAGAAGTCATCACTCCGTCTTTAACTGGATAGAAAAGCCTGTTGAGTTTCAAGGACTTCTTACAGAGGATTCAAATGTCCTTAAGAGGGATTTAGGAGCTTTATGTGTTTTTTCAACATCAAGTTGTGCCTGCTCATGCCTTATGCACATACTGTCCACCCCTCTGGTTGGCCCAGGTGTGCCACTAAACCCGAACCGAATTGTGACTCTGTGGGTGAAGGAACGACCCCCTTTTTTCTGTTTATCCCCTTGAGAATCGGTCCCACCGTCTGGGTTTTGTGGTCCAAAGTTCAAGTGGTGCTTGAGGAGGTGTGAGGAGTCAGTGAAGGATTTTGAGGGGGTACGTTGATATCTTTATACCAAATCTACCTGATTTCCATGTCTTCAGCATCGCGCGTGTCGATGAACTGTCGGAGCAGGTGAAGAAATCCTTCAGCCCAAGGACCTGAAAAGAGGAAGAAAGACGAGGTTTCTCTAACAGGTTTCTGCTGATGGAAGATCCCCCCTCCTCTGTCTGTCCTGTAGACTTGTTCAGACTCGTCGTCGTAATCTGTCTGCGCTGTGATGTTCATAAACTCCTGTCAGCGCTGAGCCCGAGGTCATAGAAACTTTCCACTGCCGACACACAGACAGACACAGACAGACAGGGAGAGGCTAACAAGTGCAGGAAAGATCCAGGAGAAAAGTCAGAGAGGACGTTCGACAGGACTTTTGATCATTTTAGGGGTTCCCAGAGGTGCTTGGGGTTCTCATTTATCACTGTTGCTTTGTTTCACAAACTTTGAGGATCCTTGAAGGGTTGTAGGAGTTACTTGAGTAACACAGTTGAGGGTTTCTTTTTTGGAATTTCAGGCTCTTTTGTCTGGTTTAAACATTTCTTTTGGAGATTTTGGGTTTAAGGGGTACTCAACAAAGATATGTCAGGAGGTTTTAAGTTTCCAGGAGTCCTTGATGTGTTCTTAAGGTTTATTAAAGATGTTGCAATATGTTTCAGGTCTTTTGAGCTTCTTTAAAGGGCTAAGGGCCCTTTTTTCCATGAGTGTTTGGTTCCAGCCATACTGAAGTGGTTTCCAGTGTTTCTCAAAAGAGCTTCAATGGTGACAGGTTTTTGAGTTCTATTAAAAGTTTCCAGGAGTTCTCAGATGGTTCCAGTATCGGGGTGGTTTCAGTGTTATCAGAGGGAGTTTCAGGTGATTAATGGGATACTTGAGCAGTTTGAAGGAGCTTTAAATGTCCTTGCACAGATACGAAAAGTTATTCAAGGAGTCCAAAGGGTCCTTGACGAAGTTGTGAGGGACCTTAAGGTGGGTCAATATGTTCTAACAGGCATTAAAGAATTAGACATTTAAAAAGTTTAAGCAATCCTTTTAAATGTTAAAGAGCAGGGATACGCAACCTGCTTTGCTCGGGGGCCACAAAATGATAGGAGGCAAGGGGCCAGTCACAGCAGCCCCATGCACATTTCTAGGATTTTAGGACATTTATGGGCTTTTAGGACCTTTCAAGGATTTTAAAATGTTTCTTGAATTGGAGGATGTTTTAAGAATTTTTTGGACATTTTTAGGATGTTAGGATGTTGATGTTGATGGTATTTTAGGACTTACCTACATTTTAGATGTTTCTGGAATTTTAGGAGAAAGACATAAGACATGAGTGGTTAAAGAGGTCCTGACCTGTGTCCTGATTGAAGGTTTAGCTCCATAAACCAGGTGAGCTGTCCTAATGCTCTCACCTGATGAGAAAAACAGTGTCTCAGCAGACGGGATTGTTGGGGGTTAAACTGGATCAGATGTGGTTTCTCTTTAACGAACTCAACAGGAGACATACGGGTTGTCCTCACTGAAGCTGTCAGGGTACCAGCATGACAAGCCGACCCCCAGCTCACCTGGAACGGCACCTCTAAAATATTTCCAGACGTCACTTCACTTTTAGATTTTCGTTATTTGTAAACCAGAAAATACTGAGGTGACATACCTGCTTACATTTCTTCAGGAAAATAAAGAGTTTAGAAAGTTCTTGAAATTAGAGGATTTCTATTGAATGCAGGTGAAATAATCTCCTTGGTTAGCTGTTCGTTTTCCGCTTGTTTCAAAGTTCATTCTGTCTCAGGTGTGTTTGCTGCAGGCCTCACACACACACACACACACACACTGCGTCTGAGTGTGTGTGTGTGTGTGTGTGTGTGTGTGTGTGTGACGTTATGCAAATGTGAGGCAGCCCGCCGTCAGCCTGGCAGTTAGCGGGACGACCACACACGCGCCGCAGCGCTCTGCCAGCAGCCTGCTGATGTGCCCTTGAGCAAGGCACCTCCCAGGAAGCTGACAGGTTTCATTCACAGAGGATTATTCACGTCCTGACGGCGGGAAGGAGAGCTGCTGACGGGACAAAACCATCAGTCAGTCCAAAACTTTAATGTCACTGATGATTTGCACACAGCGTTCATCACAAGAAAACAGCTTTTTATGTCTAAAAATAACTCATAATTATATAAATTGTTTTCTTTTTTCTTTTTTTGGCTCAATGCTTGCTGGAAAAACAGCGAAAGAAAAAAAAACATCCACATTTGGGGGATTAACCCTTTAAAACATGCGTCATTTTAGTTCAGTTCAGATCCTAAAAGCAGTTACCACCTTGGCAGGTACTGTTCTGCAAATTTCAAGTAATCAGTCAAAAAGAAAAAAAAAAATACCTTAAAATTAGTAAGCAAAAAAGAGGGCAGGGGGAGTAAAAAATACTAAATGAATATTTCTTATTGATATATTTTAAATCTTTTTAACTTTAGATTTCTGTTACAGAAAAAAAATACATATTTGAAATTTATTTCATCTTTTCTTTTTTTACTTACTGTCAGATAATTTTCATGTTGTCATTGTCATGTTTCAAGTTCTTTTTTAAAAAAATTTTTAACTAATTCTGTATACATTTTTGGGCCATGTCTTGTTAAGTTGCTCATTGCCTTCTTATGTTTTTGAAAGAAATCAAACCACTTTGATCAGGTTTTAAAGGGTTAAAAAGCTGCAGGAAACACAGCAATGACTCAATAAAACACACAGAGTGCTGATGTTTGCTGCTGTTGGACTGTGGTCTGCAGCTTGTGGTGGGAGAACCTTTTGGGAGATCTTTTAAACAGGTGCACATGCACTAATTTTCATGGCAAAGGTTCATAATAGATGTGCACATTGAGCAGGACACAGACAGGAGCCTCCACAGGGGGGCGCTGCAGAGAAACAGTGGAGGCAAAGATCCTGCAGGAGGCGAATCAGACTGAAAACTTCCTACTCCTTCATTACTCAGAAAACTGTCAACACGTGAAACACGTGTTTTCTCATTCTCTCTTATATCCAGAATAAACATTTATAAATACACTCATAAATCAGAGAAAAAGATGCTGCAGAACTTCAGGAGAAAGATCGTGTCTGTAACTCTCAGAGACCGTTTGTCTCATTTTAGTCTCTTTTCTTCTTCCTGTTGTGATAACTGTGTGTGTTGATGCATGTGTCCTAAATGTAGTCCAGATTGTGTATCTGAGTGTAATCAGTGAATTTGCAGCTCAGCTCATACAATAAGTCTAAAATACACTGTGGAAACTAAATAGTTACATTCAGACTGTTCAGGTCCAAAAATGCTCCATTGAAACCCATTCAAACTGACATTTTTGATCCCACAGCCATCAGAGCAGAAAAACAGGACTTGTATTATTTCTAGGTGTCATTCTGGGCTTTTGACTCTGAATTTGTCATTTTGACTATTTTCCACCTGATGAGGTCATTTTGGTGACCTGTCACAATCAATGTAGCTGCTGATCACTGACATATCCCAGACTGTCGGCAGCTACACTCACACACTCAGCATGGAGGACACACAACATCATTCAATATTTGTGTTTTTTCATCTAAAAACATCGTGAAATCATGACATAAATCTGTCATTAAATGGTTAAAATTCTGAAAAATAATACATATTTGATTTTTATAATTAGGACTGATGTTGGTTAAAAAAATAATCTGGATAAAAGCAAAAATCATATTAATGTATAATATTTTTGTGCATTTTGTGTGCAGAGTAGTATAAGTATGAGTATTTCCACCAGAATAATAATGCTTAAAAATGTTGCTGCTAATCATTAACATATCCCAGACAGTGATAATAATAAAATCTAATTAGCGTAATTTTTATTCATCTAAACATTTAGTGGCATTGTGACAAAAACCTGGCATTTAAAGGGTTACATTCTGAAAAATAATGAATATTTGATATTCATGATTAGACATGTCGGTTAAAACATCAGATTTTGTGTGCAGAGTGTGTGTAATGTTAAAACAGGCCCTAAAGGGTTAAAGTTTCAGATTTTAAAGCTTTAAACGACTGATAAATCTTTTCATTTGTTCAGTCTGAGTTAAAGGAAACTGAACACTGTTTGTTATCCAGGTGTAGCAGGGCACCACCACAGGACAGTTTATTATTATTGTTACCATGGTTACCACCATAACTGCCGTAACGTCCTGATTGCATGTCTGTCTCTGCGTGTGTGTGTCCTGTCCCAGCATGTCTCCGCCGGTCGGGACGCCCCTATCAAAACCTCTCCACCTTCATCCCTCAAACTCAAAACATCAGGACAGTTTCTGAGGCTTTAAACGCCTCGTGTGAAGATGAAAATATCTCCCTGTGAGTCGCTGCTCGACTGAACAGAACAAACAGCGAGCGACACGCACGTCTGTCATCGACCTAAAGCTTTTTAAAATGTCAAATTAGTAGATTTAAAAGTGATGCTGCATAATGAATAAATGCACTAAAAAGTAGAGGTTCACTTTCTAACTGAACTGGGGGTGTACCGAGTTTGATACCAATGTTTAACCCTTCAGGGCCCGCTTTAATATCATACACACTTGTATCGCTCTGTGCACAAAATACGTTTTTCAAAATCAAGCTTTAAAAGATCTTATACATTAATATTATTGTCTACTTTTATTGATTTTATTTGAGTTTTTATCAGTCCTAATTATAAATATCAAATATTCATTAATTCTCAGAAATTTAAAACTTTTAATGTTTTCTCATGATGTCATAATGTTTTAGATGGGAAAAATAACATCCATAAAAAATTATTTTCATTATCTCCTCCATGCTGAGTGTGTGAGTGTAGCTGCTGACAGTCTGGGATATGTCAGTGTGTGAGTGTAGCTGCTGACAGTCTGGGATATGTCAGTGTGTGAGTGTAGCTGCTGACAGTCTGGGATATGTCAGTGATCAGCAGCTACATTGACTGTGACAGGTCACCTAGTGGAAATAGCATGTATTTCCTCCATATGCCAAATATGGTCAAAATGACCTCATCAGGTGGAAAATAGTCAAAATGACAAATTCAGAGTCAAAAGCCCAGAATGACACCCAGAAATAATACAAGTCCTGTTTTTCTGCTCTGATGGCTGTGGGATCAAAAATGTCAGTTTGAATGGGTTTCAATGGAGCATTTTTGGACCTGAACAGTCTGAATGTAACTATTTAGTTTCCACAGTGTATTTTAGACTTATTGTAGGAGCTGAGCTGCAAATTCACTGATTACACTCAGATACACAATCTGGACTACATTTAGGACACATGCATCAACACACACACAGTTATCACAACAGGAAGAAGAAAAGAGACTAAAATGCAAAAAATGCACCGAACAAGGGTTAACAGAGAGAAACACACACACACACACACACACACACACACACACACACACACACACACACACACACACATCAAGGTGTGATGAGTGAGTCGATCAGTCGTATCAAAGATCTGATTGATTTCATCTGTTTATGACACAACATGAGGAGGGCTGAAAGTGTGCCGTCTGTTTACACACACACACACACACACACACACACACACACACACACACACACACACACAGTGATTCTGATGAAAGTGCAGGACTTGGATGTCACACTGGGTGGTAACAGAAGAAGTGTGTTTTCAGTCCCTTTAAAACATTTACAGCTTTAGCACCTCAGTTAACAGCTTTGGCATTTATTTGTTTTTATTTGCTAAAAATGCTTAAATGATTAAACTCAGCAGGTTTATATCTGAGACAGCACATCAAAGTAAACGGAAATGCACAACCTACGACTATCTTTGGGTTAACTCCTTCAGCTCCATCAGCTGTTAATGCACATCATTGTTATCATCATCGTCATCGTCATCGTCATCATCATCGTCATCATCATCATCGTCATCACGGCAGCAGTGATAAACACCCAAACTTTGTCCCGTTAGATAAAAATATTAATTCAATGTTGAAATCGGCAGAATAAGAGCTAGTTTGCTAAATAAATAAGGTTGTGTAAGCTTTCATTGTGATGTGTTCAAATGTAACGTCAGGAAAAAGAAAATGTATTTTTTGGCACTAACTTGAATAATTGAGTTGTTTGGGTGAGAAATTTGTTTTCCAGCAATATAAAATGAAAAGTAGAGATGGAATTAAAACCTATTTAACGTTCGACCGTCATCAGCTCTGATCATCTCATAAAACTTCATTAAAACTACTGGCGCCAAGATTTTACAAAGTACACATTTAAATTTCCAGCAAACGACAGAAAAGTATTGATTGTGGTATTGATAAGGACTGGGATCATTAAGGGGTCTCGATTGTGGTATCAATAGAAATGAACGATCCCCGACCGTAGTTAATGTGACTGCACGGCTTCGTTTAGGGGCATCTCTGCAACGTTACGCCTCAGCGAACTGAGTAAAGTGAATATGGACCGTTTTCCTCTCAGCCGACCGTCTGTTCAGCTCGTACAGTGACGCTGATCAGAGAAGCTGTGAAAGACGCTTTTTAACTGATTTCAAGCCGAAACTCAGAACATAACCCGCTCCCAGCCGCATGTTACCATGGTGATCAGGTTAAAAAAGAGCCGCCTTCGTACGGAAACCTTGAACTTTCGACTCAACGTACCTCAGCTAACCTGCCTTCGTGACCTCTGTGGATAATTCAGCTCCAAAAACCTCCTCAACACTTCTGACCAGGAGAAGTTTCAGCTGGTTGAAGTCTAAAAATCATCACCGCCAGACGACGATAAATCCCCCGAAATCTGACGCCGCGGAGCTTTAACCGACCGACAAAAAACAGCAGCATGAATTTTCTCTGCAGGTTATTTTTCAGAGGAGAAACAATCACAGTGTGTTTATTGTGACAATACAGATCATCATCACCTGTGTGTGTGTGTGTGTGTGTGTGTGTGTGTGTGTGTGTGTGTGTGTGGTGTGCACATGCATGTGTGTGTGTGTGTGTCCTGAGGGTGGAGATATCTGACAATGTGTGAAGTGTAAACAAACGGCACACTTACACTGCTGTTGACTTCATCCATAAATCACACACACACACACACACACACACACACACTTGCACGTACACACACAGTTCATCTCTAAAGGTCAAAGGTCAGCATTTCTCTGCTGAGATTTTGACTTAAACTTTATGAATTTGTGGCAAACTAGATGCTTTTTTATTTATAAAGAGAAATTAAAGACTGATTTAAATAAAGGCAGATCTCACACACACACACACGCACACACACACACACACACACTCCTCCTGTTGTGTGTAAACAGCTGGGCTCCATCAGATGTCTGTCAGCAGTATTGATCTATTGATCAGCTGATGGTATCAGTCAGTCAGAGTGTGTCGTCTGTTTGCTGTCACACACACACATCAATGGATGACGTGATGAGTAAACACACACACACACACACACACACACACACACACATTTACTCTAACTTGGTTTAAGTCAGGCTTTAATAAAAACTGGGGCTCACATAAACTGACACTAAACCCCCCCGGTCAGTTTCTACAGCTTCTGGCTTAAATACGAAGTGTCATTTTGGCAGTTTTTAAAGAAAACGTATGTTCCAAATCCATTTTCTTATAAAATATAAAAGTTAAAAAGTTAAATAAAATAAAATTAATTTAATAAAAATAATTAAATTGCCAAAATATTTTCTGTTATCTACCAAAATTATATACATTTGAAAAAAATGCTGAAATAATAAAAAACTACCTTCCAAACTCATGGTTTTCTTTAAACATACATTTTAAGAAAATTGACAATTTTTTGTTTTCTATAAAAACAAAACATTTTAATGAAGAAAACTGACAAATAATTTCAAAGCAAAAAAATAGAATAAAAAAGATAACATAAAGATGAAAAAATCACCAGATTATAAATATAAAAAATATATATATATATGTATTTGTAAATAAATGTTCCCATTAAAAATTGATAGCAGTTGATATTTTTAAAGAGAGCGGCAGATGAGTTGCATCTTTTAGAAAAGCTAATCGCTGTCAGAAATGTCTCTTGAATAAAAAAACTCTCACTGAGATCAGTGAAGACGCTCAGACTGTGTTTCAGTGCGTAACATGAGGCTGAAATACAAGAATAACTAAAACATTTGGGGCTGAAGCTGCAGACCTTCAGGCCCAACGACACCACGGGTGAAAAAACAGTCACTTAGTCTGGTTACAGAAAATTAATCATCAACACATATTTGATAATTAAGTTATTGTTGTAAGTTTTTATTTCATTTTTTTAAAAACTTTTTCCTGTTGTGTTGTAAAACACTTTTTCATAAATTGCAGATTTGTTTATTATTAACCTTTTTTTAATCCTTTTTGTTGTTTTTCTTTATATTTATCATTTTTTGACAGCCATTGCCTCCAGTTGTTTATCTTTATTGATTTTATAGCCATCAGATGTTAGAGATCTTTAAACTGAATGTGAATCCAGGACGTTACTGTAGAACAAAATACGCTCAGTCAGTTTTCCCTGAATAAACTTTTTAAAACTTTTTCTCTTTTATTTCATAATTAAGTGAATATTTTGGGTTTTTTTGTGGTTGGTTCAACAAAAAGACATTAGAAGATCTCTGAGGGTTTTTTTGATCAGTGAAAAGAAATAATGACTTTTCGCGTGTTCTTTTCGTGCATTTTTGCTGTTTGTGTCACAGGTGAGCTGATCTGAGACCAGGTGAGATCAGGTGACGCTCTGTTTACCTGCCGTCACTTCACTGTCTGTGGGAAATCTGAGCGCCGCTGTCGGCGTGTCGGTGGGATCTGCTGACGCTCCGAGCTCTAATCTTCTCCATCACCTGCAAACTGCTGAGTCACTGAAACAGAGTCAAACAGACAGAAAACAGGTCGGGGTTTCCTCCCCATGGATCACATGACTCAGCACATTCTCAAACCGCAGACTCACTGTTTGTTTGTTTGTTTGTTTGAAGGTGCCGATGTCATCACCCGTCACCAGCCAGTGGATCTCCGTGGGAACAAGGGTAGAGTTCACCGTCCTGAGGTACGTCACTCAGTTTCTTTACTGCCGTCTTCTTACAAACAATTTTTACCCTTTACCAACCTTTTGGTGCATTTTTGTCTCTTTTCATTCTCCATGTTTCTATAATTGTGTGTGTTGATGCATGTGTCCTAAATGTAGTCCAGATTGTGTATTTGAGTGTAATCAGTGAATTTGCAGCTCAGCTCCTACAATAAGTCTAAAATACACTGTGGAAACGAAATAGTTACATTCAGACTGTTCAGGTCCAAAAATGCTCCATTGAAACCCATTCAAACTGACATTTTTGATCCCACAGCCATCAGAGCAGAAAAACAGGACTTGTATTATTTCTGGGTGTCATTCTGGGCTTTTGACTCTGAATTTGTCATTTTGACTATTTTCCACCTGATGAGGTCATTTTGACCATATTTGGCATATGGAGGAAATACATGCTATTTCCACTAGGTGACCTGTCACAGTCAATGTAGCTGCTGATCACTGACATATCCCAGACTGTCAGCAGCTACACTCACACACTGACATATCCCAGACTGTCAGCAGCTACACTCACACACTGACATATCCCAGACTGTCAGCAGCTACACTCACACACTGACATATCCCAGACTGTCAGCAGCTACACTCACACACTGAGGAGGAGGACACTCAACATCACTCACTATTTGTGTTTTTTCATCTAATAACAACGTGAAATCATGACAAAAATCTGTCATTTAAAGGGTTAAAACTTCTTAAAATGTGTGAGTATTTGATATTTATGATTAGGACTGATGTTATAAGAAAAAAACTCAATGAAAGTAGAAAATCAGATCAGTAATATTTTTTAGATACGAGTGTGAGTATTTGACACAGCGCAAAAAATAATAATGTATAAAATCAATGTTGTTGCTAGTTGCTGACTTATCCCAGACTGTGATAATTTTAAAAAATGTATGTAGCATATTGAAAATAATTAATTTTTGTTTTGTTGTTTTTTTTGTCTAAAAACATTCGGGCATCATGACAAAAACTTGCATGAAGTTATTTTTCACTTAAGTATTATTTGGATTTTTTGAAATTCACCAACAAAATCTTTATTTAAACTTTATTATATTTACTATATATTTGTTTTTATAGTGTTTTTTTCTCAATAACTAAACTAATCTTAATTTCTCGGTTCAAAAGGTTTGATGAGTTAATTTTTAAAAATGAAAACAAACTTTTTGTTTGTTGTTTTTTTGTTTATTCCGAACATTCAGCCGATATTTACACTATAAAAACATTCATCCTTTTTTTAACATTAAGAAAAAAAGATAAATACAAACATTCCCACGCTCTTTACAGCTCAGTGCGTTCAAACATCTGGAAACATCTGACAACATTTTACACTCAGCATCAGTGTTTCGTGTAAACGTTCTCCGTCACTGCTGGAGAACCAGCGGGTCGAGGGGCAGAGCCTCACAGAACCCCCCAGAGAACAGAGCCCCGCACTGGGCCTGAAGCTGCTGCAGCTGCTGGGCCTCCTGGAGCTCCGGCAGGAGACCGCACGCCGTCTGCAGGTCGGCGTAGAGCGGCGGCGAGCCGGCCTGAGGATCGGCGAAGGAGGAGAGGTGTGGGGGAGTCAACTGGGAGGAGGGGAGCAGAGGAGGAGGGGAGGAGTGATGGAGGGAGGAGGAGGAGCTGCAGGCGTCCCACTGTGGCACCACGGCGCCGGGCGAGTACGAGTATTCCTGAGGAGGAGGCGGCGGCGGCGGGGAGGCGTGATCCGACACCTGCATGTACAGTGAGGAGGAGGCGTGAGGAGGAAGAGGAGGGGGGAGGGAGGGACACAGGAAGCTGCTGACGCCGGGGGGAGCGTCCGAGAGAGCAGCGAGCTCTGTGCCGCCGCCGCCACTGCAGTGCATGCTGGGAATTTTAGGGCTGGGCTCTGATGAAGAGGAGGAGGAGGAGGAGGAGGAGGAGGAGGAGGAAGGTTTCTTGCCAGTCGTCATGTTGTCCGCCTTCCTCTTCCTTTTGCGGCGAAAGTTTCCGTTATCAAACATCTTCTCGCAGTTTGGGTCCAAAGTCCAGTAATTTCCTTTACCTGCAGAGAGGAGGAGGAGGAGGAGGAGGAGGAGGAGGAGGAGGAGGAGGAGGAGGAGGAACGTTAAAAAAAGGTGCAGCAACTATTTCTCTTCTCTGTCCGCCAGAAAACAACAGAAAAACATAATTCAGGAGTTTCGGGGCGACTTTAACATGAAATTCCACCAAACCAAACTCCCTCTAAAAAACGCTCATTTTTGAAACTTTATTTGTTGTGAGCTTTTAAATAAAAACTGGAGTTTTATTTCCTTTTCTTGTAGATTTTTGGGGGGGTTTTTTCCTCCAAATTTTTGGTGATTTTTTTTTTTTTCTTTTTTCAGTTTTTTTAGTTGAAAACATTAAAAAATAGACTTGCTTTAAAAGAGAACAGTTAGTTTGGAAAGAATGTTTTCTTTAAAAAAATTGAAATTTCTTCTTTTAATATATTAAGCAGTTTTTATAGAAAACTCAAAAATTTGGGCATTTTGGGCATCAGAAAATTGGTTTGTAAGTCATGTTTTCTTCAAAAATCGCCCAAATTACCTGAACATGTCATTGAGGACGCTGAAATTATGCTTGATTCTTCGGTAAAAACACGCTTTGAATTACGTTATTCTGGAAGGTGGTGTTTTTTCAAAATCTTTTCCACCAATCAGAACGTATCTCCTGTTATTGACGAGTGTGTTAACAAAATAAAAGCCCTGCCTTCAGTCGACTTCCTGACGTTGGACTCACCGGGGTCTTTGTCGTCGCGGGGAACTTTCCGGAAACAGTCGTTGAGCGACAGGTTGTGTCGGATGGAGTTCTGCCAGCCGGCCTTGTTGCGGCTGTAGAACGGGAAGTTGTCGGAGACGTACTGGTAGATCTGGCTGAGCGTCAGCCGCTGCTCGGGCGCGCTCTGTATCGCCATGGCGATGAGGGCGGAGTAGGAGTATGGCGGGCGGACCAGGCGCAGCATGTCATCCGTGGTGGACAGGGAGAACCAGGGACAGCCGGGGAGCAGGGGACGCTGGAGGCCGTAGAGGTGCGGGTAGAAGGCCGGGGGGATTCCCGCCGCAGGGATGGCGCCCGTGTCCGGGCTGCTGAAGCAGGCGAACAGGTCGCTGGAAGGCGGGAGCCAGGATGGCGCCGAGAAGCCGGGCTCAGGAGGAGCCGGCGGGCTGTACAGGCTGAAGTCGGACGGGTCGAGGCCCAGAGACGGGAGCTCCTGCTGGGAGCGTCCACACAGCGGGGGGGACAGACCGTGCTCCGGGATGAAGGACGCCATGCTGCTTTCTCTATCTGTCTGTCCGTCTTGTCTACCTAAACATCTGTCCTCCTGATGTCCTCCTGTGAGAGTGTGTGTGTTTGTAGAGGACACACAGCTGCACCTGTCCCCCTCTGCACACCTGCACAACTTATACTCTGCTGCCCCGCCCACCAACCAGCTGATTGGCTGCTGGCCTGCCACACACACACACACACACGCATTCTCATGCATGAGAGTGTGTGTGTGTGTGTGTGTGTGTGTGTGTGTGTGTGTGTGTTGGGGGTTGATTTGAATAAGAGCAGGTTGAATGTCTCCCTTCAGGCAGATAAGAGCCTGAGGATTTAATGCTGACTTATGTCACCACATGCACGCACACACACACACACACACACACACACACACACACACAGAGCTTGACAAATGAGCGATTGAGCCTCTTTTTACAGTTTTAGACGTTACAGCGTCTCGTCTGCTGAAACTGTGATTCTGAAAACTGGAGATAAATCAAACAGTGAGTTTAAACTCCAGTCAACACGTCCTGCAGTCTGCGCGCGCGCACACACACACACACACACACACACCGAGACTATGAGAGAACAAACATTTATTTATGACAAACATCCGGATAATTTATCTCTCCACGACATTCAGTGTGTCTTATTTCTGAGCAAACGTCTCTCACGGCGACGTGGAGACGGTCGTCTGTACGTCGACGAGTTCACTGTGAACACGAGCGGCTCGCAGATGATTCGGATCACTTTTCATCCAATGTCCAAAAATTATCAGTAAAACAAAAAAATGTTAGTGAAATGTCCAAAAACATGAGACATAATATCGGCTTAAAGACAGGGTTCATGGAAAACCTGGAAAAGTCCTGAAAAGTCTTTTCAAGTTTTTTTTTTTTTAAATCATGTAAATGTAACGAAAAACGACGTAACGAAGCTTTAATAAGCATCGACGTGTGACGGCGTTTTGGTCGTTTTTGTTTGTTCGTCACAAAAGTTTCGTCATTTTCTTCCTCTTCGTTTCTGCCCACAGATCTTTTTTTTCAGTCATACATCTTATAATGGCTGTTTTTGGTTTAGTTTTTATTTATTGCTGATTTTGAAAGAAAACATGCAGGTTTGAGGGAAAGTTTTCTTTATAAAAAAGGTATTTATTTCTTTTTGGGGGGGATTTTTTTTCTTAATTTGTTATTTAGTTTTCATAGATTGTTTTCTAAATTTGTAATTTTCTTTTTTTTGTTTACTTATTATCTTTTTTTTGGGTTTGGATTTTTTGGGCCGATTTTTATAGATTTTTTTTGTCTTTTTTATATTTATTTTTTTATATTTTGTTTGTTTAAAAAGGCATGTTTTCTTTAAAAAATCACCAAAAACTATTCATCACAGCTAAAAACTATAAAAACATAAATTATTGTTTGATTTTTTAAACATTTCTGCTGGTCCTGAAAACCATCATCGGTATGTAGTATGGCAGGGGAAAAATATTTTGGGTTCTTGAAAGGTCATGGAAAAGTTTTGAAATTTGGTCCATGAAAACGTGGTGAACTCTGCATATTTTTATTTTGTTATCGAAGCAGCATCTAAAGCATGAGAATCTGTGAGTGGTGGATTTAAAATGCGCCGCGTCGGAGCAGAGAAAGAGACGTGAGCGCAGCCTGACGGTCTGAACACAAACAGACTCTCAGACTTCAGCTGCTGTTTGAGGTGTCGCCCAAAACTATTGTTCTGAAAACGCCCCAAACACACAGTCAGCACGCCACATTCACATTAACAGCTCGACCCTCAGCGGGCACAACGCCGCACTCTGATGTAAATGTTCGCTCTCTCCGCCAACAAAGATGCTCCAAACGTGTCGATTATCATGAATTATTCCACAAACACAAAAACACGACGTCCGAACCGGTCCGACGGCTTCACCTGCTCCAACAAAACACCACATCCACTACAAACTGCAGCTCCGCTTCCTGACTCTGGAATCTGTAATTATCCAAAGAAACTTTTGTAAAATGTCCACAAAATATTAGAAAAATGACCAAAAAAAAGTAAAATGACTTAAAACAGAAAAAATACTAAAACGTCCTTAAATGTTCGTAAAATGACCAAAAAGAAAGGAAAAAACAATAAAATGTCCAAACATGTGTAAGTGAAACGTCCAAAATATCAGAATAAAGTCCAATTTTTTTTAGTACAGTGTCCAAAAAGGTTTTGTAAAATGTCAAAAACATTATCTGTAATATAAAATAAAAAGTATAAGTAAAATCTCCCAAAAAAAATCTGATGTCCACAAATATGAATTAAATGTCTCTTTTTGTTAAAAAAAAAAAAACTGTGCCAAATATATTTATGAAATGTCTAAAAAAAAATTTTAAAAAAGGAAAAACTCGAACCTCGAAAAAACCTCGAAAAAACCTCGAAAAATATTATCGTAATGTGTGACAAATATCAGTAGGATATTCCAAAAAATATATTTTTTCTCAATAATCTGAATCTAAAGCTGTCAGATAAATGTACAATATTTACCTCTGAGATGGTAAATACTACTACTTTACTGACAATACTGAAACATTGTGCTGCATTAAATTCTGAAAAAAAACCCTCAATATCTCTATATAAATACAAAACAAATAAAAATGATTCCTCAACATCAGTGACATTTTTCACTGTCATTTCTTCACATATTTGTATTTCATGAGTTCCTGAAGGTAAAATTACGATTTCTAAAAATTAAAAATACACAATTTTAAAGAGATCAAAAATAAAAATGTATTATTTTTTTCCTTCTTCAGTCCTGTGAAATCTGTCAGGAGCCGTTTAAGATGCACCGGGAGGACGAGGAGGACGAGGAGGACGAAGAGGACGAAGAGGACGAAGAGGACGAAGAGGACGAGGAGGACGAGGAGGACAAGGAGGACGAGGAGGACGAAGAGGACGAGGACTGGTTCCTGAAGAAACGCCAACAAGGTTTGACACAACGACACCGAGTTCAACACTTACAGAGACATGTCCAAATATTGTTCAGAAACATTTACAATTTGAAATACAATATACATATACATATAAGCAAAATAAACAAAATACTGTAGTTTAATGTCAAATAATAATATCAGGACAGTGTCCAAAACAGTGAGTGTAATGTCTGAAAAAGATGAATAAAATGTCAAAAAAAGATAGTAAGATGTCCAAAAGTGTCCCAAAAACTTTAAAATGTCCAAAATATTTTCTTAAATATCTGAAAAATATTTGTAAAGTATTAGTATATAGTATATTTTATCACCAAAATGTCCAAAAAACATGACTAAAATCTCCAAAGATAATATGTCTGAATGATGATATGTCTAATGTCTGAAAGCGGCGTGTAAAATATTTGTTGAATGTTGAAAATATATTTCTAAAATATCCAAAAATTATGAATAAAATCCCTGAAAAATAAAAGTAAATTGCCTACATATTTCCCAAATGTCCAAAAAAAATCCAATAAAAAAACTTTTGTACTTTTCTTCGATTTATATTTGGCTTGTTTGGCCTTTTTTTTAACCTTTTTTTATGATATTAATTCGTTTGAACTTGTTCTTTTTGAGGTTGTTTTGTTTCGTTTTTAAATTTTCTTTAAACTTCTTATCTCAAAATCACGAAGTCATCAGTGAAAAACTCTTCACCTTCATAAATCTGCGACTGACAGCAGACCGACTGTCAGTGAGTGAACTGAAGCAGAGACTTCTTATCTGTCCACCCTCACCTGTGTGTGTGTGTGTGTGTTTGTGTGTGAGTATGAGTCTGTGTGTGTGTGTGTGTGAGTGTGTTTGTGTGTGTGTGAGAGTCTGTGTGTGTGTGTGTGTGTGTGTGTGAGAGTCTGTGTGTGTGTATGTGTGAGAGTCTGTGTGTGTGTGCGTGTGTGTGAGAGTGTGTGTGTGCATGTGTGTGTGTGTGTGTGTGAGTGTGTGCATGTGTGTGTGTGTGTGTGTGTGTGTGTGTGTGTGTGTGTGTGAGAGTCTGTGTGTGTGAGAGTCTGTGTGTGTGTGAGTGCGTGTGTGTATGTGCGTGTGTGTTTTTGTGTGTGAGTGTGTGTGCGTGTGTGCGTGTGTGTGTGTGTGTGCGTGTGAGTGTGTCATGACAGTTGGCGGTGGCAGCGGTAATCTTGGCCCCGCGGTGCCTTCGAGGACGGCGCAGACAAAACAACACACGCAGTCTGAACTCTAACTGACTGATGATGAGGATTACAGGGAGAAACGGGCTGATGGGAAAAGAGCGACAGAAAACTCTAAACTGTCAGAAACAGTTTCGATCAGCAGGCGGAGATTAACTACATAAACAACCCAGAATAACCAAATACAGCGTCGACTGCGGCTCCACCAATCATTTAACTGAAGCATCGATCACTCAACACGTGAAGACGAGCAGCTTCACACTGAGCACGCTCCAAAAAAAAGAAAAGCTCAGAATTTTACACCAGTTTTTAGGATCTTATCAGTGTTTGAAAACCTGCGGATCACCGAGGCTTTTTACTTTTAGTCTCCAGAAGGTGTCAGAGTCATAAAACAGCATCAAAATAGAGCTTGTTGATCAAAAAAAGAGGCAGAGGAGGATCCTCCACACCCCTGACAGAGGACACAGCTGAGACACTGATGTCCTCAAATCCTAAAAAAGGTCTTAAAATCCTGGAAAATCTTTAAAACATGCTTAAATCCAAGCGATGTCTGAAAATCCTAGAAATGTACTTAAAATCCTGGAAACATCTTAAAATCCTAGAGACGTCCTAATATCCTAAAAATTTCTTGATATCCAAGAAATGTCCTAAAATCCTAGAATTGTGCTAAAATCCTAAAAATGTTCTAAAATCAACAGTTCGACAACAAACCTGTGCGGCTGCAGACAGAACAAACATTCACTATTTCTAATATTTAAGATGTGAACTCTTCGCTGCTGCAGAGACGCAAAGACGCTGCTCGTGTTTTTATGTGTTTAATGAATCAGCTGAGAGACAAACTAAAATACAGTAAATTACAGTAAATTAAAAATGTGCCACACTGAAGACACAAAGCTTGAACACTGAGGACCGTCAGACTTCATCTGCGTTATTTCACAAACAAAATTGAGCTAAATACAATCATAAAACATTTATTTAGCTGAAGACAGACTGAGCCATAAACATGCATAGTTTGCATGTGGAATTGAATTAAATGCTGTAGAAATACAGCATTTATCCATCGTCATGTACCGAAAGCTTAATTGTCTCATATGGGCTGACATATGACAAACATTTGTTTACATCAATATTTCTTATATATTTTAAATATTTAGCTCAGTTTTCTGCAAACTGAAACAAAAAATGATGCAAAGAAAACGTTAAAAATTTCTAAAAAAAAAAAAATCGATTTAGATTTGAAAACCAAATGTTAAATCTAAATATTGAGTGTTGAATCTAATTGTTGAATGTTAGATTTGAAGTGTTAGATTAAATATTACATCCAAATGTAAATGTTAAGTATAAATGTTGCATTTAAATGTTGAATATTAAATGTAGAAGTAACTGTCAAATCTAAATATTACATTGAAATATAGATGTTGAATCGAAATTTTAACTGTTACATCCAGTTATTTAATCTAAAAATTAAATCTAAATGCTGACTATAAATGTTGAATCTAATTATTCAATGTTAAATTTCAGAATCAGAATCAGAAAAAAGATTTATTGCCAGGTATAGCTAACACAGTACGAGGAATTTGTTTAAATGTTGAATCATTTTAATAGTACGTTGTAACAGTTACATCTCAGTATTAAAACAAGATCGAAATATTAAATTTAAATTTTAGCTGCCAAATCTAAATATGACATCCAAATCTAAATGTTAAATCAAAATGTTTACTATAAATGTGAATGTTAAATTTTGACTGTCAAATCTAAAAAATACAATAAAATATATATCTTAAATCGAAATGTTAAATATGATTTTATCTGTCAAATTTAAGTATTACATCTAATTCTAAATATTAAATGTTGAATATCGAATGTTAAATGTCAAATAATTCATTTCTAAATATAAATGTTAAGTTTAAATGATAAATTTTAACTCTTAAATCTAAAAAATAAATGTTAAATGTTCACTTTCAAATGTGAAAATTACATCAAAATATAAATGTTAAATTTCATTGTTTAATCAAAATAATTCTTGAATTGAAATATTAATTATTCAATGTTAAATTCAGTTATTTCAGACGAAACATTTAGCTTTAAAATTTAACATTTTTACACATTAACATATTGATAACATCACACACATGAATATCTGCATCAGCTGTGAGGAAAATAAGCAAATATTTAAAATATACTAGTTTTGAAAAATGTACAGATTTTTCTCTATGAGGCCTTGCACGGACACAAAAACTGAAACCAGAATTTAGAAAATGGTCAAAAATAAGCAAACGAAGCAACATGTGCAAAAATCTTTCAGTCACCAACACCGAAAAAAAAAATCTTCCCGTCAACATGTTTCCATTTTCCCACCGGACATTCATCGTCGCTCGGCCTGTCGGGTTTTTCCCTCCGCGTCAGTGATCCGGTCAGGACCAGTTCTTCCCGGTCATGTAGAACCCGGCCGGGTCGGCCAGCAGACACTGGTTCTGCTGGCTGGAGCTTCGGTTCTTGGCGTCGATGAGGAGCAGAGGAGACTGGGAGTAATGGCCGATGATGCCGCTCACCGATGGAAAAGTCTGAACACAAAGAAACGGATCATTGCAGGACGTCAGAGGACGTTTAAGTTACAGACTTTTACCAATAAATTTCCAGGACTTTTCCAGGACATGAAGACAAAAATTCAAAGACCGTACATTCTCTGAAACGACCATCGATAATCATTATCGGTTATTTTTTCATCACTATGTAACACCTTTTTTAAAAATATGTTATTTAAAAAAAAAAAAATCAGAACAGGATAAGAGCCGAATATTTAAAAAGATTTTTGCCTTTTTTTCCTTTAAAAATTTTGGGGTTTTTTTGTTTTTTTTAAGAAACCAATTTGGCGTTTTTTCACTTATATTTGGTGATTTATGAAGAAACATGTTGGCAATTTTTAAAGAAAAGATTCGTACAATTGTTTTCGTTTATACATTTTTGTGTAATTTTAAAAGAAAAAATCTGGTGATTGTATTTTTAATTTTTTAGTGGCTTTTAAAGTAAACATTAGTTGCTGTTTTTTTGGGTTTTTTTTAGATTTTTAAAGAAAATTTTTGTTTTGTCTTTTTTTTTCTTAAAAAAGCTCTAGGTAAATTGTCACAGAAAACATTTTGGCAATGTTTAGGGCAATATTGAAGAAAACTTCTTCAGTACACTTTAATTATTTGAGGGATTTTTGGCAACATTGGCAGAAAACATTGGCAATTCTTTTGGCAATTAAAAAAAACATTTTGGCTTTTTTTGGAACATTTTCGGCAATTTTTGAAGAAAACAATTGGGTGATTTTTTTTCTTTGAAAGTTCTGGGAGATTTTTTTTATACTTTTCCAGGTTTTTCGTGACCGTTGGACCGCCGGTGAACAAAATCCTCAGATTTCACCTTCAGATACAAACTAAATGTCGTGACGGAGGCTCAGCTCTGAGGGGCGTTGACCGAAGGTCGTCTGACGGTCACTTCCTGTTTACCTCCTGGACTTTGAGTCCGGTTCCCAGCAGGAAGTTGTGGTTCTGCTGTCGGATCTGGATGTTGTAGACTTTGTCCTGGTAGAGGACCATCAGGGTGAAGGGCTGGTTGGCCAGCTGCCGGGTGCTGTCCCTCACCAGGTACGCCCCGTCCTCCGAAAACACAGAAACACAGGACACAAAACAATACTACTGCGCAGTATTTTCACAGTAAAGGAAAGTACTCGAGCCAGTTTATACTCAGCAACAAATATTGTACTTTTAAATTATTTACAGTTATCTGACACCTTTAGTCAGCAGTTACTGATCTTATGGAGAATATGAGGCTTTAAATTAAAACTGCTTTATATTTAACAAACAAACACTTTCTGATTTTAATGAAATCCACCCAAAGCAGCTGCACAATGTGAACGGCTTACAGCCTAATGCAAATCACACTCAGAACAACAAAATATGATATATATGGCGTAATAATAAACGGAGAAAGACGCCTTCCTGCATAATGAGTACTTTACTTTTTATATTTTCAGTTTATTATGCTGATGATACTAATCTGCTTTGTGTAGAATTTAAATTGCAGGACTTTTATTTATAATGAATATTTTTAACTTTTAAAATATTAAAATATTATCTTGGTTTAAACAGTTTGCCACATAAATTATATTTATGTCTGCTAAGTAATTAAAAAAATACATTTAAAAGAAAACACAAAGTGAACTGTAGTTTGGCTTTGTTTCTGTTACCTTGTTGACTCGTTTGAGACAACCCTCCGCCTGACCTCTGGTCACTTTACCCACATACCAGCGAGGGTCCAGATCCTGCACGCACGCACACACACACACACACACACACACACACACACACACACACACACACACACACACACACTTTGTCATGAACTGAGCGTTTGAACTGCAGCACAAACACAAAGACGACAGCACCTCCTGCTGTTCACACTGACACACATCCTTCGAAACTGTCTCTATAATAATGACAATAATGACAATAATGAAGTGAAAGGAACCAGAAATCACAAAATGAATCATCAAATGTTCTAAAAGAAAAAAATCACCAAAAATGTTCAAAGGAAAGAATTTGCCAAAAAGTTTTAAAGAAACAAAAAAATCAAAAACCAATTTAAAAAACAAACAAAAAAAAAAAACTCACCAAAAATTTTAAAATAACAAAAAATGGCTAAAGATTTTTATAGAAAAACATTATCTACGATTTTTAAAGAAAAAAATGTCAAATATTCACCAAAAAAAAAATCACCAAAAATGTTTCAAGAAAAGAAAGTTCATGACAAAACATCAGCAAATATGTTAAAAGGAAAAAATAAATTTTAAAAAATTTAAAGAAAAAAATTATCCGAAAAAAGTCTGATTTTTACATTGCCAAAAATAATTACCAAAAATCTTTTAAAAAAAACATTAAAAAGTCAAAAGAAAAAAAAAAATCACTTTTTTTTTTAACAGAAAACATGTCGTCCAAACCCGCTGGCCCAAAAGACTGAGACATGGCTGTGGGTCCTGCGGGGAAAGTGCCACAAAAAGTGAGTAATTTGAGCAAAGTCATGATCTCCCCTAACCATGACCAAGTGGTTTTCGTGTCTAAACCCGACCACCAGTTAACATCAGCGCTGTTCAAACGTACACTGCCTGGTCAAAAAAAAAGTCACCACCAAAAAAAAAGGTCATACACTCTAATATTTCGTTGGACCGCCTTTAGCTTTGATTACGGCACGCATTCGCTGTGGCATTGTTTCGATAAGCTTCTGCAATGTCACAAGATTTATTTCCATCCAGTGTTGCATTAATTTTTCACCAAGATCTTACATTGATGATGGTAGAGTCTGACCGCTGCGCAAAGCCTTCTCCAGCACATCCCAAAGATTCTCAATGGGGTTATGGTCTGGACTCTGTGGTGGCCAATCCATGTGTGAAAATGATGTCTCATGCTCCCTGAACCAGTCTTTCACAATTTGAGCATGATGAATCCTGGCATTGTCATCTTGGAATATGCCCGTGCCATCAGGGAAGAAAAAATCCATTGATGGAGTAACCTGGTCATTCAGTATATTCAGGTAGTCAGCTGAATATGCTGATAATATACTGTCCTCGAAGACGATGGGTCCCCACTATCCTTCCAGTTTTTAATAATGCGTTGGACAGTTCTTAACCCAATTTTAGTAGTTTCTGCAATATGCTTAGATGTTTTCTCTGCTTGATGCATGCCAATGATTTGACCCTTCTCAAACAGACTAACATCTTTTCCACGACCACGGGATGTGTCTTTCGACATGGTTGTTTAGGAAATGAGAAGCAACTCATTGCACCAGTTGGGGTTAAATAACTTGTTGCCAGCTGAAAGATAATCGCCCATGCAGTAATTATCCAATAGGAGGCTCGTACCTATTTGCTTAGTTAAATCCAGGTGGCGATTTTTTTTTGGCCAGGCAGTATAGTTTCCACATACCGGCTACAAAATAACGTAGAAATGTGAAGTATGTAAGTGTGACGCATCTGTGCTGAAACGTACAATGTCAACATTTCATATGGCAACCGGGAGGCCTTTTTAATGTCAAAGAGTTGTTTAAGGGTAAGACTTGGTTTTTAGGGTCCGGTCAGATTGAGGGTTCGGGGCTGAGAGCAGCAGTGTGCCCTCCTTAAACATGTGTGTAAGTGTGTGTTTGTTACCTGTATGGGTGCTGTTGTTGGCGGAGACGGACGAAACGACTGTCTGTCCGATCCCATGAAACTGCCTCTATGTTCAGCCATTGCTGCAACACACACACACACACACACACACACACACACACACACACACACACACACACACAGGGTCAGTATGTAGTTTTTGGTAGTAACAGGGCGCCCCCTGCTGTTTTCAGAGGGTCAGCACTATGTGGGGCCCAAAGTAGAATTTAACCCCTCGGTCTGTCCCATGTGTGTTGTAATAATTATATATGAGAGTCTCTTGAGAGTCTCTTATGAGACATAACTATACATTAACAACAAAGCACTGATTGTTTAGTTTTATATATTTTATTCACTGACACAAATGTCTGTGTGCGTCCCTGATGTCACGTTTGTCCTGCTTAAATGGGATTTAATCTCAGCTCAAAACTGAATCCAAAACTAAATTTCCAAAAAGGTTTATTACTTTAAATCTGTGATACTCAGCTTTTGGCCCCGAGGACCAAATCTGGTCCCTGACAGGGCCCCAGGTGCCCCTAAAACATTTTCTACTTCACAGTAAAAATAAAGTGACACTGTGAATAGTTTTTGTCCTTTTGGTCTCAGTAAGGTGTCAGAGACTTTTGTCTTTTTTTGTTGATCAAAAAAAGAGCCAGAGGAGGATCCCCCACACCCCCGTCAGAGGACACAGATAAGACAATAATGTCCTCAAATACTAGAAATGTCCTAATGTCCTAGAGACACCCTAACATACTAAAATCTAAGAAACATCCTAAAATCGTGGAAGTGTCCTAAAATCTACAAATGTCCTAAAATCCTAAAAATGTCATAAAATCCTAGAAACATCCTAAAATCTGAGAAACATCTTGACATCGCAATGTCCAAAAATCCTGGAAGTGTCCTGAAATCCTACAGACGCCCTAAAATCCCTGAAATGTACTATAATCCATGAATCTTCCTAAAATCACTGAAATGTCCTAAAATCTAGAAATGTCATAAAATCCTTAAAATGTCATAAAATCCTTAAAATGTCATAAAATCCTAGAAACATCCCTAAATCTCAGAAACGTCCTAAAATTATTAAAAAGTCCTAAAATCCTAGAAATATTCCAAAATGTCTTAAAATCTTCAAAACACTGTGATTGGCCCTGGGCCTCCTGTCGTTTTGTAGAACTGGCCCCTGAATAAAGCCAGTCGAGTGTCTCGGGTTAAATGTTGGTGTTTTCTTACCAGAGTGTAGTTTGTGAGGCAGAGAGGCAGCAGAGGGAACACTGGGAGGCAGGCTGCTCAAAAACAAACAAACAGATTATTAATCGAATAAGCCAGATATAATTTACTGAAATTTCTCCTGTGGAGGTTTAAAACCACTGCTGGGAGCCGTTGGGTCCTTGTTGTTCATATCTAATGCTCTGTCACCATGACGACAGTAACGATGTAATTTCAGTCGACTGCAAAGACTCAACATCGCCTAAAAACTGTTGAAATCTCATCAGCACTTGATAATATTTGATTTTTACCATATTACTGCATCTATCAAAAGCATCTGATCGCACCATATCACATTGCATAATACTGTAATACTTGTATCATACTGTATCATATAATATTGTATCGCTTCATATATTATTGTATTGTATCATATCGTACAATATATCATATCGTATTGTGTAATATATCAAATTGTATTGTCTTGTATCTTAGTATATTGTATTGTACCTTATGTAGTATCATATCACATTATATCATTTGTATTGTATTGTATCATATCGTATTGAATGATATATCGTATCGTTTCATATAATATGGTAGTAGTATTAAGTAGTATCACATTGTATTGTATCGTATTATATAATATTCTATTGTGTCATATCAGTACGCATCTTATTAGATTGTATCGTATTGTATCGTATCGTAGTTGCAAAAGTTGAAGATGTGGAGATTTCTCTTTATTTTCTTGTCGTTTGAACTGAACTGGGCCCACAGTAGATCCCTGTTGCACCCCAGTACCAACAGGATGTCTGTTAATGATTATTTCACTTTTAGCTTTGTTTTCATTTCTGTCATACCTGTCTCCTTGGCGTGAGGGGAGTCCAGGGCGAGGAGGCACACTTTTATTGGGGAGGGGGAAGGTGTTGTGTTTAGGAGCTGGAGGAGAGAAGGAGGAGTTAAAGAGTCACTCTGAAATTTCAGGATATGATTTGGGAGAAAAAAAGCTGAACAAAGAAATCTCACCTTCGTCATGCATTTGCTGATGAGAGAGAAGAAAAAAAATCAGAGTTCATTCTGGACAAAATAACCTTCACAATGAAGCTGTTTTCAGCAGAAACTTACCTCCCTCCTCGCATCAAACCTGTACAACCAAACCACAAACAAAAATCTGATTATTAGCAAATACTTTAAATAAACTGATCACTTTTTGACTGTTTTATCAAAGAGGATGGAAGTAAAAGCAGTAATAAGAAGATGACAATATTAGAAATAAATGTGAGGATTATGAATTTAAACACTTTGAGATGATTAACTGATTAGCTGAAGTCAAGTGTGTTTGGAATATGTAATAATTTGATTTGATGATGATGATGATGATGATGATGATGATGATGATCTGAGGTGTGCTGACCTGTTGGCAGGAGGTTTGGGGGAGGAGTTGCTCCTGCTGACGGAGGAGGACGGAGGAAGAACAGGAGGTTTGGACCAGGTGGGAGGATCGGGGGCGTCCAGCTGAGGCCTGAACACACAAACAGTTCAAGGTTAGGTTCAGATTTCTTCCACGTCTACTTTAATATAACAATCTATAGCAGTGACACTCAAGTTCCTCTTTTGGGGGGCAACTTCTACAAAATAATAGCACGGATTATAATACGTTTCACGAATTTCAGGATGTTTCATGTATTTGGGGATATTTTTAACATTCTAGGACGTTTCCAGGGATTTAGGATGTTTTTAGGATTTTGGGACATTTTTAACATTTCTTGGATTTTAGGACATTTCTGGTATTTTAGCATGTTTTTAGGATTTTAGGAAGTTTCTGGGATTTCAGAGTTTTTCTTCATGTCTACTTCACTAAAATGTTCCTGATACCCAACTTGTTTTGTTTAGAGGCCACTTTTGCAAAATGAAAGGAGGCCAAGGTTGAGTTGCCACAGCCCCATACAAGTTTCAAGGATTTTAGGATATTTCCAGGAACATTTAGGATGTTTTTTTAGGATTTTAGTACATCTCTAGGATTTTTGGACATTTCTAGCAGTTTGGATGTTTTCTAGGATTTTATTTTTATTGTGAATTAGAAAATGGTAGGCTAGCCACCTGGCACCCTATCAGGGGCCAGATTTGTCCTGCGGGCCGTAAGTGGAGTATCACTGCTATAGAGTTCATCTTGAGTCCTCTGTGGCCGAGCACTTAAAGAGTAGTATGCGTACAAGATGGCGTCATCCACATAAAAACGTACCCTTTAATAGAACATAATATAATTCCTATATTACATAAATTATGTTCATTACTTCAATCAAAAATTCACAATGTTATCATTAAAAAAGCGAGTTTAAATGAGTCTGAAATATAAAATGACCCAGCACAGACCCTTGTGGTACCCCCATGTTTATGTCTAATAAATATGATGACCAGTGTGTCCGGACTGACCTCCAAGGATGTGTCCCCACCTGTAAGAAACGTAGAAAATTAGATTTAAACAAAGAAGTTATAAATATTTAGAAATTATTTATTATTATAATTTAGAATAAAAATTACAAGAAAGTTTTCAGTGTTCGTCATCTGAAAGTGGAGTCCCTCAAAGTCTCGTTCTCGGTCCCATTTTGTTTTCAGTTTTCTTTGTTACACATATGATCATTTTCAGGATATTTATTGATCCACCGATGAATAAAGTTTATTTAAAATGAAAAACGTACCTTTTCCCCTGTGCTACGATTAGGTCCTGTGGAGAAAAGTAAATATCACAATTAATCGTTTCATACTCATCATCAATGGTAGATACATCACATTTAATTTAATTCAGTCTTTGTTTCAGGAAAGCCGCCTGCTGCCAGGAAAATTTGGAAGAAAAAAACAGATGATAAAGTTAGTCAAATAAAATCAGTAAAATACATTTAATTGAACATTTAAATTTCAACTTGTTACATAATTTCCTTTTTTTCCTTTGCAGATGTGTTGGGGGGTGAGTGTAAGTGTAAGTAAATTCAGGATTTTTCTACTGAATAATCAGTGAAACATATAAAATCAGTATTGACTCTGCAGCTAGTTTTTAGACATAAAGTGAAACCAAAGTGAACAATTTGTGATGTCTTCCTAAAAAAAGAGGAGCGTGTTGGGTGCAGGGTTACCTCTGATGGGGGACGGGTTGGATCCTGAACCCCGGCCGGGTTTGTTTTCACGAGAGATCTTCGGCGGCTCTGGAGTAACTGAACACGACAACAGAATCAACCCGTCGACATACAGACAACGATCAGAGACGAAAACTCTCAGGTCAGTTCTGAGCCTGTTTTTCTGACACATTTTTAACAACACATTTCCAGGATTTTCAGTTAAATTTTAAAGACCGTACATTGTCTGAAATGACCTTTGATACTCCTTATCAGTTCTTTTTCATTACTATATAATAGATTTTTTAAAACATAAACTATCTAAAAAATATAGGAAAAAAATATTTTTGACAGTGTATTTCCTCTTTTTTTTAATTTTTGGGCAGTTTTTAAAGACAAAGTTTTGGCCATTTTGAAAGAACATGTTTGTTTGTTTGTTTGTTTTGGTGATTTTTGAAGAAAAATATTTTGGGTTTTTTTTCTTTGATATATGCCTTCCAAAGTTGCGAATGTTTTCCTTAAAAATCTCCAAAATGGCTCCATTCATCAGCCAGAAACTAATCATTGTTGTATTTTCTAATTTATGGCGGTCCTCGAACACTTTCATCTGTTATTATACTGGTTTGTGAAACAGATTTTCATGACTTTTCCAAAACTTTCAGGGTATGTATTTAGTTTTCCAAAACTTTTCAAGGACTTTTCCAGGTTTTTCCTGACCGCATGAACCCCGTTCTGTGATTTCTAAGTGTGTTTAAGGACGTTTATTCAGGATGGATTTAGTTAAAAACCTTACTCACATTTTCTGCCCCCGCAGTGAGGAGACAGGTCTCTCCTGGAGTCTCCCGGCTGCACACACAAACAGTTTCACGTTCATTTAACTCAAAACTTTTACGTTTAAAATCATTATTTGATTGTCGACATGAGGCTCACCATGCGGGGCGACGGCGCCGACAGGGTGGAGGCTGGTGGGCGGGGACACACGGCGGGGGGCGGGCCTCTGGATGACACGTGGTTATCTATAAACACACAGTTTTTAGTTAGTGTGTTAACAAAAGTTAACACTGGTTCCTAATTTTTTTTTATCAAATTGTGACACTTAAAGCAAGTGGAAATATCTTTTAACTTTAAAAAAAAAAGATTGAAACAGACTCCTGTTAAAAAAACATTATTAAGGCAACTTCGAAGGGAAATAATCCGAGATGACAGGAATAAAGGTGTATTTTGTTGAGAATAAAATCATAATATTTCAGGATTAAAGGTGAAATGTTTTTTACTGGAAATAAAGTCATAATATAAATCATAATTTTATACAAGATTATATTTGAATTTTAATGAGAATAAAGTAATATTTTAAGAAAAAGTGATTTAACAAAAAAAGTCAGTTTTTTTTTTAAAGTCATAATATTCAATAAATACTATTACCTGATGGGTAATAAAATGTAATATTATGAGAATAAAGTTGTAATTTTACAAGTTGTTGTAATATTAAGTCATAATATTTCAAGAAAACTAATATAATAACAATAATAATAATATTGTAATATTACAAGAATATAATGAGTTTTTAATTCTGTGTTGTAATAAAGAAAGAGCTGTCCGTCTTTTGTGTCAGTTGTTGATGAAAAGTTCAGACTTTATTCTCAACATATTTAGACTTTTTTTCTTCATTTTACAACAAAATCTCTTCTCTAACACCGGCCCAAATAGTCATATTTTCAAGTGATTGTGAACAAATTATTCTTTTATGCTTCATTATAAAAAATCTGTTAAATTTTAAGGATAAAAATATAGAAAACCAACTGTCGATATGGATCAGAAAACAGCATATAAGAACACATTTCTTTACGTTAAATCGTCCAAAACCAACTAAAAAAGTCGGCTCCTGTCACTGACCGATGTAATCGCTGTCTCCGATGGGCAGCGTGGGGCACAGTTTGTGGGCGAGGTCCTCTGCAGGTTCGGTGGGCGGAGGCTCGTAATCGTTGGCCCCGTCCTGGTCATCGTTTGGAGACTCGTAATCGCCCCCGCTGCCCTCCTCATCGCCGCTGTACGGACTCTCGTAGTCATCGTCAAACTCTTCATCATCCTGACGGGGCAAAAGACGGACGCAGAAATAAAGTCGTCACTTCCCTTAAAGCTCGTCAGCCACCTGACAAAACTTTAGCAACCAGCCTGAACACCCAGCAAGCACGAAACAACAAATCGATCTTCAGATCTACTGCAACAAATTTTAGCTGCATCATTTTCCACAGTGAACATAAACAGTTTTCCTACTTCATGAAGGAGAGTAAGGAAACTTGGAAAACAGGTGTCTTTAAAAATCACCAAAAATTCAAAGAAAAAAAAGAAAAGACCAAAAAATTGTATAGAAGAAAAGCATGTCTGCTTTAAGATAAAAAAAACACCCACATTTTTTTCAAAGAGCAATAAAATCACCAAAAATTTAAACAGAAAAAACAATGAAATGTCTTCTTTAAAAAGGGCAATTTTTCAATTTTTAAAGAAAAAAAACAAAACACCAAAAATTTTGAAAGATGAAAAAACAACAAAGAAATGTCTTCTTACCCAACATTTTTAAAGGAGAAAAAAATGTTTACAGGAAAAAACAGCAAAATACCTTTTTATAAAAAGGAAAAAAAATCACCAAAAAAATTCACAGAAATATCTCCTTTCAATTTAAAAAAAAAAGATGACAATGAATGTTAAAAAGGCCAAAATGTCTTCTTAAAAAGCAGCAAGTAGCTGTTAGCAGCTAACTAAAGAAAAATAACAGCGGTTATAAATATTCAAAAATAGTGAAAACAGTGACGTCCGGGGGTCCTTCCCCTCCGAGCCGAGGACAAGGGACACTAAATGATTGTTATTGATATGTGATGTCATTGTTTATAAAGAGCTGCTGACACATACGTTATGTGTCACACTAGAGGTCGACGCTGTTGTGTTAATCAGGCGTCTTTTGTTTCCATGATACCGGCATGCTGTCTGTAATCTGCCGCAACGTTTAGTTCTAAAGACGTAAAGACTTTGTCGAGGCTCCACAGCATGTTAAAATAAAAACTGATAACATTACGGCACTTATTCAACTGAAATTAACCAACTTTAGAATAAAATGATTTGATTAATTTGCAGAAAGAGAAAAACAAATTGATGAAAGTCGGACTTACAAACTCATCTTCGCCCCAGCCCTGAACATCCGCAGCCATGTCTGCAGAGGACAGAGCAGCTGTCTGTTTATTTTCACTCATTTACACCCACAGTTTATTAAACTTTAAAAGGATTAAAAACTAAACTACGTTAACGGGGACGTTCCTACCTGGTTCGTGATATTTAGGCGTCAATCTGCAACGGAAAGAAAGGAAAACAGTTTTTATTATTTCTATTATTTCTTTTCCATCCAACTTCACAACACAACATACCCTAACTAATATCTATATATTTTTGAATATTTTTTAATCTCTCTCTATATTTTTTAACATGTTGTTTGCTTGTAGAGTGGAGGCTACAGCTGCGTTTCACTTTGCGATTCTCGATTATATAACAACAAAAAAGAGCTAAACCCTCAACCAAATATCCTGCAAAAATATTTTCACTCAGAGTTTTACATTAATTAATAATAAAATCCACCAAAACCGAAGGTAGCACAGTAAAAAAGTGCCGTTACAGACTCGTTCTTACCGTTTCCCAAACAGGCCTCGCTTCTCCTCCTTCTTGCTGATCTCAGTGCTGATCTTCGAGATCATCCTGCAGAGACGCATAAAGTTTATTCAAACTGTTCTTCATCAGTAACCATGTGACAATAAAACGTTTGCTTTATCACAATTGAGTTAATCACAATGTTTACAAAAACTGAACTAATTTTGGGTCTTTTTTTTTCTTTGGTGATCTATAAAGAAAAGAAACTGGGGTTTTTCTTTCGAATTTTGTATTTTTTGCTAGTTTTTAAGGAAATTTTTTAAAATGTTTTTCTTTTAAAGTTTTTGGTGATTTTTAAAAAAAATGTTTTGGGGAGTTTTTTTTCATCGAAAATTGTAATCATTTTTATTTTTTTCATATCTTTCTTGGCAATTTTTAAAGAGAAAACAATGTCCTTCAAGGGTATATTTAGTTTTCCAGGACTGGAAATTCCTATTTGCAAATTCCATAACTTTTTCAGGTTTTCATGAACCCCAAATTTATGATCTGGGAAATAAATGTAATGGATTTACTGATTATCAGACCAAAACTGATAAAACTTACACGTTGAAACGCTTCCAAACTTTGTCATTAATTGTTCAGCAAATCGTTTTTCAGTTTTTGGGAATCTGGTGGGCCGATAATATAATATAATTTAAACATTCGCTTTATGACGGCTGTGTTGAAATCGTGTAGAAACTCTTATTATTCACATTCATCAGACGTGCTTTTGGCCGCTTCAAACCCAAATTTATCTTTGAACTACGCAGTTGATTAATAACTTTGCTGCAGCTTCTTCCGCTGGTTTTACAAGAACACGTTTCTGTTTATGGTTTTTGGATATCAGTCAGATCTCCACAGACGTGTGGAGACGTCCGTGCAGACGGCGGTGGGCGTGTTTCCGTAACGGTGACTCAGCAGCTGGTCTGTACTCACGGAGCGTGAAGTTTTGGGAATCTCTGGAGGTCGTTTTCGCTCAAATTCTACAAAAAACAAACAAACCGAAAAACAGAAAACCGTGTGAGGACGTCGTCTTTAACAGGACAGTTTTATGAGGACATTTTAGAGTCTAAACACCAAACGTGCTCATATTTGAAGGAGACAAAAAAGGACATTCTTCTCTCCTCAGCTCCTTATATCCTTCTCCTCGTTACCTCCTCCTCCATCTCTTCTCTTTTCCTTTCCTCCTTTCCTTCCCTTCCCTAAATAAGTTAAATTTGGATGAACTCACCACAAATCTGGCACCGTTGATGCAATACTTGAGCACCACTTTATCGCAGCCCGACAGACTCATCTGCAAACAGCACAAACAGCAGTGAGGCGCCGAAAATGACATTTAAATAAACTCAACCGTTTCTTTCCGTCATGACCCGTCACTCAGGAGCAGCGCGGCCCGAAAATGTTTGAATTTTCCTTTTCTGCAAACCACAAATATCTAACTTTTTTACGTTTCACGTGTCGCGTCACAGGTTTAGTAAGTCGTGAAAAACATGAAAAGTCGATTTACAAACAGCATTTTCGATGCATGAAAACATTTTCAAAACTAAATTAACCCTGAAAGTTTTGGAAAAGTCTCACAAACCTCTGACATCTGAAACTTAGTTTTCTAACTATAATTTCTGTTTTTACAGTTTCTGGCTGTGATAAATGGTGTCACTCTGGGGGATTTTTGTAGAAAACATATTTTCAAAAATAAGCAGAAAATTTTTCAAAACTTTTTCTTTAAAAATCAGCAAGAAATTTAAATGAAAAAAACACACAAAAAAAGATTTTAAAAAATCAATATATAATTCTAAAGAAAAAAAACTAAATAAAAAATATTGCCTTTTTTTGCTTTAAAAGGATTATTTTAATTTAAAAATCACTAAAAACTTAAAAGAAAGTAAAGATGACACTTTTTTTTTTAAAGAAACACGTCTTCAGAGTTTTAAAATCTGAGACACATCCTGAAATCCTAGAAATGTCTCAAAATTTTAGAAATGTCCTAAAATCCGAGAAATATTAAAAACCCCAAGAAACGTCCGTGAAGTCGGAGAACGTCCTTAAATCATAGAAAAATTCTAAACTCCTTAAAAAATGTTAGAAATGTCCTAAAATGTGGTGTGTGCTGCAGATTGTGGGGGTTGCAATAAAATGAGATTAAAAAACGGGAAAAGGATTTATGAAAATGCTGAAAAGGTCTTCCGATGTCCTCTGAAGGTGGTTTTCGTGGTCGTGGCGTCCTCTTCCTCTGGCACGCAGACACGGTTTTATCAGCGCAAATTTGTGATCTGGCATTAAATTTGAAGCACGCGGAGGAATCAGCTGACTGCATCAGACTGCTGGGATGAAGACAGATGAAGACAGATGAAGACAGAGACAGGACGGCGGCGGTCTCACCCTCTTCAGGTAGTCCGCCAGCTGCTGAGAGCTCCACCCCGTCACCTCCGCCCTCGACGGCACCCGGTCAGAGCTCATCCTGCGTCCTCAAAGACTCGGCGTCCGTCCGGCTGATGTCAAACCAGAGACGGTTAACGAGAGACCATCTGAGTGGAGACGAGTCTTTTTTTAAAATTTCCTGCCGATCGTCTTCAGTCAGACGTCCACGCGACGGACGGACGAACAGACGGACGGGCCTCGCTCCTTCCTGCCAAACACGAAACCAAACTTCTCTCAAAGACTCACAGAAAACCCTAAAGTTTTACTTCCCCAAAAGTCGACCCGCCACTTTCTATCTCTCCGAGCGACTTTCTGAGAGCAGAAAGCGGCGAGAAGAAGGCGAGCGTGCAGACATGTCACCGAGGAACCAAAATGGCTTCCTTCTTTCTCCCTCTCTCTCCCTCCGTCTCTGCGTCTCTCTATCTTTGGCGTCTCAGAGGAAGTGACTGAGCAGAGGGGGGGATGGAGACAGCGTCCTCCTCCACCCGTCTGACCACAGAGCGGAAGAGACGCTGCAGCTGCACCCACTCGCTGCAGAGACAGAGACAGAGACAGAGACAAACGCCAGCAGAAGGAGGAAGTCAGGGCCGTGGATCCGTCTGAACGCCTGCGACCGAGCGCGCAGGCCGTGAACGCTGCCGACGGTCGACTCAAACACGCTCGCTTCACTTTGAGGAGTTTTTCTTCTTCTGCACGTTAATCTGACAGCTTTAGGGACTTTTCACAGTAAAACACAGAGAGTTCATTAAAGTTCAGATGAAGCTTTTATTCTGTCAGTCCCTTCAGTCATTTTCCTGCAGAAACATTTTATGGTTCCTGTTTCACGTTTTCTTTAACTCTCTCCCCGCCATTGAGATTTTCCGTCAGTTGGTGTTTTCAGGGGACACTGTTACGGATGTTACGCAATAAACAACATTTCCACGTCCAAAAACCAACGGGCGAGACGATCTAAGGTCCCAGGGGGACGGAGGAGAGGACTTTAAAAAACGCAACAGGAGAAACATTTAGTGACTTATTTCGATCATCAGTGAACAGGCAGGAAACACAGTGTCCAGGGCGGGCCTTAGAGGAGATACGGGAGGACGCCGCGGGGTCGCCGAGAGCGCCACGCTGGAGGGACAGAGCTGGCAACTTAATAAAAATACTCTGAGGGGGAAAGAGTTAATGTACTTTGTTACGTAGGTTTGGTTTAGGAAAGTAAACATTACATAACGTAAAGTTACGTTAGTTTAGAAAAGTAAAGTTTCGTTAGTTAAATTTAAGAAAAGAAATATCGTTTGGCGTTGTCACATTAACGTAAAGCTACGTACTTCCGTTTACTCGTAGGTGAGGGTTTGTAAATAAAGTCATGTATGTAATGTTTAGTTACTCAGGTTAAGTTTGTGAAAGTAAAGTTACACACGTAAAGTAAAGTAACTAAGATTATGTTTAGAAATGAAAATTTGCGCACGTGAAGTCGCGTATGTGATGTAAGGTTACCGACAATAAAAAAGGTACAAGGTAGTTTAACACGTCAGTTTTTTAAACGTAGTTAAGAAGAAAATTAAATTAGAATTAGATATCTTCACACCAAAACGATCTATTCTGATGTATCGCACTGCAGGCGGAGGAAATATGTTTCCTTTATTTGGGGCGAACTGTCCCTTTAAAACACCAGCCAGACAGAGAGGTGCATTGTGGGAGCGCAGATACTAAATAAATCCCGTCAAGTAATCTGCGGTCACAGCTGATGGGAACTGAGCCGCTGGAGTGTGAAAATGCAAATTTTAAAATTGTCGCTTCATCTTTACACTGAAGCTAAAATAACCTCATATTCATATTTAACCCTTCAGGGACTGTTTGTCAAATTTGACTTTTTCTTCTTCCTGTTGTGATAACTGTGTGTGTGTTGATGCATGTGTCCTAAATGTAGTCCAGATTGTGTATCTGAGTGTAATCAGTGAATTTGCAGCTCAGCTCCTACAATAAGTCTAAAATACACTGTGGAAACTAAATAGTTACATTCAGACTGTTCAGGTCCAAAAATGCTCCATTGAAACCCATTCAAACTGACATTTTTGATCCCACAGCCATCAGAGCAGAAAAACAGGACTTGTATTATTTCTGGGTGTCATTCTGGGCTTTTGACTCTGAATTTGTCATTTTGACTATTTTCAATATTTAGTATATTGAAAATAACTAATTTTTGTGTGTGTGTGTGTGTGTGTGTGTTTTCTAAAATCTAAAATCTTTTTGCCTTCATGACAAAAACCTGGCATTTAAAGGGTTAAAATTAATGAATATTTGATTATTAGGACTGATGTTAAAAAACAGACTCAATCAAAGTCAAAAATCAGAATGTAAAAAAATATTTTTATAACCTGATTTCAAAAAGCTGCTAATCATTGACATACCCCAGACTGATGATAAAATATTCAAAGAATTTATTTTTTTAAATCCAAAAACATCGTGGCATCATGACAAAAAACTGGCACTTTAATGATTAAAATTCTGAAAATTCATGAATATTTGAAATTTATGATTAAGACTGATGTTAGTAAAAAAAACATTTAATAAAAATAGAAAATCATATTAATGTACATCTTTTTAAAGAAAATTGAAAAAAAAAATTTTGTGCAGAGCGATGCGACAGTGCGATATTAAAGGAGTCCCTAAAGGGTTAAGTTAGCAGAGTGCTTAACAGGAAGTGAGCTGTGCAGCTGCCCTGTTGATCCACACGTCTGAAACGGAGCATTTCTTACTTCATGGTCTCTGAACCATTAAAGTGTTTCACAGTAATAATCAGAGTATTAAAAGTTTGACAGTAATAATCAGAGTATTAAAAGTTTGACAGTAATAATCAGAGTATTAAAAGTTTGACAGTAATAATGGGAGCATTAAAATGTTGACGCGTTCGTTGCTGATAAATCAGAGAAAAGTCGATTAGAAAAAAAGTTTATTAAAATCGGAACTTTCACACAAACTCAACATGTTTAATAACGTAAAAAAACAAGCGTGAACAAGTTAAACCAAAGTTGTTGATAATTTCTCAGTTTTTCTAAATCTTTTTCCAGGATTGAAATCTTTGAATCAGGACGTCACATTTTTAACGTGTTAAACGTGTTTTACTTTGAAGGACAGCTTCCTGTGAAAGTGTTTCTACTGGAAACAAAAATCGTTTTTATCTGCATGAACTCGAGCGTCTCGTCAGTGAAGGAAACTGTGGTGCAGTTTTATTTTCGGTCCGCTCGTCTCCTCTCGGCGCCGGCGTCTTCTAAAAGATTAATGAAACAAATGTTTGCCGACAGGAAGAACTGACAGTGACGGATCAAACTACCAAAATAAGAGCATGATCGCAGACACAAAGAATGATTTTCAGGTTTGAAGTCTGCGTCAGGGCTGAGCGCCGGCAGCAGGACTTCCTGCTGTCACAGTCTGACGCTCCAGCTGAGTGGAAACCAGTCCCCCGGCCCCCGTCCCCTGTCCCCTGTCCCCAGTCCCCCGTCCCCGTGTGTGGCGGTCCTCCTCGCCACGGAGCATCAGTGACTCTTCTTGGACGAGCCGAAGCCGGAGAAACCCATCACTGCCGCCATCTCGTCGTCCTCCTCGATGTCCACGTCGTCCTCGGCCCGCCGCTTCCTCTCCTTCTGCTTCTCCTTCTTGTACGCCTTCGCCTTCTCCTCCTGCGGACACAGAGGACGCCGAACGCCATCAGACACGACAGACGGAGGCCGACAACAGCAAACCAAACCGCGTTCTACCATTTTAGGACATTCTACTGACGATTCCTGGATTCAGGGACGTTTCTCGAATTTCAGACACTTCTATGATTTTAGGGCATTTCTATTATTTAGAAGGAAATATTTGGATTTTATTATATTTTTTTATTTATTTTTTATTATATTTATTTTCTTTGATTTTATGACAATTACAGAATTTTAGGACGTTTCTAAGAATTTGGGATGTTTCTCTGATTTTAGGACATTTCTGGTATTTGAGGACGTTTCTAGTATTTTAGGACATTAGTGTCTTATCTCGGCGTGTCCTCCTCCTCCTCACCTCCTCCCTAAGCTCCTTCATGCGCTCCTCAAAGTCGTACTCCTTCTGTTTCTCCTCCATCTTCTTCTTGTTCACCTCAAAACGTTTCTTCACCTGATCCAGAGACGAGCGCTCGACTCGCATCGACATCCCCAAGTTCCTCTGATCTGTTCACACACACACACACACACACACACACACACACACACACACACACACACAGAGTTACGGACTAACGCCGACAGCTGATTGGTTGTCACTTCATGGATGTCAACTCACGTTTTTTTCCGTTGATGTGATCCAGAAAGTTGATGGAGTCTTTGACGACGCAGTCGCAGACGTTGCAGTAATAACTGAAAGAGAAGAATGGAGCCGTGAGAACGAACGTGTTTTCATCTGATTTCGCTCTGAACTGACGTTTTCACTGAAAACACGGCGAGCGGCGGAGAACATCGGCTCCCTGCGAGGACATTTTTCTGCAGCTCGGGGGCGTGTTCACGCGTTTAGGCAGGAAGAGGTTCTGTCAAAAACAGCGTTTGTACGGTCATGAAAAACCTGGAAAAGTCGGTGAATTTGCAAATACAATTTCCAGGCCTCAAAGTTTTGAAAAAGTAAAAATAACCTGAAACTTTTAGAAAAATTACAATCACAAATCTGTAATTTTTAAAGATTTTTTTTGTTTTTCTATCTCTTTAAAATTTGCCTCAACGTCCTGGAAAAGTCCTGGAAAGTTATTGATAAAAAAGTGTGTGAACCCTGAAAAGAGGACTCTGGTCACTGATTGGCTGCAGGAATTTTCTCGCCGCTATTCGCTGCCGAAAGTTTAACCGTCCCGACTTCTCGTTTCGCCGCAGCTTATCCGCAGACGTCACGCGACCGCTCTCCGCCGCTGCTCGCTGTGATTCGTTGAAAAGTAAAATGTGGCGTGAGAGCGTGTTCGTACCCGCCCATCTCGGCCTGCGGCGTGGTCTTCGTGATGACGATGGTCTTCCCCAGTTTGGACTCCAGATCCACTTTGTAGTCTCTGTGACGCAGGAGGTCGCGCTTGACCGGCGGGGCCGTTTTCCCTGAAAGAGACGATGAACGTGTCAAACTTCCAACGACAAAAACACGATTTTCCTCTTTGATTAACGATTTCTTTATGTCTGAAATCAGAAAGGAAATGAGGTCAGATCGTCACCATCGCGCCGCTCTCGGTCTCGCTCCTCCGCCAGGCGTTTCTGAGCCAAGTTCTCATACTCGTCTTTGTCCCACTTCCTGCGGAAGTCGTTCTTACCGGACTGCAAGAAGAAGAGGACAGTTAACTGATAACGTGACCGTCTGTTACAGTTTTATTTTCTGTTTTTTTACCACATTTGTTCATTTAACTCTTCGGTTCTTCTGCTGCTTTTGAGTTTTGGAAGAATTGTTTTTTTCCGCAGACGCTGATGAATCTGCTGTTACAAAGTGTCTCTTCATGACAGGAGACCATAACGTCTACACTTTTCAAATAGCATCAGTTTTGAAAGAAAATTAAAATCGCCAAATAAAATAAATAAATCACCAAAATATTTTAGAGAAAAAAATCACAACACATTGTCAAAATATTAAATAAAACAAATATTTGTTTTAACAAAAAAGGCAAAATAAGAAAATGAAAGCTGCCAAAATTTATTTAAAAATTGCTAAAATGTTTTGATGTATAAACGCGCCTTCTTGTCTTTAAAAATCGGCTGTAAAATAAATACAAAATATAACCCTTTAAGGTTGTATGTCCTGCCCTTAAAAATGAAATAAAAGTCCCCCTCCTCATAAATAACGAACAGTCCCTAAATACCGTCTGAGTATAAGGAGGGTTTCAGTCCTCTCGGTGACGTCAGATTCTGCTGCTGCAGATTTGGTCTTTTTTTAATCTAAAATATACAAATAAAATATTTTTGTTTAGTTTTATTCTGAAGAAATCCGCCTGGAAATCTTTTTGTTGCTGCAGCTAGCGCCGCAGGCTAACAGTTAGCTGCTACGTAAATGATAATTATCACTAATCACGTCAAATAAACACGTGACGTTTTACGAATGAGAAGATTTAATTTGTCTTTAGATGAAACCGGAAACGCGAACTTTATTGTTTATCTCTTTCGAAGCTAACCGGTTAGCCTCCGTTAGCTGTTAGCAGTTAGCCGTTAGCTGTTAGCCGCTCCAGACGGTGTCTAAACGGTTAACCGGAGCCGGTGTGAGCCGCTGCCAGCTCTGACACGCAGACTCACGCGGGCGGAAGTCGAAGAATATTAAAAATTTTTCGTTATTTTAGGTTTTTAGACGTAAAAAAACAGATCAGAGACTCACCCCGCTGCCGGACGCCATCTTGTTTAGCTGTTGACGGTTTACGGCAGGTCGTAAAGTCGGTGTTTGTCTCTAAGAAGCGTCATAGCGCCGCGCGCCGCACCGGAGACACATTACGCCGTTTTTAATGAATCATTAATTATGTACGAAAGATTACGTTTTATTTAGTATATATTAAAATTATTGTATTAATAACATGAAACAATTAGTTGTATTTAATATTTAAAATGAATTTCTTTAAATAATTAACAATAATCACGTTTTGTTTCATTGAGTTTATATTAATATTATTGTGTTAATAACAATACACTTTGTTATCTTTTATATCAATAATTAATTATTAATAACTATTATTTTTGGATAATTATTCATATTAAGAATTATTACATTTTATTTAATCGAGTTTAAATTCATATTATTGTATTAATGAAATACACTGTGTTGTATTTTATATATTTTTTTTAAATTATAAAATTATAAAAAATAAAAAAAAAACAATACATACAAATATTATTTTGAATATATAATTTTATTGGGTTAACGCTGTTTTATTTTATATTCATAATTCATTTGACGTTATTATTTTGATGTATCTTAATATTAAGAATAATTATATTTTGTTTCATGAATATATATAAATATTGTATAAATAACATAATACACATTGTCATATTTTAGATGTTTAAATGATGATGATTAAATAATTTACAATTATTCTGAAAATATATAATATCAAGAATAATTACACTTTGTGTGTATTTATTCAGATTAATGTTTTTGTTTGCTGTGGCTGCATAATTTTTGTTTGATTTGATGGAGGGGTGTGTGTGTGTGTGTGTGTGCGTGTGCATGTGTGTGTTAGAGAGAGAAATCGGGACTATTCATGTTTAATTTTTTTTTAATTATAAAACGGCATGTGTTTGTGTAAGAATAAATAAATAAAACGATATAAAATAAATTAATTCATGAAAAAATGAATAATTAGAACACGTGAAGGTTGAAATAAATAATAAAATATATATATTTTTAAATTAAATATTTAGACAGCCCGTAAACAATAAGATCAGTAAAGACTAAATCATGAAACATAAAAGTTTAAAAAAAGACAAGAAAAGAAAGAAATAAAAGAAAAACAAGTTATCATTCAGGCACATTAATATTTATATAGATGTACGAATTTTGCAATATTTCACTGGTCTTTAACAGTTTTATGTAATTTAGAAAAGCGATAAATAAGATAAGTTAAGAAAACAACATTTGTGAATAATATTATTTTCCAAAATAATCAAATTATTATTTCCATTTTTTTTCCCTGACTGGGTAGTTTGTTTTTTTTTTTTTACTAGATGATGCGAACACCCGACCGGAAGTGGCGCAGGTGAGTCCGCGCGGCGGCTGCAGCAGGCCCCGCCCCCCTCAGGTGCGGCTCGTTAAAGAGGTGTGAAAGCGGAACAATGGCGTCTGTCCGCGTGACATTCAAACTGCGATCATGTCAACCAGCCGAGTGGAACCTGCGCACAGCCCGCTGCTCTCCAACAGGTCTGTAACACACGCCATCCCGTTCACACACACACACACACACGCGCGCGAGACCCGGCTCACCTGTCCCGGTAAACACCCGGATCTTCCTCACAGTCAGTTTGTCCCCTCTCAGTTTACTGATGAGTTATTTTTATCTTTCAGTTTGGTATGAAATGTGTGTGTGTGTGTGTGTGTGTGTGTGTGTGTGTGTGTTAATATAAATGGGATGTGCAGGTTTCTGCGTCACTTTGTTCTCAGTAATTAACGCGAAAAGCGGCGGAGTGATTAACCCTTTAAAACCCGGATCGGCGTGAACAATCAGCCTGTTTCACTCTGAAACTTGAGCAAAATGATTTGTTTATTTTTTAAACCACGTCGGCAGAAATATCCTACAAATTAATCACAGGTGACAGGAAATTACCTCAGAATTAAAAATGAAAAAGGCTGGTGTAAATATATATTTTTTTAAAGTTTAGGAAAAGTCTAGAACATTTTAATGGCTATTTTTTTCTAAATAATTTCAATTTTGGAATTATGTTACAGAGGAAAAAACACATTTAAAAAACTTTTTAAATAAATAAAATAATATTTCTAACATTTTTTACTGATTTCTTTCTAAAACATGGGGCCATGTTTTGTTAAGCTTCCTGTCGCTTTCTGTGTTTTTGAAAGAATTCAAAGGGTTAACTCTCTCTGGTTGTTGGAGGCATTAAGTTACCTTCAGACTAAAGGCCGCAAAACTTCTTAAATTTCACATTTTTCTGTATAAACAACAAAATGAATTGATTTTAAAAGTCTCATGTGTAGTCAATATTTTCCTAAAAGTCAAAACTCTTTTGTAGTAAATGTTTACAATATTAATTATAATAATCGTGTCTCTATGACAACACTTAAAGGTTTGATTAGTTTAATTTTCTTTTATTAGACTGTCGGTGCTTTTATTTTGTAATACAAAATAACTGATTCCTTTATAATTTATTTTTTTCAAATAAAGTTAATTTCTGTGGGACAAAAAAAAGATCTATCGTCAATGAATAACTGAAGTGTATAAATATACAAAAACAATGGAGAAAACCATGAATAAATAAATAAATAGTAACAGATAAATACAGAAAACGGATAAAAGCGAAAATAAATGAACTGATATTTAAATTAGATATACATTTTTAAAAGTATTTAAGTCTTAATTTCTACTTTTGTTCATTTTCTTTTGTTTTTATTTTTTTATTTCTGTATTAACTGATTCCTTTACTTTCTAATGCTCAAGTCATTTTCCATAATTTACTAAATTGATCTATTTTATTATTAAACTAAGAGTACTTTTATTTTGAAATGCGCAGTCACTGATCCTCTGATAATGTCTCTGTGGAGGACGAATATGTCTGAAATATCAAGAAATGTCTTTAAAAAGACAGAAATAAACAAAGAAAGTGTAACTAAATGCATAAATGAAAGTATAAATAGATGAAAATGGATAAATGTATAGATGAAGTGAATAAACGTACAGCTGCATTTATTTATATCTCTGTTTATGTTGTTTTATTTTTATCACTTTAACGATTTTTTTATTGATTTAATGATTGATTGATACTGAAGTGATACTTTGTCCTCCATGTTTACTCTCTCTTGTTGTTGTTGTTGTTGTTGTTGTTGTTGTTGTTGTTGTTGTTTGTGTGGTCAGCCTGTGTTTCAGTCCGTGGTCGTGTGTGTGCGTGAAGGGCTGGTCGGCCGCCGTGTGGAACGGCCTCCCGGAGCCACTGTTGGCCGCCGCCGCTGCCTCCTCCAGGTGCTCCGCCCCCGAGCCGTGGCTCCTCCCCGGCTGCAGCTCCGTCTTCGACAGTCTGGTCAGGTGAGAGACGCACCTGCAGCACCGAGCGGAGGACGGCGTCACATGGTGCCGTACTCAGTCTGAGTCCAGTTAGTTTTCATCTCTGAATTTTAAAAGAAAAAAAGAAAAGCCAAAAGTTTTTAAAAGGAAAAAAAATATATTTTTAAGATTGCCGTAAGTTTTTATAAGAAAAAAACTCAACTTAAAAGGGGAAAAAAAAAATTAAAAATGTAAAGAGAAATATCACGGGAAAAAATGAAAGGAAAGAAATCTTTAAAAGAAGAAAAAAAACTGCCAGAAGTTTTCCAAAAGGAAAAAACATCCCAAAAAAGAGAGCTTTACAGAATAAAAACTGACATCTTTTTGTCTTCGTCCTCCTCACAGTAACGTGTCTCCGATCCCGTCTCCTCCTGCTGTCGGCGGGCTGCGAGGACGAGAGCGAGCGGCCAGCAACAAACCTCGAAGGTCCGACACTTTGAATCGTCCGTCGATTCTGCAGCTCCGAAATGTTTCTGACAGCGCGGAGCTGATGTGAAGACGCTGTGATCTGTGTCCTCTGCAGGCCGTCCATCCTGGAGAGATGTATCCTCAAAGTGTCCACCAGCAGTGTCGCCGTGGGGACGGACGATCTGGACAACAAGAGGTCAGAGCGCGGCGTTTCCTCGCAGAGCGCCGTCACCTTCAGTGTGAAGTCATGAAGGTTTAGAAAAACAAAGATGTGACCGGCGTTTAAAAGAGCTCAGAGTTCCCCCGGTCTCCACACGGGACACAAACACCGGTCTCCGGGGAAAAGTCCTGAGTTTGTCTGACGGATCCTCAGCCTGCGTTTTACAGTTTAACTCTTTATGCTGCTTCCTCCGTTACTCCAGTCAGCTGATAGTCACGTGATGTGTTCATGAAGCGTCGGACATTTGAAAATCCAAATTTAACTTTCTGTTTTTGCAGTTTGATAAATGGTGTCGTTTTGGCCATTTTTATTTTGGCAGGCCTGCAGGTTTTCTTTAAAAATTGCCAAAAATTTGAAAGAAAGCTTTTTTTAAGTTTAAAAACAAAAAAAAAATCACCATCATTATTTTGAAAATAAAAAATGCTGAAACTTAAATACAAAAAAAAACATAAAAGAAAAAAATACAGAGGGATCTTTTAGTTCAAATATTAAAGAATCAAATTCGCCAAATAGGTTTAAATAAAAAATTTAAAAATCGCCAGAAATGTTTGGAAAAAAAACCAAAACCAGATGTCACCAGCTGATGAAGTCATCAGATAAAACATATAGTTTTTTTTATTATTTTGGCACATTGTGAAATGTTGGGTTATTTTGCTTCATGTCTTTTTTCGGACACCTCTGTAGGTCATTCTCTTTTTTTTTTCGGCACGTTGGCGCCAGCAGCCGTCAGACGCTGAATCCGCCACAAGATACAAGATGCAAACGAGCGTCAGGAGCCGTCTGTAAAAGCTCATTTCTCTGTAGAGCTTCGAGCGGCCGAACGTGAGCCTCTCAGTGACCTCTGACCTCTGTGTCCCCGCAGGCCTCCTCCCGGCCGCTGCTACCCCCGACTCCCGGACCCGGCCAACACGGAGACCAACGCCGCCGTCCTGAAGCGACGGCAGAAACAGATCCAGTACGGCAAAAACACCAGCGGCTACCAGAACTACCTGCAGCAAGTCCCCAAGTGAGAAAACACACACACACACACACACACACACACACACACACACACACACACACACCTGTCTGCAGGGCAACACACACACACTCTCACTACGCTACTCACATATTGGTTTACACACAACATTTCACTTTACGTCCCGTCTGAATTAAACTTCCAGACGATGTCTTTGTCTCTGATGTCCGTCCAGAATCTGAATTCAAAAATCAGCTGACAAATCCCTTTTTTAATTTTTCTTGCAGGTTTTTTTCAGCGTCGGAGCCGCTGACGGATCGTTCTGCTCGATGAATAAAATAATCTTCACTAAGTGGTTTAAATATGAGCTAATGTTGCACAAACTAAGAAATTAGAAGATTTAGAAAATGGTTTTCTTTGAGAAAAAAATCCAGGAAAAAATACATATATAAATATTTATTTAAAATTATGTTACAGAAATATTCTAATTTTTTTAAAGCACTGTAATTTTTTTTCTGCCTTTTTTTTATTGTTTTTTATTTCTTATTTAAATTTTTTAGGTAATTTTCTTCATTTTTAAACTAATTTCTGCTTAATTTTTAGGATGGTTTCTTCTTTCGTTGCTCATTAATTTCTTCCCGTGTTTTTGAAGGGATTCAAGCCAATTTACTCAAATTTTCAAAGGGTTAAATCCTAGAGATGTCCTAAAATCCTAGAAATGTTTTGGGACATTCAGGCATGTTTTCTTTAAAAATCATTAGATATTTTAAAGAAAAAATTTTATAAAAGACCAAAAAAAAAAAAAAAAAAAAAAATACAAAAAATCTTTACAGAAACAAAAAATAGCCAAAATATTAAAAATACTAAAAGTTAATCACACCTTCAAACCCAACAGCCTGCGGGCTGTCTTAAATATTTTATTTTATTTTTTCCCTGAATAAACGTACCTGAGCGAAGTGCATTATTCTGTTTCTCAGGTGCTCTTTTATTTTATTTTTTTGCGGCGTAGATGGCGTCACCCGGTGACGTCATGACGAGCGTACAGCGTGATCGAACGGCAGACCGACGCCTTCGCTCTCTGAGAATGAACGCGCTCGTTTCTCTGCTTTTATTTCGATCGAAGTGTTACAGGATCGTGTAAACAACCGTCTTTCATCACGGGAACACTTAAGCGAGTTACGTTATGTTCTGTTTTTTATTCAGACTGATGTTTAACAGAATGATGATCGCTGGCGTCCGCCCGTCATGCGTCTGATTTTAAAGGGTTAATCTCCTCCTCAGACAGACGAGGGACGCTAAGCTCCACCCCTCCACTCCCAACAAGTACAGGAAGTACAGCCGGCGCTCCTGGGACATGCAGGTGCGTCTGTGGCGACGAGCGCTGCACCTGTGGGACCCTCCGACCGACGGCCAGCCGGATGCCGCCGACGCGCAGGACCCCGTGGAGCAGCTGTAGGTGGAGCCGACAGATTTCGGTCTTTAGTAAACGACACTTTGAGCTGAAGCTCGTCTGTCTGTTTTCAGGCAGAGCCAGCTGGCCAAGATGACCTCTGACCTCTGTGAGGACGGAGGAGACAAGCAGAGAGAGAAGGAGCCTCCAGCGGCCCCCAAAGCCTCCTCCGCGTCTCCTCTGTCAGCCGTGACGTCGCTGGAGCTGCCCGGACCCTGGAGCGTCCCGCTGTCACCGGTAACAGCTGATCAGTTATTTTAATACCGAACCATCATCAGTCATACTCAACCTACGGCCCGAGGGCCAAATCTGGCCCCTCACAGTCTCCGTAAGGCGTCAGAGACATAAAACAGCATCAAAATAGAGCTTGTTGATTAAGGAGGATCCCCCACACCCCCGACAGAGGACACAGCTGAGACACTGATGTCCTAAAATCACAGAAATGTCCCAAAATCTTAGAAACCATCGACTTTATCGAGGACTTTTCTCAGCAGAGGATTGATCCACACGTGGTGCTGTGAGTGTTTATGTCAGCAGGATGGTGTGTGTGTGTGCGTGTGCGTGTGTGCGTGTGTACGTGTGTGCGTGTGTGTGTGTGTGTGTGTGTGTGTGTGTGTGAGCGTACACTCTGCACCTGCTGGCTGTGTTCCTGTAAAGGGTTAATCCTGTGTGTTTCCTGTCAGGAGGCTGAGCTGAACGTCAGGACTCGGCGCTCTCCCCCCGGCTTCAGTCAGCTGACCAACAACAACAACATGACCGACTGGCTCCGCCTCCTGCTGGAGGCTGACAATGGCCAAGGTGAGGTCACAGGTCAAAGGTCACAGTTGTGAGGTCACATTTCGGGTTTATGTAATAATCTGCTTTATCAAGTCGTGGAAGTATTTTCCTCATTTTTGTGATAACTGTGTGTGTGTTGATGCATGTGTCCTAAATGTAGTCCAGATTGTGTATTTGAGTGTAATCAGTGAATTTGCAGCTCAGCTCCTACAATAAGTCTAAAATACACTGTGGAAACTAAATAGTTACATTCAGACTGTTCAGGTCCAAAAATGCTCCATTGAAACCCATTCAAACTGACATTTTTGATCCCACAGCCATCAGAGCAGAAAAACAGGACTTGTATTATTTCTGGGTGTCATTCTGGGCTTTTGACTCTGAATTTGTCATTTTGACTATTTTCCACCTATAAATCTACGTGATATTTTGGAAATCTGAAAAT